>NC_067481.1:87638508-87973008 GCF_947179515.1 Apodemus sylvaticus | reverse complement strand
CTGGGTAACATTCTCCATAGAAAGCTCAAAGCATTAGAGACAAGCAAGAATCATTATAAGACTAATTCATTTGTTATATGTTGGGCACCTCCAAACGGCTAAAACTTTTCTTTCATCTTTTTCATCTTGGATGTAACCCCAAACAAGATGGAAATGGTCACTCGTCCCATTATTTGCATAATATTAGGCTCAAAAGAGGCCACATTATGGTCATGAAATCAATCAACAAAACCAGCATGTAGCAAGCAATGCTTTCCTAGACAATACAAATACAGATATAGCAGAGTAATATTTATGAGTCAGAAAAGCTAGTTTGGATTCAATCATATACAAGTTGAGATATAGACAAAGGATGAAGATAAATTTAATTTCATAAACACTGGTAAAGAAGTCAGATCCACAGATATTAAGTTAAGGACAGGACTAAAGCAGTCCATGGATACACACACACACACACACACACACACACACATACACACACACATGAGAGAGAGAGAGAGAGAGAGAGAGAGAGAGAGAGAGAGAGAGAGAGAGAGAGAGTCACACTAGTTCAGCAGTGGGTATCAAGTATGAGAGCAGTGTGTTATGGTACTGGCCAGTTAAACAACAGTAGAGGCATGATGTATACAGATTTTTAATTTATTCTGAAACCAAGAAGGAGGGAAGGAGGAATTTGGGGCAGGGGAGAGGGAAGCACTTTTGGGTAGATGCTTAGCAAAGCTCTTTTTGAATGACTGTTGGTTTTAGGCAAGCCTTAACGTATGAATATAGATGCAATATCAGTGGATGAAGGTCTTGGATGAACAAAGCATTTCTGTCTTAACTAAGATGGAACAAAGAACTGTAATTGAGCAAATATGCCAGCAAGCTAAGGTGGTAATGTAAAAGTTGAAAGAAGTCATGGAATAATCATTCTATCTAAGCAAAAATAGTGAATGAACAAATCTAGAAGAAATTAGTCAATTCTGAACATGAACTGAGACATTTGTGAATAGCAAGACCTTCAGCATTTCTGTGTAGATTATATAATACCCATTTTCAAACAAAAGCTAAATTTGAACTTCAATTTCCATTTTGAGCCTAGTTTTATCTCCCATGTTGTCAGAAAAACACACACTATGTGGCCATACACCTTTGAAGACAATGATCTCTATTACTAGAACAAAAAATGTTAATGACTCTGCTTCCTTCTTCTTTGACTTCAACGCTAAAGGAAACTGCCCCTGGTTTATCAGCTAACTTCACAGGAGCAACAGCCAGTTCATTAATTCATACCTGCTGTGACTATACTTTTTTTTTTTTTAATTCTATCCATGCACCCTAAGTCCTGTGCCCAGGATTTGACCTGGATGGCTACTTTTTTTTTAACCTTGCCCTTTGACCTTTTCTATTTCTCACCTGTGGTTGCCTTCTTTCTATCTGAATTTTGATTTCTGACATGGACTTTTTCTTGTTAGCAACAATTAATGAGAACTCCAGTTAAAATAGAAAAGAGACCTTCTATCTCTTACCACATTTGACTTACCCTCCAAAGAGAAATAGGATCAATATTCATTAACAGTCTTGATATCAGAAAAGGAAAATCTATGTGAGATACATGTGGTTAAGAAAACAAGATCCGGAAGCATTTGAGTTTCTATTTTCTATTGCATTCACTACATGGGATTGGTCCAACAACACATACATTCAGTATACTTGGATTATCTTGTTTTGAGATGTTTATGTGTTTATTTCTCCTTATGAGTTAATCTTTATGACTAAGTTAATAACTGAGTTCTAACTTTATTCCCATTTTACGGACTGGGAAACCAGAACTTGAAGATGTTTTCTAGCCTCGCCAAAATTTTACAGGAAGAAAAGATAAGACAGGATTCAACTCAGGCTTGTATTATTCCAAAGCCCTCAGCATTGTGTGGCCAGAGTATCTTCTGAGACACCAAAACACTAATTCTTCTTGGCTATGTGCTTTATTATTGTGCTTTAAAAAGGCTCAATTCATGTCACAATAAGAAAATAGGATGCTTTAATAAAAAGACTTATTGTATGAGTTGAAAGTTAACTAAATTTTCAAAATTAAAGCAGGTAATAATACCATCTTATCTACATAAAAATGTTTAAAATAGTCACAGTAACATTAATTTTCTTCCAGATGATTTTGGTATTGAGATAATATCAAACAGCAAGACAGACATTCGAACTCTAAAATACCCATTCTTTATACTTACTTAAATTCCAAGGTGAATCATAATATATTCAATAGAATGTTAGTGTTATGGATAATATTTCTCATTCTTGAGAATATTCTCTTTCTTTCTTTTTTGTTAAACAAAAAAGAAGGAGAATTGTGCATTTCCAAACAAGATGCTGTAAAAAAAAAATTTAGGATATTGAAACTATTCTGCTTCAAGGCTGGAAAACTTGGTGTCTTTAATAATTCAAACCTCTGTCTTCCTACGTGTGCCTCACAACTACAGCAAAAGTTAGGAAGCGTGAGACTGCCTTCCCTAGGAAGCAAACTTCTTAGCATACCGATCAGAAGAGTTTCCTCTTTGTCTTCAATAGATCAATAACACTAAAGCTTCCAAAGCATCTATGCAACAGAAGGCTCCATTTCAGAATTCACCCACGGGTTGTCTTCAAACACACCGGTCAATACCTGCAGCTCATCAATTTCCCAGGTCCTCTGACCATACCTTACATGGATCTAATATCAAGAGCTCCGTCGTAAGTTTTTTCACATTAGATCAGTTTCCTTTGAGATTATATTTCAGGAAGTAAAATGCTCTTTGGGAACTATTTAGTTTTTTTCTCAGCTTGTTCTTTTTCCTGCGAACCTACTCTCATCCCTAAAAATCCCGTGGACTTGTCATTTTTAAAGTTTGACGTCTCAGGATTATCTAAAGTTTATTCTCTGTAGGGAAAAGCATATGAAAGCAAGATGAAAAGGATGTACTGGAGAACACACACACACACACACACACACATATACACACACACAAGTATGAGGGGGATCTTTAGAAGTTGTGCTCACAAAAAATAATCTGTCTTGTAGAGGAAATAAAATAAAAATAATTTAAATACTCATGAAATCCCAACAAAAGAGGCAGAAAAATGTCATACAAAAAAGCATAAAAGTTAGGTATTCACATGGTTTTACTAAAAGGGCAGTGGTTGCTTTTTAATAAAAAAAAAAAGACATTGTACATTATTTTTGGCTGCAAGATCATTAATAGTTTTTAAAGTGCTGTTCCATATCACATTGCCTTCTTAGAAGTTTAACACAATGTGTGATCTGTCCTGACACTATGTCATGCTTCTGTTTTATGGGAGAAAACTGTAAACAAGGTCAGATATGCAAAACAGCAAAACAAAGAGTTCTCAACAGAGAAAAGGCATCTTGTGAAAATGGTAGACTGTCAAGTCTCAAAGAAGCACATAATTATAGTTTGGAACGCTTCCAATATGGAATTCACCAACTGGTTAACACTTAGGCTGACACAGGCTGAGTGACAAGAAGAAGCTTTGGGGTAAGAGCTGCCACCTCCAGACAGGCAGCCTCATTACAGCACACCAGGTGTCCCCTCTGTATGGGCCATATCTTCCTCTAAAACAGTACATGGAGTGGAGGAAATGGGGCAGAACCAGGGATTCCTTCATAGGATTACCTGGCATTATAGACCATGAGTTATATATATACTGCTAAAGTAAAAAAGAAAAACAAACCCAAAGAGGAAATCGTGGAATATATGAAAGAGAAACTAGAAGTCATTGAGTCATCAGTAAGAGATTTTTATATCCAGAGTTTCTTGTGTATACCAGTCTAATCGAGGAGCTTTCTATGTGATAATTAGTTCGTAAGATTAGCTCCTTCATTAAAGTAACTTGCTTTAATCAATTCAATGTCAGGCAAGTGAAGGTTACAATGGAAATATGAGGAGATGATGTTCCACTGTCAGCAACAGTTTCTAACACAGAGATGGAATGGGTGAAGAAAACTGTGAGGAATCCAGATAACTAACTTTGGGTAAAACAGTGGAAGAAGGAGAAACAATGGAGGAAGTTGTTGTTTTGGTAAACAAAAAAATGAAAACCAGCCAAGCGAGCATTTTCTTTTCTATGTGAGTCCTCAGATAAGTTAGTCTCTTAAGAACAGGAAATAAGCCGTAAAAAGGTCACTTTTGATTTGGACATTCCATTATATGGTGTGATACGGAATGGGGAGGGTTTGGCACATCACTGTAACAACTCTTCAGGTTTATAACACATGGGCTGTCCTTTCCAGGGATTACCTACAGAAGCGCTTCACCTGCGGCTGCACTCAGAACATCTCACAGAGCCGTCTGGATGCCATCCTTGAATCTGGAAGACAGAAAAAGCATCAGGTAAAGCTATCGGCTTAAGATACAAAGGTAGCTCTGAGCCTAAGTGATCGGCAATATCCACACACCGGAAAGATCTACCCACAGAACACAGAATGCCGAGGACAGGGGTGGATTAGTGGGTTTATCTCAGAAGTGACAGGTTTCTGCATATCAGAGGCAGCGTGCTAGAGTGGGTGTCGGAAAAGCTTTATATGAATAAACCCAGAGCTCCATTCACTGGGAAAACTTGGTTTTCTCTTTTGGTCTAAGCCCAGTTTGGAAATCCTAGATTAACCCAACAAGGGCAGTTTTCCTTCAGTCTCAGTTGCTACTTCCTTGAGGGTTTGAGCAGATTCAGAAAAAAGCAACGCCTCTCACCAGAGCCATTAACAAAAATGACAAGGCAGAGAAGAGAAAACCTGCAGAAACAAAACAAAAGCTAAAAAACTCAAAAAGAACTACTTCTGCTTTGAACAGTTTTGCACAAGCTATTGATTGTCATTGTGTGAGGTAAAAGTTTTCTCTTCATCTTGTAGTCTAGAGAGACATCAGAGGAAGTCCTCTTTTGTCTTGAGTGTGGGCTCAATTTAACTCTAGGAAATCGCCTGGAGGAGCCTCCGAAATGGGACTCACACTCTATTAACCCTCTCCTCTGGGTAAGCCTTTCTATTGGACTCAAAGTGCTGTGAGAATCTTAGAGAATTTACAACACACAACATTATCTTTTGAACTTGGTGGATGTGCTTCGATCTTTTCAGCCCAAGTCTAAATGAACAAGAAATATATTGGGCCTTCTCCAAGCATGGGGTAGGGGTGGACTGGATGTAGAGGCGGGTACGGGGGTGAGCAGAGCTGAGGTCACTGGGTACTGTTAAGGAATTCTAGCATGCTCAGAACAACTCAATGATCCCTCCTCATCCTGGACTGCTCTAGGACTGTTCTTAAGAGTTTCATCAGGCCATCAAATGAAAATTGTTAATTGGGATAACTGGAAAATATCTGCTTCAGAAAATCTGTGGTCAGGGGTCCCAAATGCTTCTTTTTCAATTCGCATTAGTGTTTCTGGAATCAATTAGAAGAGGAAGCAGAAACGTTTCAGCCTCCATTTCTAAGGTAACTGTAGCATCCGCTATTTTTTTATTAACTTATTAATTTATTTATTTACATCCCAAACACTGCCTCCCACCCTGGTCTTGAGTATAGACTCCCTCCCCTCACTAACCTCTCATTCTCATCTGAGAGGGTAGACCCTCCTCCCCTAACCCTGGCACGATTAGGCTCAAACTGCAACAAGACAAGGCACTACTGGGGAACTGATTCCATACTCAGGCTACAGCTATAGGGACAGCTCCAGCTTCAGTTGTTGGGGGACCCATCCGGAGTTTGAGCAGCATTTCTGCTACATTTGTGCTGGGTGCCTCTGTCCAGTCAGTCTATGTTCTTTCGTTTGTGTCTCAGAGCTCCCAGGAGTCCAGGTTAATTGACCAACCATTAATTTTTAATGTCTATCAACTCCACGGAGTTTTGCATTTTGAGTCTAGCTTTTGAGAAGGGTCCTAAAACACACTCTGTGGAACTCTCTTTTCATGGATACCATGGTTCCTTTAGCCTCTAATAATATAAGAAATAAAACTATGTACCCGAAGCCTCTTCTGTTTAGGTTCCCCCCCTCCTTCTTAAAAAGCAATCATGAATCTCATTATGAAAAGAACCTAATTAATATAACTAGTTTCATTATAATTATCAACCTCTTAGCACAAATTGTCTTCCATAATGTACAGTCTGCATAGAATTACCTAAGTTGTAACTATGATTACTGGCCACCAGAGTTTACCAAATGTCACTGTAAAGAAATACTAACCCCACCGGAGTGACAGCTTTCATTTACCAGAAGATATTAAAACCCTGTCAATGTGATTTCCATCAAAAAGGTTTTCACTGAAATAATAAAAAATGAATGAAGGAAATCAAATGTAGTCATCTAGTTAAATATTCATTTCCTAATCTTTAGGGAGCTGTTTACTATACTTTGAACACCTGGCCTCTACTAGAACATTGTCTGATTTTAAACTCGTTATCATGCCACAGAGAATTCCAACAGAGCTACCAGGTAAGGCCCATTTATTAAGGCAAAGTAACAAAGAATCCCCTTGAATCTGAGAATGACAGAACAAACCTCTGAATCTAGGGGTTTGTTGGCTATTCCTTCCAGTACCAAAGATTCAAATTTGAAGAAACCCTCTCTGAGATGTGGGGGGTGACACACAAAAGCTGCAAAGGAGGGAACTCCTTCAGGAGTACATCCCCCGGCACCTCAGCACTGGGGAAGGGCCCTAGACTTTACTGGAACCTCACCTCCATCCCCAGGAGACACTGAGGTGAGAAGCTTGAAAGAATTCCAGGAAGAAACAAGTAGAGAGGTGGAAGAAACCAGAAAGAAGCCGAATATTGATAAATCAAGGATTGCACTCTAGGAGGTGAGAGACAGTTCCACAGCACAGTCTAGTTCCTCTGAGGCCACACAGAAAGCCAACAGTTTGGCAAGCCAGGGCTTTAGGTCTTTAATCAAGCCACAGGCTTTTCATTTTAACTGATTGCCATTCTTTACTAATAAATCTAAAGTTACCTTACAAAATAATCAGTTGTATCATATATTCACATATGTCCATATGTGATTATGTGCTGTCTAATTTCTCCCAGTCTCTCAATTTTAATCTGCCTCAGACACTCTGAGTGTCCTGACTCTCTACTCCCCCCCCCCCACCGCCCCATACACCCTCTTCTTATTTCTGTGTCCTATGGACTCCATTAGCTTTGGATTTCCACCTCTGCTACAATCTCTCTCTTCTCTTTTGAGTCTCTAATTTTTATGAGTTCCCACACACATATACATAAAGATATACACACAGACATACACACATACATATTCTCAAATACACATACATAAACATGTACACATACATATTCACAAATACACAAAAGATAGATAGATAGATAGATAGATAGATAGATAGATACCCATCTACTCAACCACCCACATACAGAAGTTAAATCTAGATTCAGCATATGAGAATAAATGTAGGTCCTGTTCCGAGTTGGGGTTCTTTCGCATAACAGAATGATATCTGATTTTATCCATTCTTTATACATCATGAGGTTTTTGTTCTGTTTTGTTTGTTTCTTTGCAGAGGAACAGAATTCTATAGTGTGTATACATTACATTTTTTATTCATTCTTAAATATGGGGTTACGTTAGCTGGAAATTTTAAACAAGTTCATTTCTGTTTAGCATAGGTTCTTCATCTACTGAATAAGGGTGATGGAAAGAATATTAATAACAAAATCAGACTTATCACAGCTACACTGTGGTACTTCCTATGTTGCAAGCATTCTGAACTGACATTATCTAGTGTTTACTAAAAATAAAATTCAGATAATGGTGCATTAAAGGATATATCAGAATAACATGTCTCTATGTATAATTTTAAACACCAGTGTTATCAGAATGACATTGATAGAAAACATAATGATAATGTCAGGCACCAAATAACCGAGAATGTGCTCAGCAAATGCATGGAGTTCAAGGGAGAAGTGCCACTGTAATGGTGATTTTAAAAAATTTCTGAATGTTCTTTTAATGAAAGCAAAATTTAATAAGCTTCTTATTTGAGTCATCTTAATTTATTGGTTCATAATATTCTGGATGCCACTTATTAACATAAAGAGTCCTAAAAGACACTAAACACCATCTCCAATTACCCCCAAAAGGCACAACTAAGTTCTAGGCAGTAAAGTCCCAGTGAATCCTTTAACATTAAAGAAAATCACATCCTCAGAGTGATAGGTATGAAGAGTGGAGGATGGGAGGGGCTGGAGGATGGAGATCTCCATAACAACACAGATGACATGCTAAGAACCATGGTGTGGCAGCAGCTGTTATATTGTCAACAGGTGCTCTCCTTCTTGCAAGTAGCAAATCTAACTTCTAGGGGCAGAGTTAAGAATTAGAAGTAAAATGGGCCGTTCCCATAGTATGAGCTAGACAGCTGTCTTGGCTAGAGTCAACAGATTTCTCCGGAGTTCGGGAAATGGCAAACTGAAGCCAAACTGTTTCCATATGATTAGTACATGTTCAACAGACAGCTCAGTTCAAGGTAACACTTTAGGATAAATAAGCATTTGAGATCTTAGCTTTGAGTGTTCAGCTGAATGCTACTTAGAAGGATTTTCTTTCCATTTACCTTCTATTAGCTTTATTAAAAGAGCTGATCGTGTGTCTATTCAATAGACAATGTTAGAGTGTTGAGAGGTGCTCCTTGTATAGATAAGTCAGAGATATCCACAAATAAAAACAAACTTTATAGCAGGCACACAATGAGTTAAAGAAATTATCTTAGATGGAGAGCCTAGATTCTTGTATGGAAGTTTTAGTTTGGTCTGTGAATCAAGGCAAGTAAGAAAGGCCTCCTTTGGGCCATGCCTATGATTCCAGTGACAATAAAGGAGAAAATCCCACTACTCATTCAGTCATAACTAGTCTCAATGGAGGGCACATTATTTATGTAAGTATATTTGTAGTAGGCTATCTATAACTAGGCTATTCTTCAACTGAAAATCATAAATCAGACATAGAAGGGCTTTGGTATCCCAGGAAGATCATAGGATCATCATGAGATTTGTGATATCATTTCAAAATTTATCTGTTTGATTATGGAAATGATTGTACCCACAGGCTTTCTATATTAAACATAATATTAAAGCCTAGCAACACTTAACTCTATTATATTATCTTGCTTCTATTTTCAATATAAAACCTAGTCATCATGAAAGTATGTTGCTGTGTAGTAAACTGTTAGAAAAGAGAACTCTGAGTTTTCTGTACTTTCTAGTACCACAGGGCAAGGCAGGAAATTGGCACACTATCAAGAAACAATGTAAGAAATAATTTAGTAATTTAAGTGCAATTATATTAAAATATGCATTATATATATACATATACATACACATACATTGTATACGTGGATTAAAAAATAAAATGAAGATTCACGTAGTTATAACTTAACAACTTTGAATTTGACTCTGTGTGTGTGTGTGTGTGTGTGTGTGTGTGTGTGTGTGTGTGACTTACTGTGTTAGACTGATTCACTGAAGAGCCAGGTTATGTTTTATAGCATTAAATTTTAGGCATATAAAAAGAAGAGGAAAGTAAATAAAAGAAAAGAAAAGAAAAATCCTGAAAAACAATAGGGTGAGAAAAGAAACACAGTAACAAGGATCAAGGATGAGAAGGAAGAGAAGAACCACCAAAGACAAAAGAAGGTGAAGAGAGGCTGAAATATTATTTTTTAGGAGACTGTAAAACAAATTGACTTCTCAAAAAAATGATAGTTAAAATAACCTCTTGGTTTATTTGAAATATCCTTTACCAACCTGAAAATTAACAGAAAATTTCAAAGGCAGTTAATAACAGCAAGCTCATTTTTATATCATATTTATACATACATACATACATACACATATAAACACGTGTGTGTATTGTGGTGTGGGTGTGTGCATGTGTGTATAATAAGCATATTATACATTTAAAATGTAGATAAACTACTTAGCTATTAAAAACAAAGAATTCATGAAATTCTTAGGCAAGTGGATGCAACTAGAGAATGTCATCCTGAGTAAGGTGACCCAGTCACAAAAGAACACATATGGTATTCACTCACTGAAAAGCAGATATTAGCCCAGAAGCTTGGAATGCCCAAGACACATTTCACATATCAAATGATGCCCAAGAAGAAGGAAAGAGAGGCCTCTGGTTCTGGAAAGGCTCAATGCAGCAATGTAGGGGAATACCAGGACAGGGAAGCAGGAAGGGATTGAGTGGGGAACAGGGGGAAGGAACATCCAGGAAAGGGGAAATCATTTGAAATGTAGACAAGGAATATATCTAATAAAAAATTAAAATGTGGATAAAATTATGGGGCATTGGTGTTTGCCGGTCAATACTAACCACCAGAACAAAAGACAGTAGTTAAAAATAATAAACATTTGTTGAATTATGTTTCTTTCTTCATTCTAAAATAAGAATTTTCATTTATGTTTGGAAATCTGATATGTTTATCAGAGTAGGTTAGTAGCATCTCTTGTTTTCCACAATTCTTTTCTCACTGCCTGTATTCTCTCTAGTGAACTTTAATATTATATAAAATGAATTCGCCTATATGACCTCTATTGCTATTAAAGTTACTGTAAAGATTGCCATTAAAGTTACTGATGGACGGTAAGTCTAGGTAAACATGATAGCTATGCATACTGTTATTATATACTAGACACAATCATTTTGAAACCAAAGTAGCCTTTTTTTCAGTGCTCATGCAAAATATTGTTTAATGAAAAGCACTTGAAATAATAAATTCTTTGACTTATCTTAGTATTATTTGTTCAATACACACATGACAGTGAGTTTGTATTCTTTGGTTTGAGGGATTTTTTTCTCCAATAACTGGAATATTTACAAGTTTTAAGAAAAAAAACAATTAAAAAAAAAACCTGCCATGGCCTTTTTTGCTTTTCTCCTGATAAGATGATGTAAGGAAAAGAAGCCAGATAATCTAAACAATAGTTAACACCTTTAGCATCTGTTGGGAAGCAAAAATGAAGACTAATGTTCTCCTAGATAGCTCATTCAATGTTTATCTTGATGACTAGAAAACAAGCAACCGAACAGCCATTGAACTGAATTACAATAAAATATACGTTTTTCAGAGAGAACAGCACAAAATCAGTTTTCATTTGGCATGCTAAGTATGCTATATTTGAACAGAATGTTACATATTCATTTCATTCATCATTTAAAGGCAGATAATCAGGAAGTCATTACGTGGCCTGCATTGGGCAGCTATTCGATTAGCGTATAATTGAGCACTCTGTAATTCAGCCAAAGCTGACAGGCTGGGAATGCATAATAGCCATCTTAGGTATTTGAAGTGTAGAGAAAATTATCGGGCAAGTGGTGCTGGTTGGTCAATACTGGCTACCAAAATAGAAGACAGTACCTAAAAAAGTAAGCATTTGTTGATTTTTATTTCCTGCATTAAAATTATAAACATCTTATTCATCTCATTTTACAAACCAGCCATTTATAGGGTTTTATATCTTATGTGGAATATCATCCTCGCTTCATCTGATGGCTTGACCTGATATTGTGGGATGTCATAGCATTGCTCTATAATGTCCCAGACAGACCCCCATATTCAGTATCATGAAGGCAGCAATGCAAATAAGTCAAAAGTCCACCTGTCTCTAGTTCTGGAGTTGGAATTTCCATTTAGGAATTAGGGTAGCAACCTGTATTATTCAGCCAAGATTTGGAAATGACTTGTCCTTCAAAAGTCCATCAGTTTAAGGTTTATGCGCAATTTATGATGTTTTCCAAATATAGTTGAAGCTTTAAGAGCTTGGGCTTACTGGGTGGACAGGAGGATGTGGGCGAGAGGAATTATGTCTAAAGACAAGATCTGGAATGAAGGTTGTTGCTTTGTTTTCTAGTGATCCCATCGATGAACAGTTTTGATTCAACATACACTCCTCTCCACACATGTAGCCTTGCTACCCTCAAGGACCAACCAGCCACACATTGAAAACCATAAAACTATATCTCTTCATAGGTTGACTGCCACAGGTATTCCTAATATAGTAATTGAGAACTGAATGACCCAGTAATATAGAGAGCACACTGGACAAGGTAAGTCACAGATGCCCATAGAATGGGCGTGGTTGGTGGGACATAGGGCATCCTACTATAAATATTGAGAGGTATGCACTGTCAACGTATTTACCTAAACATCACTAATTCATGGCATTATGACTTCTAGTGCTCTTCCTTGTGGTTTCAAAATGTCATCTTCTCTATCAGCCTTTATTTTTCTCATTCAAGTTCAAGATGAAGGTTCAATTAAAGAGGCCATCTATAAGTTTTAGAAATAAAATGCAAATTCATGGAGAATTGATGTTTACTAGTATTTAATATTAATGCATTTATTTAATATTTATGTATGTATGTATTTATTTATGCTAAAATTTGATGAAACTAGCAGTGACAATTGAAGACAGGGGCAGGGTTAACACTGATATTTGTAATCAGTTTCTGGGGTTCCTGTAAAAAATGTCCATTGTTCTAGATCTTTTGAAGTATTATAATCTTTCATCCCCAATTCTGGAGGCTCAACATCTGAAATCAAGATTTTGAGGACAAGGCTAGTATCCTCAGACACCCAAGTTTTTCTTGGAGTTTCATAGCTTGCACAAGTGTTTATTAACCCTGGGCCTTCATATTAATAGACTCTCTTCCTATGTATTAATTCTTCTCAGTGTTAAGACTTGTACCTTGAATTGTTACCCCACCATATTGCCGTATTTTTTCTTAAGTAATCATATATGTAACATTCTAATTTCTAAATATTGTTACATTTTTAGGTTTCGAAAGTCTAGTTTTCAGTATATTCTTTGAGAGGACTCAATCTGTTCCATACATTATTATTTAGCATTGTTAACACAGTAGAAATGGAAGAAAACAGGCCCCTAGCATGTGAGGAAGATGATGTCTATTCCCTCATGATACCAGTTGTCTTGATGTGGTGTATGTATGTATGTGCATGTATGTGTGTGTGTGTATGCGCACTCACACATACATGTTCATAATGACACATGATCATCTGCAACTCCCGTTTCTGACAATCTGATGCTGACTTCTGACATCCACAGAGATGGCACCAGGCCTACACATTGATTAGATGCATCATCCTTCAACACTGATTCTTCTCCTATGGGGATATGTGATCTAATGATCAGTGTGAATGAACAGTGTGTCTGGCAACTTTATATGGTGTGGCTATTTTGAACATAAAAATAAGCCAAAATGCTATGGTGTCTGCCTAAGTTTGTATGGAAAAGTTAAAGAATAAGCAATCCAACTGGCAAAATTTAAATCAAAAGTGTGAATCTATGTTGCTATGGTTATAAACTATGTAGTTTCCACAATGAACCAATTGGTTTAAGGATGTACATTTATCTCCCTCACATATCCTAACTGTTGTCATTATTCTGCAGAAGGAACTGTAGCCGAGAGAAGTTGGTATGACTCCTTAGGATGTCTCCTGTCTGTTAATGTTGAGTGTCAATCACTGAGGGAGGTAGTAAGGTGAGATCACGTGTTCAGTTTGTTCCTTTGACTCCTGTACCATTTTCCATCTATAACAGTTACCTTACAGATGGAATTGAGTACAAGAGGCAATAGTCAGAATTGTATAAGCTTAACTAATTATTCATTTTTGACTATAGAAAAAATATAAAATGTGTTTAGATGTCTGCACTATTCTAGGTAACTTAACATCTTTGTAAAAATAACTTTATAATGCTCATGAAGTATTCTTTTGACATTGGTATTATACTTAAGAGTATAAAAATATTCTATTAAAATATATAATTAATGGTCCAGAAAAATAGCTTTTGCACATATTATTTGTTATGGGTGATTAATTAAGTAATATATTTGGTTCTGGGATAGACAAGGGCATCTCAGGTTTAAGTACCAAAACAAATATCAACAAAATACTATGCAGAGAAATATAGAATGTTCTCTGCCTAGTTGCTAATATGATAAAATAAGATATCAAAAACTATGGAAAAACTATATTCCTGATTTTTCAGGTATTATATTATGGACTCAATTAAACTCTTCCAAAACCAAATACTATACAGAAGTTATCTGAAACCACAATCAAATCAAACTCAGGTAATGAGAGTTCCTTGAATCTGAATATTGATGTGCTAATAAAACAAAGAAATATGGGTACAAAGACACAATTTTTTATATCCTCGACAAAAGGAAGAATGGCATAAAAACACATTAGGGAGAATCTGGTCAGAATTTAGAGAGACGTGTTCATAAATAAAAAGAGCTGTATAATTGTGTTCAAAGCCAAAAGCTCCAAGAATCAAAGAAATAGAATTGCTTCATTGAGCCATCAAAGAGAACATGGCCCATCAGCACTTTCATTCTGGTTTCTAATTTCTAAGCCTTAGTCAGAAAACATATCTGGAATGATGCCAGAGAAAACCGAACTAATGTGGTGGGTTTTTAGGAAAATAAAACAACACAAATTACAAGTAAAGTAATGCATAAGATATATTACTGTATATTATATAATTATATACTTAAAATTATATCTCTATAATTTATATTATATATTATTAGCAATTTTAAAATAATGTATAACATAATGCATTATATATATATATATGTATATATATATATAAAACATACGTATTTAAATATATATATGTATATATTTCTTTCTGGGACAAGGACATTTCAGGATTAAGTACCAAAATATATATCAAGAAAACACTATGCAGAGAAATATAGAATATTCTGTCTAGTTGATGATATGGTAAAATGATATGCCAAAGAGTATGGAAAGATTATATCCATAACTTTCAGGTATTTATTATGGACTCAATTCATCTAAAAGAAAATACTATATTGAAGCATTTCATTTCCCAGTACTTGGGAGCATAATCTTATTTGAAATAAATATATAGATAAAACACTTTTATATGACTTCCTTGGATATTCTGTGTAGCACATGGTATTCTTCCCCTGACACTATGCAAAATATGATCTTCCTTCATATTCATGTAAGATACATATTTCCTACAAGAATTTTGTCTCCCTATACTTTCTGTATATTGAGATCACAGTGTTTTGTAAAAAAAAACAAAACAAAACAAAACAAAACAAAATTTGCTTCATTTGAAACTGTTAGTTTTCTTTCTTTCATTACTAAGTATAGATTTAAATTCATGGCACATGCTCTGCAATTACAACATGTACATGCAAATTCTGCAATGTAAATTTTGCAATTTTATAGAAAATAGACAATTCCTTTGCACTTAGTAGGGGCCCGATGATTTAAGAGTTGATTGAGACTATCATATTGGAACAAGATCATATCCTAGAGCAGTACACACTTAAATATTCTAGAGTCAGTTCCGTGTTCTCTTATAATAGACTAGCTTGGTGCCTTTTGAAGAGACCCGACATTTTAATTAGCTTTGATTAACAGTGCAAAGAGCTGAAGGAAAACAGGATCCATTTCTTTCTGTGTTTTAAGTCAATATTCAGGGATTTACATTCACTCCTCCAACTCGTTCACGTATCTCCAAGAGGCTTGGGCCCCAAGCAATTTATTAATTTGCAGATATAATAAATGACTCAGGGGATTGAAATGGTGAAAGTCTGTCATTTAAAGAGTTGCAGGAATTGGCTACAATAGGAAAATGAATTCCACAAAGCCAACTAGAGTATGTATAATGAATCCATTGCTTCAGTTACTACAAGAACAAATATGCCAAAGGTTTAGTTCTCACATAGAAAACAAAACTTTCTGGTAATATCATGTGGAAGCAAAAATGTTGTGATGATTAAGTCCAATCATAGTTATATGTATGAAACTGTAGAGGTTGATCTCAAACCCGAAGCAGCTACACAAAGTGTGCACAGCTGCTAAAGATTCCTTGTCATGCTAGATAAATATGCTCTCTGCTGACTCACCCTTGCCCTTTGTACAATCCTTTCTATCTCTAGGACTAGACGCCTGAACACTCTGTTCCTGGGACCCCTTAGTAATTGGTTTCCTTTTGGAATACTACAACAAACATGCCAGTTGGAGAAGACTGAGGGGCCAAAGCAAAAGCATCTATTTTTCTTTCTTTCATGATTAGCTCCGTATCTCTCACAGCAATAGGTGAATTAATCAACGACTGTGACCACAGGCAACAGCAGCATACGTAGCACATGTAGTAGTGTCATGTCATGCCATGCAGGCCTCACTAAACTCAAGCATGTAGTTTTAACAACAAGGAGTGCATCACTACCAAACCAACAGCCATTATAGGCTCCAGGGATCCAGCTAGATATAGAGAAGCTTCACTCAGAGTAAATAATCATTGTATACTATTCCTTTCAAATCTTCCTCTCTCTCTCTCTCTCTCTCTCTCTCTCTCTCTCTCTCTCTCTCTCTCTCTCTCATTCTCTTTCTTCCTTCTTCTTTCACTCTTCCTCCCTTTCTTTTTCTTTCTTTTTCTTCTTCCTTTTTGATGAATTCACAACATGTCCAGATAAATATACCAAAAGTCCTATCTTCTTAAAACTTTTAGTATTGTTTTTAATTTTACCCTTGGGATACTGATTTTAGTTAATGAAGTATAGTATACAAATATTATGCCAAAAAATCATTCCAGAATCAAATCAATTTGTGCTTAGTATGTAATCAGGATGGATCTAAATGCAGTCATTATAATATGGCCAGAAAACTGGGAAACTTACTACAGGTCATATCGTGACCTAACTGTAGCTCACAGTATTCTGTCATTGTCTGAGATGGCTTGCCTTTTAGTCCCTAAATCTCAGGATAACAGTCAGTTCAAAGTATAAGCAGAGAGCTTCTGTTGTAGCTCCTAAAGTGGATTTCATCTTAGAGTTGGATTCCTGAAAATCAGATCACAAGTATGAACTGCTATGTAATTGTAGAATTACAGTGTAAGTTCACTTTACAGCTTCAGCATGTCTCTTCTGGAAATACATCTTGATTGACATGGAATGCAGTTATAAAGATTATAGTGAAGATCTCTGAGTAATAAGGGTTAATAAAAAAAAAAGAAATCAAATCCCTCTGAACCTTTTTTTTTCTGAAGAGAATCAACATTGTTCTCCAAGGAACAATGGAAAAGCAAACCACAAACCTATGATTAACCCAGTGAGGTGGTGACTGAGCAAGAAGATTGATGTATTTCATGACGTCAACTCATCGTCAACTCATCTCTACTCACTATCTTGTACAGACTCAAAAGCTAGCTTCCTTCAGGCTGTGGATTAAGCAAGCAATGTTGAACCCACAAGAAGGGGCTTATACATAAAAGAAATTGTAGGTGGTGCATAAATTTAACTTGGTAGACCCCTGGGTATTGTATATAGGAAGTCACTCTAAACTGATAAAATACAGTTGTGCCTTCAGAGTGTTATACAGGTTAGATGTAAGTAGTTCTTACAATGTATGTGATTGGGTAATGGAAATGATTCAGTAGCTGTGTATGTGACAAGAGATCCCACAGTTACACTAGAATGATTTTTAAGAGGAAAGCAACCACAAGGCAGGGAGCGGGGTGATGAAAGAACCTGAGAAAGATAGGGATCAGGGTGGAGTAGAGAGGGGAACAGGATGGGTATTGGATGGGGGAAAAGGACTGAAATCCCTGAGCCAGCTGAAAGAATAGAAGCATGTAACCTTAGGAGGTAAGAGGTTGAGTGGACCCTCCATAATGTACTAGAGACCTGGGAAGTGAGAAAGTCTCAGGACTCAAAGAGAAGCATCTTAGATGAAATGCCCTAAAATGGTGAGAGGGAACTTGTAGAGCCCACCTCCAGCAGGAGACTGGGCATCAAGTGAGGAGTGGGTTACCATCCCAGTCAAAACTCTGACCCATAATTGTTCCTGTCTGAAAGAAGTGCAGGGATGGAAATGGAGAGGAGCCTGAGGAAAAAAAGGTCCAGTGACAGGCCCACAGTGGAATCCAGCTCAAGGCAAGGCCCCACGACCTGACACTATTACACAGGCTTTGGAGCACTCACAATAAGGGACCTAGAATGACTGCCCTCTGAAATACCCAACAACAGGTGAAAGGGTCAGATGCAGATATTTGCACCCAGCCAATGGACAGAAACTGCTGACTCTTGTGGTTGAATTAGGGGAAATCTGGAGGAAGTTGAGGAGGAGGGAGGCCCAGTAGGAGGACCAGTAGTCTCAATTAACCTGGAACCCTGAGATCTCTCAAATACTGGAACACCAACCATGCAGCATACACCAAATAAAATGATGCCCCTAACACATATACAGGACAGGACTGCCAGGTCTGGGTTTAGTCAGAGAGGATGCACCTAACGCTCAAGAGACTGGAGACCATAGGGAGTTTAGAGGTCTGGAGGGGTGGGGGTGGGGGTGAGGGTGGGGGTGGAGGTGGGGACCTTCTCCTGGAGACAAAGGAGCAGGTAGGCAGTATGGGATGTGGAACAGTCCAAGGGTGGACTGTGAGGGGAATAAAATCTGGATAAATGAATAAATAAATAAAATACAAACAAAAACAAAAACACAACAAAAAGAAGAATCCAAGGTTCGATATTTTTTCCTTTAATTTGCATTAGATAAGGACATCAAAATGTAACTGATATTGCAAGTTTAAATCCTTAAGCAATGCTTCACAGCTTCAGAATGGCAATTCTTATAAAGATGTATAGAGTTTGGGACTGGACAAGGATTTGAGGGTGATATAGCCGCATGATATTTTACTTCTGCGTTCTGTACAATGAGCCACACATATAACAACAGTCTTTAAGAAGAGCTCATGGAGTTTAGAAGGTACGGAGATAGGGTGGGCAGAGCCTAGGAGAAGCTGGGTCTGGAAGAATGTGTATTGGAATAGATGCAGATGAAACACTCACGCATGAAACTCTCAAAAAAATAATTAAATATTAACAAAAAAGAATAAAACCTTAATCCTCCCCTGGTAAGAAATGTTTGGTTTTTTAAAAAGATTATTATTGTTATTGTGTTATTATTATTATTATTATTATTATTTTAAACAAAAGACAGAAGAGACAGCACAGCTGCCCAGTGTTCAGCAAATGTTCCCAAGCTGCTCTCATGTCCTTCACAGTATCTGGACTGTTCTTTATTCATCGTGGCTCAGCTGGAAACTAAGGGTTCACCTAGTACTTTTTAGTTGCTGATCACTGGCTGGAGGAGATTGTGGAAATTCAATCAGTGAAGGGAAGTCCCTGATTTAGTGAGACTAGTACAATGAAAACCATCACAGTGCCAAGCAGGGTGATACTTAGTCTGAAAATGTCTCAACCTGAAGGAAGCACAATTTGTATCCACCTTCTTTTCAAAATGACAGTGTTGAACATTACATCGTTATAGAAGAGGCTCTGTTCCCCTCTGTACAATATTGGTATACTATAATGATTTGTCAATTGAAATCAGTATCCATGGAGGTAAGGATTGTTTATAGACTGGGATGCCTGCACATTCAAATATAGGTCCACACAGATAAATACCTCTGCACTGGTATCTCTCAAGGTTAATACTTTTTATTTAGTCAGTTCCAAACATATAAGGACATGCCTCTCAACATTAGTTAACACAGTTAATTTCTTAGTGGGAATTATTTGCCTTTGATCATGTGCATGGACAAGAAACTGCAGCCAATATTAAGAGGACACATTTATGATATTAATATTTTGTGTCAAAGGAAATGAACTTGCCTTATCTTTGAGGAAACACAATGATAAACAGAAGAATTAATTTATATGTACACCTCAAATTGAAATGTTGTATAGTTTGGGAATAAAACTTAAATATAATCATATTTATAAATTGTATTTATAAAACATATAAGCAGTACTTAACTTTTTGTTAGGGCTCATCTAACAATTGAAGTAATTGAACATAAATGAGATGCATTAAATTTATACATGTACTTTGAAAGTCTGATTTTGTTTAATGAAATTTTTACGTTAGATTAAACAATAATCAAATATCCTTTAAGGTAATCACTTGAATTTGTTAACTCATAAATAGAGTAATAACTTTCATATGCTGAATTAAAAACCTTAAGAATGAACTGGGTTTGTTAATTTGCTACTAGTGCATTGAATATTAATTCAAATAAAGTTAACCCGAAAAATTTCATACATTTTTCATACAAAAATCAATTAATTGATAACCAGTATGTTGTGGGGCTAACTGTATAATGATTAGTATTTCCATATTATAAAGTTGTTATAAACAAGCTAAGTATGCCAACTAGACCTCCAATAGACATCGAAAAAATACTTGGTTGTATTTAAATTACATGAAAATGATGGATGGTGTATTAGCATGCAACTTGGACTTTCCAAGGTTAATGTTGGCCCATAAGCCACCCTTTTTGTCTTTATGTAAAACTTCCCATGTAAAAATAACTCTACTTGAAGAGGAATTGAACACTTACTACTCAAATTCCAGCCTTGAAAAGAGCCTGGGACCTCATCAATTCTAATCCCTTCATTTTGTAACAAGGGAGTCAAACCTGAGAGATGTAAAATACCTCTGGGCACATTTCCCTACCGTGAAAGAAGTAAAGGCTCCTGACAGCCCTGTGACTTTTTTTTTATCTCTAATTGATAGAGCTTCCCACATCAGGTCTCTCCACATTGACCCTTGAGCCAGGTCATCATTTTAACCTCCAATTTGGTAAGGGGAATCGGGAGCTGAATGCCACATTATGCAGTGGTACCATCATTATAAGAACGAACCCAGCTGAGATCCCGGAGTTCCCTGCGTTCATAGGGCTCCGCTGCTTTCATTTCTCAACCTGGCACCTTCTGTTGCCAGTAAGTATTCACTTGGAGTTCTTTTAAAAGGAAAGTTTCACAGGCTTCCCATGCCCTCTACTCTCTCAGAGAAGGAGTGACATTTGAGAATTCTGACAGTAAGACATCTCTGACTTCAATCACAGAGCGCAAAAATGAATATTTTCCACGTGCAACTTTGAAGGTTGGTGCTCTTTTAGCATAGCCTTTCCCTTTTAGAGGAGGTTGACTGCAGGGGGATTGGATGGTAGGTCAAACAACACAACAGGGTATTTAATAGTCAGTGCCCTGTGTAAGGAGAGGAAGAAGAGGCACCTGCTGAACCAAGCCAACACAACTCCCATGGTGCTGGCAGAAATAAATGATCCCCAGATATTTAGCACTTCCACAGGCGCCTTCTGTCCCAGTCTGTGTAATAAAATTCTGTTCTCTTGCTGCCATCAAAGCTATTCCCAAGGTTTCTCTCACATTCCCATTGACCAATGAATGTTGTACACAGGCCTCCACTCAGAATATATGTTTATTTACATAGGCATTTTAGCATAGAGATTATCTATGGTAATATAGTATATAATTCAGCATAGGAAAATGAGAAATTAGAAATCAGAATGTAGGTGCTTAAGAAAATTAATGAGAAAATAAAGAATTGATAAATGACTAACTTTTTTCTTCTTGATTAATTCATAAGAGGAAGTTCTTTCTTGAGAAATGGTCATTATTATAATAAGTCTCCATTAAGATATTGCTTGAAGAAACTAGGATGGATAAGTTTTGAGGATAGCATCCTCTGAGCTAGCAACTATCTTGAGGTTTCTTTCTTCGTAAGCTTGAAACTCCTCCATGCTTTGAAGATTCTTTTCATCCCAATATGTCTCCTGCTTCCCATGTTCTGAGTTCACTTTTAGAAATCAGAGTACCAATTTTATCATTTGTCTCTGTCCTTAAAAAGTCATGCATTTATTTGACATGTATATTTCTAGAGATACCTCCCCCCTTTCATTTCACCTTCCTATTTGAAGAATAATTTGGCTATATATGATTCTGAATATTTTTCTCATGTTCTCTCTCTTTTTGTGATGATACTGCCTGTTGCCAGTCTCCTACTCCAGATGAGAAGTTACCATTCCCAGACACTGTTGAAAATTTCTTCTATTAAAAATGAATCTTTGCCCCTTACTTAACTTTAACACTTTTACAGATGCTTTATAAATTGTTCCTTTATTGTTTTTTTCTTAACAGATAGACTATGTTATGACAATGTGTTTATTCAGTCCATCTCTCCAGGTGAATTATTTCAAATATAATATTTTTATTGGTTATTTGTGAATTTCAAATCATGTTCCCTGAAAACACTCACTTTCCAGTCCTCTCAGGTTTGTCTTCCTCCCTGTGACTATGTTGGTGCCTAGAATCAATTGTAGAATGCTCCTTCTCAGTTTCTCATTTATTTATATATAAGGTGATAAATCCATGTATTTTAGCCCTCTGATTGGTTTTCCCATGTGTCTACCATAACATTACTTGTATTATAACAAAATGTATATGTGGCAAACCTTACCTCCACTATCCCCATATATGACCAAATTTGAAGAAAGAAATTTTAAAGAAGTTAAACATTTAAATATAGGCCAAATCAGATGACTGGTGTCATTAGGAAATTTCAATGTAGCTACATTAGAGAACATCAGAAAGATCCTGTAAGGTGGAGTTACATCTAAGCCTAAGACAAAGAAACAACCCTCCCAACAGATCAATTGTTGATTTCTAGCCCTCTATTTTAGAGAAGCAAAACAATAATGCTGTTGTTTAAGTTGCCTGTGCAGTACAGTGCTGAGGTATACCAGGAAACTGTAACACTGCCTTCTTGTGTTTTAGTCTGGTCTTTTCTAGTGGCCTACCTGTTATCTTTATGTGTCTAGTCTTTCCAGTAATGTATGCCAGAATCCCTTCGTTTTTCTTTTCAATTATCTTCTTCATTACAATAGCAGCCTCATTGTTGATACCTCTCCATTGCCAGTGTACGATGTTGTTCACTGAATCCACAAATCCTTCTATGGATTTACAATTACTAGATTGTTTTAAATAATAGCATTAGGTACTATAAAGCTTTTGTATGGTTTTATTCTATGTGGACCTGTTCTGGATCTTTTCCTCTTGAAGGTTTCTTTTGTTGACAAAACATTAATTAAATATTTTTTTCACATTACCTCTACCATACTTTTTGGCTTGATATTTATTTTGTATATATGGATAGGAAAGATATAAGTTAATAATGACTTGGGATACAGCCCATGGATATAACACTTGCATAGCACGTTCAAAGGTCATGTGTCCCATACCCAGCCTAGCACACATAACATTCTATTGTTCATATTTAAGTAAATGATAATTGCTTCTAAACATCCTAAGACACATCTTTAACGCCATAGTGAAGGGCCCAAATTCAATCTCATCTTTAGAAGAACTAAGTCTAAATTTATTGTTGATGTCGTAAGTATATATCATTTTCCTTTGGATTTCAAATATTTTGATGATCAGTAGCATTTAATACTCTCTTACTTCCATTTCCACTCCGAATTTTCACTACCTAAGAGGAGTTTTGTCCTTATTCGATTTCTTGATGCTAACCATATGCTTTCAGAATATCTAAGTGACTTCAATGAAATCTCTCAGGTTCTTTGTCCAGCACTCATTCTGGGAATCTTTTGGCTTATAGTCACTGTGAGGCTGAGGGTTCCAGCCAGTTTCTTCTTCACACTCACACCATGGCTGGGCTCTCACATTTTCTCTGACTTTCATTCTAAGAAGGCCTGTGCTTTTCATAGGGTAGCTGCCTGTGAGTCTTTATTCCTCAGAAGTAAGACAAATCTCTTGGGTGGGCTTCTAAGGTATTATGAGTCAGAGGTTCATCTAGATAATGATAATTGTATATGATCATATTTTGAATGTCTTGTTTTACTTTCTGTGTAAAGTATCAACCTCTGTTTCCTACTAATTGGTAAAAATTTAACTTTGATATAAGGAAATAATTTAGCCATATTTGATGCCTGAGAGAAAAGCCCAAAGGTGTCAAAGCATGAAGCAAATATGACAAAGGCCAGACATTTAATCTTGGCTGAATTATTTGATATTAGGCAAGTGAATTTTGCAGATGAGTAGATATTGCAGATAGCCACTGAATTTGACAGCAGGGAGAGAACATTCTCTGCTTCTATTTGGGGAACTCTCTCTTACCTAATCCAATTATTTTACTCTTACACAGACCTAGATGTGAAATCTCAGCCTAAGTAGCCATCATACGTCATATCCCAGTTAAAGGTACAGTTATGAGACACACTCCAGACAGGATGGCGAACTGGGAGTTTGCATGTGCTGAAGAGAATAGGAAATCAACCAAATCCCTCTATCTATGGAGGAAGGTCCATCCGGAGACCCGTGAGGAGTCATGACCTGGAGACGAGGCTTATGTCTGTCTCCTTGTTTCAAATGACTCTCCTGTTTCAACTAATTAAACTTGGATGTTACATTAAAATCTTATACACTCCTAGGACATTTTGCTTTATTTGAAATAAAGTATGTAAGTTGCAGTCAATCTATGGTTGGTTTTAATCTAGCTCATGACAAGGTTCCAAAGAATTCTTTCAACTTATTATTTTCAACCAATGTAAAAATGATGAAAATAATCACATGAAGAAATTTATTTTACTGTTCTATGAACCACTTAATTTAATCATGCTATTGAAAGACCCTCAATACTTTCTGATTACCCTTATGTTATGGATGAGAAAATCATGACACAAAAGGACATAATAATGTTTCTTCAGCTATATAAATTATGCCAAATATTAGAAGCATGTATTTGAGTTTTCAGATTAGTAAATTCTGATAACTTTACTTTTAATATTTTTGAAGTTAGTGCAGAAAGTGATAAATTTCATATCATTAGACTTCATTATATCATTTTCAGACATACAAGTATTATATATATATATATATATATATATATATATATATATATATATATATATATGCCATGTAAGTATCCTTAGTTTTTCTTTATAAAATTCATTTATTCATAAAGGACCATGAACTTTACTCATGAAATCTAGTGGAACTTGCTTTTAGCCTCTACTTACAGCCCTAAAAATGCAACATAAGATTACACAGCCCTTGGGATTTAATGATTTAAATTTTAATGGAGCCAAGTTTTCATATGATAGAAATGAAAAAAGGTTAGTCTATTGATAAAATAAAATACTCTTTTATGTTTTTCCATCTTCACAAACATACAAACATGCCTGATGTTTTCTGTGATCTAAACACTATCATTATGAATGGCATATTCTCAATTGAAGAAGAATCTGTCATGAAGATAAAAGATACATAAAATAGTCAATACAATAAAATGATACTTCATGAGTCGGTGTGTGGAAATGTCTCACAGATTAAATTATAGAGTTCTTCCAAATTAATTTTGATCTATCATTTGAACTGTAGGTGCTATAGCGCCTAGAGCTACATACCATTTTCATAGTCACTGTTTCTGATTCTCTGCTTCAGGGCCACATTATATAATTGGCATTCAATAAGTATTCTGGAGATGAATCTATAGATAACAGATACTCCTGAATTTACTCAGATTCAAACCAGAGCAGGGCTCCTTATTGCCAGCATGATTAAGGAGGGCTCTTTGCAGCAGACAGCATTTCACCGGGGCCTGCAAGGCTAGTCAGGATTTGAATGAGATTGGGTCTGAGGCAGGGGAGCTGCATAAACAAGAGCACACAGGTACCAAAATATGCAGCACGCTGGAAGAATGTCAAACAGCTCTGTTTCATTGAAGCGTTTGATATATGAAGGTGAGTTGTAGAAAATGAGGTTGGAAAGGAGGTTTGGGACCAGAGGGCCTTTTATTTCAATCTAAGAAGTTTTACTTTTATTTTGTAGACAATAGGGAGTCAGTGAAGGATGGTGCCCTGGAGAATGAGCAGAGTCAGGGAACAGGATGATTAATCTGGGCAATGTCTGCCGACTGGATTAGAATGTGGAGAGATTGGAGGTAAGGAGACAACTTCACTATAAATTGCAGGTGAATAACAATGAAATCTGAACGTGGGGTGAAGGAGGCTGTCCTGGAGGTATGCTGGCACACAGTACATTTTCTTACTGTTGACTATGATAATAGCCCCAGCAATCATTTGCTTCTGTATTCACCACTGCACAGAGACACTAGCACATTCTTTTTTATCTTCAAGAGGCAAACCCCATTAAGTCCCTCACACTAGCCCTACTTTGTGCTTTAGAAACAGCATGCAGCTTGCTATACCAAGCAAGTGAGCCACTATTTAAATCTAAATAATCTGATGATTTTTTTATCTTGGATTCTGGACATTGGGCCTAGAAACTTATACATGCGAAAGCACACTAGAGTACCTTTTCTCCAGATATGGGATAAACGAAGGCAAAGGACATCCATTACGACCATGGAGAAAAGAAGAGAGAAAACCAGAAAGGAGGGTTGAGAGCCACTAAGATGAATGAGAGCTCAAAAAGACAAGTGATGTCATGGATTCAATTGTGCCCCATAAAACCAGGTCAGAATCTTAATTTCCGGTAACTCAAGAGTGTGACCTAACACAGCAATAATACAGGTTTGACTAGGTCAAGAAAGGGTGCTATCTGTGAACCATAATAAAATACAGCTGGTATTATCATAAAAGGGGAACTTTAGATGCATGTAGAGAGTGAAGGAGGTTTAAATACACAGAGGAAGGAAGCAGCCATGAGATGCTGAGGCATCTCTAAGCCAAAGAAGTCCACAGATTTCTAGCACATACCAAGACAGGAAGAACAAGAAGCATTTGACATTAGATCCTTCACATTTACTAAGACATCACCAGCACCTCAGTTGATTCTTGTAGCCTTCAAATTTCAAGGCAATAAATATTCTTTTAGAACACCTGTTTTTACTAGTTTTCTGCAAGTGCCAAAAAATAAATATGAAAGACAAAGTGAGAGGATTTGTATACATGCACATGCACACATATGCATAAATAGGCACACATGTATACATATTTATATAAATACATGCATACACATGCACCTATACATATGCACACACTCATTAAAATGGATGAAAGTCATCAGAGGACCAATGCAGAAGGACAGAAGGATGAAATTGGAGAATTGAAACTTCCTTTCCTATAAACATTGAACATCAGGGATGGAAAGACTGCTAAGTTTGTACATAGACCTGTGACAAGATTCTTGGAAAGTCGATAACAGCTGGATGCAGTGGCACACATCTGTCCAACACAGGTAGATTACTAGAACCTATTCAGTTAGGTCTATCAGTTGGTTCCAGCTTCAGTGAGAGATCCTTTGCAGAAAATCAAGGGCAGGCTGGTGGAGTGGTTCAGCATGTAAAGGAATTCGATGGCAAGACAACCTGAGTTCAATGTCAGGGGCTAATATGGTGGAAGGAGAGGATCAACTTTGGATCTTTTACTCTTCACATGCACACCATGATATGTGTATCTGTGTGGACACGCGCAATAAATATTTTTAAAAGTAAAGTAGAAATTGCCTAAGAAACATGCCCACATTGGCCTCAAAAGAACTCACATGCTTTCATGAAACATATACTCACAATGCATGTGTGCACACATACACACCACACATACACACACACACACACACACACAGAGACATACAAAACTAAAAATTTTATCATGTTTAAAAATTACCTGCTGATTAGTGACCAACAGGGATCTATTTTAGTACTAATGTGATTAGACAGCAGGTGTTGGCGAGGATGTGGAGAAAGAGGAACACTCCTCCACTGCTGGTGGGGTTGCAAATTGGTACAACCACTCTGGAAATCAGTTTGGCGGTTCCTCCGAAAACTGGGCACCTCACTTCCAGAAGATCCTGCTATACCACTCCTGGCCATATAATAAGGATACATGTTCTACTATGTTCATAGCAGCCCTATTTATAATTGCCAGAAGCTGGAAAGAACCCAGGTATCCCTCAACAGAAGAGTGGATGCAAAAAATGTGGTATATCTACACAATGGAGTACTATTCAGCCATTAGAAACAATGAATTCATGAAATTCTTAGGCAAATGGATGGAGCTGGAGAACATCATACTAAGTGAGGTAACCCAGACTCAAAAGATGAATCATGGTATGCACTCACTAAGTGGATATTAACCTAGAAAACTGGAATACCCAAAACATAATCCACACATCAAATGAGGTACAAGAAGAATGGAGGAGTGGCCACTTGTTCTGGAAAGACTCAGTGAAGCAGTATAGGGCAAAACCAGAATGGGGAAGTGGGAAGAGGTGGGTTGGAGGAGAGGGGGAGAGAAGGGGGCTTATGGGACTTTCGGGGCATGGGGAGCTAGAAAAGGGGAAATCATTTGAAATGTAAATAAAAAATATATCGAATAAAAAAAGTATATTTCAAATTCAAATAAGAATTGAAACCAGACAGTTGTATTAAGTATGAGAAATACTGGGCTGTAGTAAAAGATGAAAACATGGACTTTTGGTGAGTTCCAAAAAGACTTCCTCTTGTTAACCACAAGGTAGGAAATGAAACATAATATCTATAGTCCATAAATACACACCCTTCATAATAGTAAGTGAATGTGTCCTGAAGGCAAACTAGAATGAGAAGAGAAGTCTTCAGAAGTTGCACGAACAAAGAAAAGGGTTTCTTTTAGAATGCTTGCAGCACTATAGGAGGAACGATGATATGAGCCACCCAGTACTTCCAGAGCTCCCAGGGACAAAAACATCAACCAGATAGTACACATGGTGTTACCCATGGCTTTAGATGCATAGGCAGCAGAGTATGGTGCTGTTAGACGTCAAAGGGAGGAGAGGCCCCTGGTCCTGGAAAGGCTCCATCCAGCAGTATAGGGGAATACCAGGACAGGGAAGAAGGAGGGGGTTGATTGGGGATCAGGGGGAGGGGAGATGGCTTATGGGAATTTCGGGGTGGGGGTGGGAACCAGGAAAGAGGAAATAATTTGAAATGTAAATAAAGAATATATCTAATGAAAAAGAAAAAAGAAAAGAAAAGAAAATTAAGAAGTAAAAAGGGACAATCTTTACTTAGAATGTGAATAAGTTTGTATTACCAAACTGTTCTTTGGCATAACAGTAAATATTAAAATAAAAAAGGCAATAAAAGGCAACCTTTATAAGAAAAAAACAGAAAGCTGTAGAGGAGTATAAACTTGTACTACTCTGGAAATCAATTTGGTAGTTTCTCTATGGGAATAATTCTACCTCAAGGCAAAGCTATAGCAGACTTGGGTATATAACTAAAATATGCTCTACCATACCACAAGAACACTTGATCAACTATGTCCATCCTGCTCTATTTGAAATAGTCAGAAACTCCAAAATACCAAGATGTTCCTCAACTGATAAATGGATAAAGGAAACTGGATTCATTTACACAATGGGATACTAGTCAGCTACTAAAATCAAGGGCATCATATCATTTGCAGGAAAAACGGGTGGAATTAGAAAATATCATCTTCAGTGAGGTAACCCAGACCTAGAAAGACACACATCCACTCACTTATGAGCAGATTTTTGTCATAACCATGCTACAATTCACAGATACAAAAAACCTAGACATCAGAGGTGGATGGAGAGAGGGAAATGGTTAGGAGAGGTGGTTGGGAGGGATCAAGTGTGCAAAGAACTGAGGGAGAGTGAATTGGAATTGGTGGTGGTGGTAGGGCATCTCTGGGATGATTTAGAAACCAAGGACAAGGGGAGCTTTTAGGAATCTATGATGGTGAGCCTAGCAGTATGGGATATAGAACCTGTAATGGCTACCTCCTATAACCATACAAGACTTCTGAACCAGGCATGGGACACCAACTCACCCAAGAAACCTTCAACCTAAATGTATCCTATCTGTAGGAGGTACAGGGTTAAAGAAAGCAGAAATTGAGGAGATGTCCAGCCACTAACTGGCCCAACTTGAGACCTAAGACATGAGAGACAGTTCATCCCTTTCCCCTAACAGGGCTGCCTTGTCTAAGCTTAATAGAAGATGTGCTTAGTCCTATTGCAACTTGATGTGCCAAGGATTGGTGACATCCATGGGAGGGCTCCCCTTCTTTGAGGAGAAAGGAGGGGGGAAGTGAAAATGGAGGGAATGAAAGGGAAAAAGTGGGAGAAAGGAAGGAGGGAAGCCATGATGTAAAGTAAATAAATACGTTATTTAAAAAGTAATGTAGGAACTATTTGTAGGTTGAAGTTAAGTTTTCAAAGTAAAAATAGAAAAACAGTGGTAAATATTTTATGATCATAACATTAGTAATTTCAATAAGACATATAATAAACAATCTCATTTATAACTGATCTTATCATTTGTCAATTTATGGATTCTAGCAATTTTAATATATTTAGATCATTGATTTTTAAAATCTTTTCTTAGCTAAGATAGAGATTTACTGTTGTGTAGTTCCTCTTATATATTGTTTTCCCTCTCTAAGTTATAATATAGCATGTTACTTTTCCTTCATCTTACACATTGTGAGTTTTATTGAGACAGAGAGTCACTATGCAGCCTTAGCTAGCTAACTTAGAACTCCCCACATAAAGCAAGTTGGTCTCAAATTCATGGTACTACCTTCCTCTGCCTCCCAAGTGATAGGATTAAAGGTGTAAAGCACAATGTCCAGCTAATGTTTCTAATTTGCATTTTATTTGACTTCAAACTATTTAAAAATACACGAGCAAAGCTTTTAAAAATTGAGGACTTGCTCTTGATTTTTCATTATTGATCTCAGATTATGTTTCAGTTATTGTTTAAATGTACTGATTTTTTTACACTCAAGGACATATGAGATCTTGAAGTATTCATTTGAGATTGTTTGAAAATAGAATATATTATTGTAGAGTTGTATTTGCATGTTCATACATTCAGTTTCTTGCTAGCGTTCTTTACAATTCTCACTTCTACCATGCTTTGATGTTTAGCTCATCATTTAATAAGAACCGGGAGTGTTGATCTCTCAGTTCTTCACATTTGTCTATTCAACCTGTTACCCTTAAAACTATTGGTTCTTCCGTTTTCATAATCACTTACTATGTCATATATATGTACATATATATTTATTTACTTATATGCAGTTGTTTTTTCATTTATATATCTGTAACAGAGATGGCATATAGTTGGATTTTTAGTTTTGTGTTTTAAGATCCCTTCACTTAAGAAGTGTATTTAGGTCTTATGACCCTTCTTACCAATTCTGAAAAGGATGTGAGGCAGTCACTGAGAATAGTTTGAAATAGAAGAATTACAGGCTTATGTGGACACTGCAACTTCAGTCGAAGTATTTCCATGTAATGGAGATAATGATATCTTAATAATATAATTTATATTATTGATATATATATATATATCATTAAATGGGATATATCCCATTTAATGATCAGAATGTCAAAGTGCTTCTGCCCTTGGCTTAAATCTTTGCTTCTGTTTTCTTCCTAATTTTAATTAAACTCATGTTTTACTGTCTTCTAACACTTCCCATCTTCTGATGCAGAGCCCTGGCTTTTGCCATCACTTATTTGCTTAAATCTGAATTTCTAGAGATTAGGTGACAAGATGTAGCTCCTGGGAGCCAAGGAAAGGTATATGCCTCATATTTTTCTTCGATTATTTTTACACAGTGCCTTTCTGACAGCATATGCACTTCACATTTGAAGAAAAATCAGAAAACACTAAATATTTTTAAAGGTAACGGTCCCCATGGAGCTGCATCACGGTGGCTTCTGCGGGATACATCTGGTTTCAGATTTGACAGACGAAACTTAGCACAGTAGTCCCAGCAAGGTCATTTGATGACATATTTTTTCTTCTAAGTGTTTTTATTTTAGCACCATTTTATTATCAGCACCTTGAAAGTTTCTGAGTAGGTACATCTTCCTCCCCAACATTAAATGGCTCAATTTGTTCCGTCCTTCTACTGTAGATAGATGGAAGTGGATGTGGATGTAATATTTAACTTACTTGCTATGTTTTGCTGTGCAGGAAATATAGTAATTATCATCTGATTGGAAAACCATAATACACAGGCAAAATAGAAAATCATAATTCATAAATTTGGTAGCTTAATGGATATTTACAAACTATGTATTGTCTGTGTGCATTTAACTCTAACCATACAGACACTATAAGAAACAGAAGGTAATCCAAATCATGTGGCAAAGATTAGGATGCACTTACCATTACAATGAGTTCTGTAAAATTAACACTTGCCATGGTGTGTGAGTTGTTCTTGGCTGTTGTAATGCAACTCCTTGAATTTGCTTTATTGTCTGTGGTCCCATCAGAACACAAATAATCCTAACTGACTTTTACCAACTGAGTTTTCTTAAACTAAACTGAGATGCTACTATTGACAACTTTCCATTGCTTGAGTATACAGATGCTTCAAGCTGCCTTAGTATAACCACACTTACAATTCACATTGACTGCTCCAGGACATTAATAGGGCAGTACTAGAACTCTGACTTAGATTGCTTGCACACGTTTTCCATTTTGGTTCATATATTATTATACCCTTTGATCCACGCAGATGAAATATGAATAGTAGGTCCTTCGAAGTCTTATTAATATTTGTCTTAGATTCATCATATTGTTTTGTGCAATTTATTTTGAAAATGAAACATTTGTTTATAAATATGTTAGAGATTTTCTGTTTCTCAAATTGTCAACATGGATAGCAGTACAAAGATCTTGTTTCTATACTAGCACTGGACAGTTTTAACTTGGCTCTCAATATTATAGCAAGCATTTAAACTATATCATGACTGATGCTTGTTACAAATGACCATAGAGTAAAGGGACTGGGGACCAAGTTAGAGGACATTACTTTTTCTTTTACAGTTAAATCTTATATGCATGAGAAATAATCAAGTATGCATATATTCATGTATGTAGGATAATAAACAGAATAAATACAACTTCAGTATAGTAGCCAGCTATAACAGACCATTGTGCTTTGTGGATTTATAAGGATAGATTTAAAATAGAGTCAGATTTCTTCAGGGTTGTGACTCCTTATAGGTTTCCCAAGTTTCAGTAGGTAGCCCTATACTCACAAGCCTATGGGCAGAATTACTGGTCCTAGGTTATAAGAAAATGAAGAAACGAAGTTAGAAGGGGCGATAGCAGAAGAAATTCAGGAGGAACTGGAGGTGGAAGTAAAGAATAGATATGGACAATATGGTGCTATAGACTACATTTATGAACATTTCAAAGAATAAAGAAAAATTAACAAAGAACTGTCTTCAGAGCTGGCTAGATGTGGAACTCAAATGACTACTATCCCTCTGTCATTATGTTTTCTCTCTCCTTCTTCTCCCTCCTCTCTCATTTTTCTCTGGGTAAAACCAAACAAAAATGCACACGAACAACAAAATAATGACTTCAATTTTTTATCTATTAACAAACAAAATTCATGGGGATGGAGAGATGGCTTAGTGGTTAAGTGCACTGTTTTAAATCTGCCATTCCAGAAGTCTTGAGTTCGATTCCCAGCAACTACATGGTGCAAGGTGGCTCACAACCATCTATCTTGGGATTTGTTGCCTACTTCTGGCACACAGATGTACATAACATAGACTACTTGTTTACATAAAATAAATAATAAAAACAAAATGAAATTTAAATTAAGCCAGATTTTTGCATACAACCCTTTTCTTTGCCCAACATTTAAGGAACTCTACTATTTTAAAACATTTATCCTTCCTCCATGACATCAAGAAAACAATTATCTTCTTGTTGGCCCAGGGATTGACCTTTGTGTAACCTGATCCTTATGATAATACCATCCTTTTCTACAATAAAGTATTTAGGTCTAGGCATATGATCTAATGCTAGCCAATGAGACACAAAATTCAGTCTTAGGTGAGACTAGGAGCTAGTCTGGCCTTTAGATGCTGAGAAAGAAAATTAAGAAGAAATATTGAATTTGTCTAGCCCTCTAGACAGTGTCATACCTGCATATGATGAAAATCTCTGAGACTACAGTGGAAATAATGGTATAAGTACAACACCATCATGTAGAGAACACAGCTAGAGCATCATAGCAGAGATAGCTTGACACACTAGACACTCTGACTTGATACAGTGTTTTCTCTTTCCTTCCACATGTTGAAGATACAAAGTTCTTTATTGCTGAATCAAATTGGATATGAGCTTTTTTCATCCAAAAATGCATTTTATTTAAAATTATTATGCTTTTTGTATATGTGCCTGATAAAAATTTGCCAGATACTGCTAATATACTCAGGTTTCTGACACAAAGTTTGTTATAACCATGCTAAGAAGGGAGAGCCCAGACAAAATAATGTAGGCTTGGCTCAGATAATTACCTGCTGATTATAAAATCAGGGCAATGAGAAGCATGCTTCTTCTCATAAAACACAGAAGGATAAGAAAGTAGCATGTAAACATCATTCATTGATGAAAGACTCAAATTCTTATTTAGAGTTCCAGTGAATGTGAGAATAAATTGAAAGAAATCCTGTTTCAATATTCACTTTAAAAAGAAAATATTATTTACAGGTGAATTATCTTTTTGTGACTAATTATTAGTCACAAAAAGATAATTCAACTGTAATCTAAAGATTGATGGTATTCTATTTGAAAATACAAATGATTAAAATAAATTTTATATAATATGATATAAAATTATTCATGTAGTAACAATGTGAAAGAAAACACTTAAAAATCAAATACTTTGTTGCCTTATAGAAGCTTTTCAGTTTTAAGAGGTCCCATTTATCAATTATTAATATTAGAGCCTGAGTCATTCTGTTAAGAAAATTTTCCCCTTTTCCAATGTGTTTAAGGCTATTTTCTGCTTTCCCTTCTAATACATTCAGTGCATCTGGTTTTATGTTAAGGTCTTTTATACACTGGGATTTGAACACTGTGAAGGATGATAAATATTAATCAAGTTGCATTTCTACAAGAAGACCACAAATTAGACCAGCAACATTTGTTGAAGTTGTCTTTTTTTTTTTTCCACTGGACGGTTTTAGCTCTTTTGTCAAAGATCAAGTAACCATAGTTATGTGGATTCATTTCTGGGTCTTCAATTATATTCCATTGGTTGACCTGTCTGTCTCTGTGCCAATACCATGCAGGATTTTTTTCTTTTATCACTATTGATCTGTAGAACATCTTGAGCTCAGGGATGGCTATTCCTCCAGAAGTTCTTTTATTGTTCAGGATTGTTTTGACTATCCCGAGTCTTTTGTTTTTTTCAATATCTGACACTAAAATCTTAAATACTGCCATATAGTGTCTCATTTCAACTCACTGGCAGAGTTAGGGAGTCAGGAGAGAGAGTCATTAGGAAGACAGAAGAAAGAAAAGAACGGTCAAGTAAGGGAAAAAGAATGAGAAGAAAAATAGACTTTTTTTTTAAAAAAAAATCTTTGTTTTCTTTTTAATTAGTTTATTTATTTACATTCCAGTCATTGCTCTCCTCTGTCCACCCTCCCACAGTTCCTCCTCCCATTCCTCCTCCCCATTACCTTCGATAGGGTGCTCCCCCCTTCTACCAGATCTCTTCCTTATTTCAGGACTCAAGTCTCTCCAGGATTAAGAGCATCCTTTCCCACTGAGGACAGACCAGGCAAATATCTACTACATATGTGCCAGGGGCCTTGGACCAGCCCATGTATGCTCTTGGTTGGTGGCTCAGCCTCTGGGGGCTCCCTGGGGCCTGGGTTAGTTGAAACTGCTTGTCTTCCTATGGGGCTGCTCTTCCTTCAACTCCTTCAGTCCTTCCCCTAGTTCAACCATAGGGGTCCCTGACTTCAGACCAATTATTGAATTTAAGTATCTGCTTCTGTCTCAGTCACCTGCTGGTAGGGGCTCCCAGAGGACAGTCATGCCAGGCTCCTGTCAGTAAGCATACCATGGCCTACTAGTGACATGGTAGTGTCACTGAGGCCCATGAGATGAATTCCAAGTTGGGTTGGTCATTGGACCTCCTTTCCTTCGTCTCCTCTCCATTTTTGTACCTGTATTTCTTTTAGATAGGAACAATTATGGGTCAGAAATTTTGATGGTGGGTTAGTAACACTGTCCCTCCACTCGAGGCCCTGTCTATCTACTAGTGGTAGACTCTGAGTTCCCTTTCCCCAGTGTTGGGAATATTGGCTAGGGTCACCCTCAATGAGTCCTGGTACTCAATGGGTCTCTGGTACTTTCTAGAGGGTCCTCTTACCTCCCATTCCCCAAGGATGCTTATTTCCTAGATCCTAGAAGTAAACTCATACATATATGGATACTTGATTTGACAAAGAAGCCAAAAACTTATTTTCTACAGTGTGAATGGTGCTAATTATCTCATCAAATATATTCAGGATGATTATGAATCATGATAAGAAGGAGGAGATCTATATAAGTTGTGTGTGTGTATATGTGTGTGTGTGTGTGTGTGTGCCTGCATGTGTGAGAGGCAGAGACAGAGAGACAGAGAGACAAAGAGAAGAAAGAGAAGAGAAGAGAAGAGAAGAGAAGAGAAGAGAAGAGAAGAGAAGAAAAGAGAGATCCTTTCTGTTATAGAGTTCCCTACAGGCTTAACGTTCACCTTTCTGAAGTTCACTAAGTAATGAGGCTTTTTTCTGGGATGACCTGTTCACACAATCATGAGCTGTGATTAAGAAGATTCTTAGGCAAATGGATGGAGCTGGAGAATATCATACTAAGTGAGGTAACCCAGACTCAAAAGATGAATCATGGTATGCACTCACTAATAAGTGGATATTAACCTAGAAAACTGGAATACCCAAAACATAATCCACATATCAAATGAGGTACAAGAAGAACGGAGGAGTGGCCCCTTGTTCTGAAAAGACTCAGTGAAGCAGTATAGAGCAAAATCAGAACAGGGAAGTGGGAAGGGTTGGGTGGGAAAACAGGGGGAGGGAAGGGGACTGATGGGACTTTCGGGGAGTGGGCATCCAGAAAAGGGGAAATCATTTGAAATGTAAATAAATATATCCATAAATTAAAAAAAAAAAGAAGCCAGAGCTGGTCCACAGCTGGGGTCTAATCTACTGCTTCCTGCAGTTGGCGTGTGTTTAGGTGTTTAGCCAGGCAGTGATATTTCTCAGTTGACTCCACCTCACTACTGCTCCTTCTCACTTCTTTCTCCTTCAAATGGCAAATTCTGCCTTGAAATGTCAAGCCTCACTTTGCAATCATATAACCTCTACAGGAATAGGGTGATTACCCAATTAGAAAACCCCGAGGTTCTAGATGTTTGTCCTTTCTATCTCATCAAGGATCCTGGCTGTATAAATGCTTGGAATCCTCTGCTGATAACCAGACACCTACTTATAGCAATTTTTTTCTTTGGGTTTATTACCTCTGACATCTAATATTTTCTGAATGCTGTTTCTATGATGCTAAGGATTAACAAAGTATTTTCACAAAGGGATATTGGCCACTATCTTCTTTTAAGAGTGGCCTTTGCATTTTTCCTGCTTTTATTTCTTCAATACCATTATCTAGTTTGATCATTGGTGATAGTAATATAAAGGAACTCTATATTAAATTATAAAGAATAATTCAGAAAAAGCATGAAGTGAAAATGTGTCTTGGTAAATAAAATGGTAAAGATACCCAGTTTTCACATCTGGGGAATTATGGGCCTGTAAACACTCACGGTGACTCATGGAAGTTTTTGTAGGCGGCAATATCCAAGCCTTCTACAAAACAAGTGTTTGAGACATCTGGTCATATTAATCATCTAAAGAAATAAAATATGTAATGTTACTTGGTTTAAAAAAGTTTTAAAAAATTTAGGTTTGGTTTAGCACAAGAAATCATCAAACATTGAAATATGGGAACAAGATTTGAATGGAGTATGCATTCATACATTCTATACATTCTATACATTCAGCCCTTTTGTCCTAAAAAAAAAAAATCCCTTCCTTCACAACCTCATTCATTCATTATTAATGGTTGATTCCAGGATTGTGAAAAGCATAGTTATATATAGCACATAAGACCAAAACTGATTAGGCTTTGATGGAAAAACTAAGCAAAAATAAAACATTGTTTCTGAATTTGCAGTTAAAGAGATATATCAGGGCCAGACCTTCGAGAGGTCTGCATGCTCTCCTATTTTGCTCCTTATTACTTCCCAAGAGTTGAAGCAGGAAGCCTAGTTAAAGCAATGGAGCAATGCATTTTACCCCTTCTATTGGCATTTTAGCTATAACCCCAAGCTTTAGCAGTTGCTCTGCAGAGTACACTAAGTGTTCTTAACTTATCGTTGTTGACTACGTATTAATGTGTTCCCAATATATTCCATGAGAATCATAAAGTGATGTAACTCTCTCTCTATATATAATCTCCCATCTTTATATACTAGTGAAATATATACATAAAAGCATATATTAAATACTCTATACAGTATTTCTATTATTTGCTGAAAAATGTCTAACAAACATTTCAAAACATTTTAAAATAGACCAAAATTCTTTTACTTATCAGCAAGTTTATTATTTCACACCTTTAAATGTTTGTTTTACATTGCTGGGGACTGAATTGAGGGATTTGTGGATATTAGACAAGCATGCTACCATTCCAGACATTATTCATTGTTCATTCCTAGGTATAAATATTTTCCTTTCAGCTTAAATGACTGTGAAAGAAAAAAATAGCTTTTATTACTTGTAAATAGCTTTAGTTCACCTTCAGTTTTGAAGGACATTTTTTTATATGATGCAGAATGCATGCTCACTGGCTCTTTAAGATGGTTTTCTAGAACCTAACTTGGCAGTACACACCTGTAGTGTAGCACTGAAAGAGAGGACAATCAAGAATTTAAGGCCAGCCTTGGCTCCATAATGACCAAGTCTCACAAACCATCATTCTATTTTCCTGTGACTGTATACTATGAATGAATATATATTTAAAATGACTATATGTCCATCTATACTGCAGCTTTCTCCTATATGGATATTTTAATGTTTTCTTTTGCAATCATTACTTTCATTAACTCATCTATGATTTATATATTGACTTTTCTTTCCAAAGCAGTTTATAGATTCAGAAGAAGATTATAAACATATCAATGCCTTCTTCAATGAAAGAGAAAGGAGAAACAAAGCAGGCATACCTGACATTCATGGAGAAGCACAGCCATTCCACATGAGCAGTAATGCCTTGAGTTGGAAAAAGGCTGGGAGTCTCATGACACCTGATTACAAGAGACACGGTGAGGCATAGAGGAGAAGGCTGATGAGAATGACCATAGAACCCATACGTGGACTAGAGATGCCACAATCACAATCACAAGGGATTGACAAAGACAGAGGCATAGGTTGGATAAAGAATAGACTATTGAACATACAGTGCAGGGTAACCTGGACATTCTCATATAGAAGGACGAAACTTGAGTGCTATCAGTTACGATGTACAAAAATTAGCTGAAAATATTGCAAAGGCATAAGTACAACTTCTGACACCAAGAAACCACTTGTGCAAAATAAGAATGACACTTCAGGAACTCTAAAGCATCTTTATTTGTACTGTATTCTATATCAAAAGTAACACACAGTCAAATCAGATATTATAAAACCAGAAGTGTTATACAGCAAGGATCATAAGGGAATACAGCAAAAAGGCAACTTACAAAATTTCCAACCTATTTACTTGGCATAAGATTAATATCAGGAATCCATAAAGAATTTTGAAAAATAAATCTGATTATCAAATAAATAAGAAAAGTTGACTGAAATGGTGAAAGGATTAGACTAATATTTCTGAATAAGAAGGCATTGAAAGAGGACAACTCTTTGAAAAACTGTTCGGCAATACTGGGCACCTGGAAGTGTAACCACCACACTTTGCGTTACTCCAAATGGCTACTTTCACAAGTAAAAGATATCAAAATCTGGCTAGTACAAAAAGATGCAAAAGTACACCTCCTGGACACTGGTGGAAATAGAAGCTCGTATACCCATTTAGGAGTATGCCACATGTGTTCCTCAGAACTAGACTACAAGGATTGAATAAACTAGAGAGACCACTTTGAGAAATCTTCCTGAAGAACATCAAATAAACTTAATAAAGACTTAACAACATCCCATTATTATTTCAGCAATGCTCATTGCTATGATATAGATTTACTCTATGTATCGACTGACAGATGGTGAGTGGATTTAAAGAAATGATGATATAGATAAACAAAACAAAATAGTTTTGCTGCTACTTTAAGGGAGAACATCCTGTCATTTATAGCCCATGGATAGAACTGGAAGACAGTATACCAACTTAAATGTGACAGACATAGAGGGCTTGCATTCCTAAGAGTTCAACTCAAAATTAAGGAGGACAGACAAATACTTAGTCTGGAAGAGGAAGAGAAACACAACTGGAGAGGGGTAAACTCTTATGTCAAGTGAAGGAATTAGGTCTCTATAAACGTAAAAGACTGAGATATAACTAACTAACTACTTCACTAACTAACTACTATCACTATACAAGAGAATACATGTCTTCAAACCTACACTGCCTCATAAATATGTCCAGTATCTTTAAATTTAATTAAAGAAAAAACAATGAAATTATGCAAATATAGAATACAACTGTTATCTAAAAAAACCCCACAAACTCTTAAAACAGTACAGGCATGCACTACATTATTTCTCTGAAAATCATATTACATATATTAGGAGACAATTATTAGTGGAGCTTCCATATTGTCACCTGGGTGGGAGCACACTTTCATTTTGGACTCCTTCGTTAAGGATGTTTGAACAGAAAGAGTCTTGAAATCACAAAGACAAAATTTTTCCTGCTGCAACAAAAAAAATAGAATTCTTTAGAACCTTAGAAGACAGAGAAATTCTTAGGTATTTCATAATCTGACTGGAAACATAAAATAAAAATAACCCAAATTATATGTTGTATACCTGATCTAGTTTTATAAACTACAAGCTTGTAAGCTTTTTATTGCTAAGAGATTTCAAGTCAAGAATGTTGAGGTACATCCAATTAATTAATGAGCTCATTTAATGTATTACCTTGTAGACATTATTTTTCTTTACTGTCTTACTTTCCTAAGAAAGGTCTCAAGACATATCAGCAATGCTTCGCATCATTACATTGGGTAACACGAAGTTACTGATGTCAATCATGGCAACATCTCAAGCAGCATCTTCATTTCTACACCCAAGAAGAGATTCAACTCTATTGAAAAAAAAAAAAAACCCATACATGGAGGGTATCTGTTCTTGTATGTTTCTCAGCGGTTGAGCTGTCCATTTATTATGACTGGAGTTGCTTGGTTCCGGTTAAATAAGATTCAAACCAACTTCATCTTACCTGAAGATCAAAATCATGGAAGTGTATCAAGCAGGAAAAAAGAAACCTTAAAGTAGTATGATAAACTTTAGAAAATGTATTTTCTTAAACTTCCTTATATTAAGAGAGGGTCTATTGAAGGAAGGATAAGGCTACTTCCCAAATACAGAAAGCAACTCTCTAAAAGCTATATTGGGGTATAAAATATTAAGACTCCTGTACTTCTTGCCTTTCTGTATCTTTCAAAATGTTCAATTATTCTAAGAGTTTAAAGATCTGGGAAGAGGATTATATTTTTAAATTTATTTCATAATCAAAAGTCCAATGTGTTCTATTTAACGGAATAACCCGAGAAGCTGTAATTTCAGTCAGATCTTTTAGTACTCCAATATGAAGCTCTATTGGATTTTCAATTATAATTAACAGAATAATAACTAAAGATGTAAACAGAAACAGAAATGACTGTACTATCAAACACCTGCTTCATAATTATTTGAACAACAAAATGTTTTTGAGTCTCCCACTTATTTATAATCCTGGCATGTTTTTTAAAATTCCTGTCTATGTATCAATCTGCTTAATTATTTTACAGCTCTCTATGAGACAAAAACAGCTCAAAAAATAATTTGATCCAGGTGACAAACTACAAGCAATAAATCTATTACTGGGAGGTCAGTTTATTCGATCAAGGAGAGTAGAAATATTAAGCTTACATGAAAGTATTATACAATCTTATTAATTAAGCCCTCACTTAAAGGGTATTTCAATGACCCGAAAATGCTAATTTATGACTTAGATGCTGTAGTTTCACAATAATCTTATAGCTGAAAGGTAGGGTTGATTTGGAAAAGAACTGTCTTTAGATATCCATTGCCGAATAAAAGCAGGCGTCTGCCATCCTGTCATGAAGAAGGCTATGTACAATTTTCATTTGGCATCCTAACAATCTTATATTTGGTTTGAGCACTACATTTTCATTTCATTCATCATTTAAAGACAGATAATCAGAAAGTCATTACATTGGCCAACACCAGACCCTTCGCTCAATTGTATCGTAATTGAGCACCGCAGAGCGTGTGCCAGATCTAATGGATAATGAATATATTATGTCAGTAGAACCGCCTCCGTGAAGCGCCAGGGGAATCGACGGAGAGGGTGGGGGTAGTGACACGTGGGGTCACAGATGTTGTGCTGATCTACTGATGGGATGATTGTGTAATTAGGTAATCAATGGTGGGTACTGTGCTATTGTGGACATCTCAGCCTGAAAATGGAGAGTATGGATGACAGACAAGTCTGCATTTATCCAAAGGACTTTCCTTGGGCTTGGGCCTATAGTTATTGTTAACCATTATGGGGCATATTGTCTTGGGATAGAATGATTAAGATGTTGACATGTGTCTAGTTAGGTTACAATGAGAATGTTTAGCATAGCTTTTCAATTACCCTTTCATCAAAGCCTGGTCAAGGTCTGTTTTCTTTCTATGGAATGATGAAATCAATGCAAAATGTAGAGATAGAGATTTAAATTCCTTGATAGTCAATGCAGAAAATCTTTCCTCCCAAAATAATCACATATATTCGTTTGCTTGGCCTAAGAATTTCTTAAGCACACAGTAATATTAATAATAATGTTGATAATAATAATAATAGCAGTCTTCTTTAAAATTAATGAGTTGTTTGATGTTTCAGGCATTCTTATTTAATTAGCATGAATTATCTCATTAACTGCAAGCTCCTCACAGACACATATCCTTATTGTTTTCATTTTAAACATTTGAAACTGAAAGCATTTGAAACTCTAATTACTTTCTGAAACCACAATGTGTGATGTGGCCAAATTAATGTTCAAAAGATGCTGAACGGCTAGGTGTGATAGTGTATGCATGTGAGCGTAGCACCTGAAGAGCTGCAGCAGAGAAGACAGAACAACTCAAGAGTTTTCCATATCTCCTTAGCTTGACACTGCTCCAATAACCCATTTTGATTTCATTTCCCTTTATAGTCAGTGTTATATATTAAATTTATGACAAAGTGCAATATCATAGACTGAAAAAGTAAAGTGATAAAAATGTCCTTCTAAAGAAGGATAGAGAAAACAGTGTCAGATGTGTGCCAAAAATACAGAGCTTATAGGGTGTGGCATTCTTCTTTCATTGTGTGGGACGGGCATAAAAAATGTCTACCCCTCGTCCTAAAATCCCAGTGACAAGCATTGATGCAAGTTTATCAGAGTTCACCAGGGTAAGAGGGTATGGTAGTCACAGCGGTGACATTAAGCAACCCTACTGCAAATTCTGTACTGTCAAAAGAAATATCTTCTTGCCGAATGTAGAATTCCAATTGTCTCCCCCCAGTGTTTGCCTCTTACATTCCTCCAACATCTCACATAAGACCTCATGAGGTTATTAGAAGAATTGCATCCAACCAGTGGGGAGGGGTGACTAGATAGCTGAAGAGTCTATGATCCTTCGTACCCTCTCCATCTTTGAGTGAAAGGATAGTCAAGAGGCCCAGCTGTGATGATCATTTTTGAGCTGTCTCAACAAAATTCATGCTAATGGAAAATAATCTTTCACAACAGGCTTTTAAACTATGCATTTTTTCAAAATACAACGTTGAAAAAGTGTGTGTGTGTGTATGTGTGTGTGTGTGTGTCTATACTGTGAATAGCAATTGGTACTAATTACAACATCCATGAATATCAATTGTATCCTACCTCCTATGAATTTGGGTTAAAATATGTGATTCAATAACTACAGTGGTGGTTAATTCATGTATACCAATCTACACACAACATGACTCTAGTTATTAAAAAAAAAGAACATCTACTGCAAGATTGTGGATATTGCCATTGTCAGAAGGACTCATTCTTATGCTACGTGTAAGCAAGTGTATAAAAACAAGCAAGACCCAAACAACAAATTTTGATTGTAAAGACTAATAAAGAAAAGTTAAACTTCATTGTACCCCAAACTGAAATAATTAGACATAATTCAAAATCACTCAGACTCATATTACTAAAATTTTGATTAAATAGTGAAATTTTGACTTGGTGCACCCAATATGAAATAGTTAAATAGAAATTACAGAACTGTAACATGGAATAATTAACAGTGAATTACATATATAATAAGGCATATAGTAAATTGATATATGAAAGAAAAATATTCCCAATTATACATGCAGGAAATTAATTGACAATAACTTAAACAAAAGGAACAAATGAGACACGAGTAAATAACTTATTCAATATATAAATGGGACATACAAAAGAAAAGGGAGTATATTGATCATGAATTTTTTTTGTAAAAATTACTGTGGCAATGGCTAATTTAATATAACAAGTATTTATTATGTTATGGTTTCTGTGACTCAAACTCTTCCCGAGGATCACTTGAATACTTATGTTTCAAGGTCTCCAACTCATATTCTCTCATCTAACAGCTTCGTTATCTGTATACTTGACTAGGGAGACTACATTTCCAAAGTAATTTGCAAGGTTGTTGGCACGATTCCATTTTTCATGGACTTTCAAACTCAATAATTTTGTTAACGTTCTGCCTACTGACCAGGAGCCTTTTGTTCAGCCCTTTGCCACACAGACCTGTGCAGGGCCAACCCGTCTCTGGTGGCTGTTATAAAGATCACACTGAAAAGGGGCAGCTAGAGGGTAGAGGGAGAAGAGGAGGAAGACACTGAATGCCCAGCTATGAGATAGAGTGAGGTGAAAGTGCTCACCAGCAAAACATAGTCTATAATCTAATTAGTCTAATCATTTAGGATCCCAGAAATCACTGTTCCAATCATTAGAAGGCATTCATGATGAACCATGTATACCAAAGGGAGATTATTATATAAGATCATGAATGTCAGGAAGGGGTCAATGACAACCACCTTACAGACTTCCCAACACAGGAAGACTGAAGCTTAAGGAATAGTTACAGAGACACCAAGGTGATTATTAGAATATCTTCCCCGTTTTTATCCCTTTCTCTCTCAATGTGCAACTGGACATATACACTTAAAGGTTTTATCACCATGTTGGTGCCCAGGCAACAGTCTTCAAGGGGGTGGTCTGCATGAAATCCAAGGAGGTCACACGTCCACAGGAGAAAAGTCTCCTCTGGGTGATGCTGAGTTCACTGCTGCCCAACAGCTTTGGAAAGCCTTCCTCATGCTTTCCTGCATGTTTGACATATCAATAGACCAAGGTCCTCCTTTAACGACTGTCCTACCTGGATTATCATCCTATAAATAGTCACCAGACCCTGACATTATTGTGGATGCCAAGAAATGCTTGGAGCCTGATACAGCTGTCTTCTGAGAGGCCCTCCCAGAGCTTTATAAATAGAGAGCCAACCATTGAACTGAGAGTGGGATTCCCAATAGAGAAATTAGAGAAAGGACTAAAGGAGCTGAATGGGTTCTCAACCTCATAGGTAGAACAACAATATTAACCAACCAGACCCTGCCCCCCCCCCCAGAGCTCCCAGGGACTAAGCTATCAACTAAGGGGTACATATGGCTCCACCTGCACTTGTAACAGAGGAATGCTTTGTCAGGCATCAATGGGAGGATGGGCTTATGAAGGCTGGATAGATGCCCCAGCTTACGGAAATTGAGGGAGGGTAGATGGGAGTTTGTTGTGTGGAGGAGCATCCTCAAAGAAGCAGGGGAAGGGGGAGAGATAGGGGTTTTCTGGGAGGGGAGGAAACCCAGAAAGGGAATAATATTTGAAATGTAAATAAAGAATATATTCAAAAAATAAAATAAGGAAATTTCAAGGCAAAAAAAAAAAAAGAAATTAATTGTGCGCTCAGGATTCATTCATTTTTTTCTATAACATAATAGCTCAAAAGCATTCATTAACAACCAACAGTACAAAAAAAAAACATTTTCTGAGACCTAACACAAGATCCATAATGGGTGGCTCAGCTGGATCTACTTCTGTGAAAAGGAGAATAAATGCATATATTGCCTAAACATTTTAATACATTTTCTTAAATCTATGTGTGCTTATATGTGTTTGTATCTGTGTACAAATACACTCTGTTGCAGGTACGCATAGAGCCAGAAGATAACATCTATTCTTCCGAAAGGACAGCAAGGTTTCTTAACGATAAAGCTATCTCTCCAGCCGATATTTAAAAGAAATAACAAACATTATGCGGCAATGTTATGACTACTATAAATGCTAAGTGAAATTAATTATAAGGTGAGTTACCACTACCTACCAAATATCATATTCAATAATTTTGATAAAATATGAATATTTTCAAACAAATGGATTTGAGATCTTGTGACCATCAGAGTCTCTTTCTATTTCTTTCTCTCTCTCTCTCTCTCTCCCTCTCCCTCCCCTCTCTCTCTTTCTCTCTCTCTATCTCTCTCTCTCTCTCTCTCTCTCTCTCACACACACACACACACACACACACACACCACAGACATATAAATGCTATTTATACTAATAATCATAAAGAAACATGACCCCAGGAAAACATAGGAAGTGAGGGACTTTAAAACAGAATGCATTTGCTTAAACCTAAAATTGAATTTCTCTTTTATAATTTAAAATAGATTTTTTTCTCTTATATAATATGCCCTGATCACACTGTCCCCTCCTTCCAGCCCTCCCCCAAACTTTTGCTAGCTTTATGCCTTGTCCTGTTTCTCTTTAGAAAAAACAGGCTTCCAAGAGATGACAATTGGAACTCATAAAAAGTAAAACGATACAACAGGACAAGGCAAAAGCCCTCATTATCAAGACTGGACAAGGCAATGCAATAGGAGAAGAGTTTCAAGAGTAAGCAAAGGAATTATTGAAACATCTGCTCCCACTTTTAGGTGTCTCACAAAACCATGAAGCTAACGGCTATAACCTATACAGAGGACCTGGTGCAGACCCATGCAGACCCAAAGTTCTACTGCATTTTAAAAGTACAAAGAATTAAAATGCATGATAAAAATAGTTCAAAAAGACAGGGGGATGTGAAGTAAAGTGTAAGTCTCTGAAAAGCAAGAGGGGAGAGGAAGACAGATCAGAGACAGTATCTATAAGATGGGGAGTTCAGATGGAAGAAAGTCAAGATAAAAAGACACCGACTGAGAAACAGGATAAAGAGCTACAGAAACAAAAGTAAGACTACATGAGAGTCTCTCCATAAAGTACCCACGGAGCTCCCCTAGGCATTCAAGTGGCCAACGCTGAGCTGGGTTATACCAGGAAACTGTTTTCAAGGAGTGGAGTGCCGGAAACTATGAAGTCTGGGTGAGGTGGTTCACTGTGATGGAAACCCAAATCTGAGACTGATTCTGGGGCTGAAGATAAAAGTTGAACACAGCAAGACACAGATGATACATGCAAACATGCACACGTACACACACACACACACACACACACGTGCAAAGACATTAGAAACCAGAAGTCTAATGTAGAGAGATTAGCAATGCTAACTACCTCCCACCCAAACACACATACCACTAGGATGCAGAGGATTAAGAGAATGGGATTATGTGCAGGGTGCTGCAGGGCCTGAATGTGCAGGAAGTTGAATTTAGTGTGCCATGAGAGGAACACATGGAGCTTAATGCAATGCTTGGGACATCTCCATCCGTGTAACTGCCAAGAGGCAGGAAGGCCTGGAGCCTTGGGAAGAACTCAGTGGAACCATGATGCAGCATCATGATGGGAGCCTCAGTTCCCAAGCAGCTCAGACTGTGGAGAATGCAGCAAGTGACAGTAAGTTCAGTGCTCCCTACTCCAGCTACATCAAGAAGCTTCATAGCTATAATCACCAAAAATGCTGCAGCATTTAGCTGTACAAAAGGAACTTGACAAAAGTAACACAGAAGGTGAGACTTCTCAATGCTGGGCTAACATGAACTGTGTTGCTTATCGATTTATTGTTTAGTTCTTGTACTTTTTATTCTCTATGATTCATATTTAGTCATTATTTTTAACACTTATATCCTAATTATATTAATTATTCCAATTATTCTGCATAGACACATTTACATGTTATATATACATATACATATATATAATAGTCACACATATGTATTTGTTATATATACTACACATACACATATATTTGTAATATATATATATATACTGTTGTCCTTTACATGGTAACAACTTACATCTTATTAGAAAAGCCTTTATTACTGTCCTCCCGTTTTAAAATATATAGCATATTCTATAGGTCATTTAGTCATTGTAATATATATGTATTCCTTCTCATGACAACTTCATTACACATTCCTTACATCACTACTTAAATAGTCACATTCTTATCCCCCCCAAAACTGAACTATAGACTAAATTTTCCCCCAAGAAGTACCCTAGTGCTAAGGTCTTTAAACCTGACGGATCCAAAAGATAAAATGTAATCTATGCAAGTATTTATCCACCAGTCAGCTCTGGGATTTCTGTCAAATATCATATTTGCCACTGTAGTAGGTTTCCTACTGAAACACACACCCAAGTAAAGACAGTCATTAATGAAAACACACAGCAAAATAAACTGAGACATGGCAAGCATTACAGACAGGAATACTCACCATGATGAATGCAGAAATCACAACAAAGAAACAGAGAAAGCAACAGCTAGTACCCTAATACTAGTTGTCAATATCCTGAAAACAAAAAACAAAGAAAATGAAATGCTGTAAAGCCCAGAATCATATTTCAAAAGCCTACTTTTGAAAAGAATTATCAACCAAGGTGAGTACGTAGATAATCAGAAAAGGATGTAAATTTAGGACTGTGGCATGAAACTTATCAATATGGATGAAGTAATCAGCAAATAGTGGGATAAAAACACCAACATGGCAAAAATGCACAGGAAAATACTAGAGTAGATGAGAAAAGAAGTCAACAGGTCTAAGAAATAACCTACCAATTAAAAACAAACAAAAAATTATCAACAGAGAATATCAATCATAAAAACATGTTTTAAGAATAAAGGAAATGTTGAGGCATTAGTATGAAGAAAATGATTAATGAACATGACCAAATGTCTAAGAAGTCTGGGGAAATACTGAAGAACAAATATCTAAGAACCCATGGAGTTGAAAGAGTGAAATAAATTCAAAAGACTCATGCAATTTCTTTAATGAAATTGCAGTCAAAAATTTTCCAAACTTATAAAAGGGAACAGAAAACCAAACACAAGAGTTATTTAGAAACAGAAAAATACATAAGCAGAAAAAAACTATCATAATCAGCATTTCAAAATTATGAACAAAAGTAACAATAAAAATTGTAAGGGAAAAATACCAGCTTAACATTCAGGGACAGAAAACCCAGAATAACATCAATATCTGAATTCTTATTAAAAGAAATCTATACAAAAAAAGGGAAACAATTTCAGCAATGTAGATACAAGAAAGAATATATTTCTGGAATATATGGACAGAAAGAAGCTAGGAAGAAACCAGTTGTGTCACAGCAAACCAGAAAAGCTCCAAACCACAAGGCAAGAACTGCCAAGAAACCAGTCAACCCATCAGAAGAGCATCTACAAAGATTGTTGATAATGGGAGGACCCTTTCACCAACAGTATTCTTTAATGAAAATAATTTTTCTGGCCATAATTCAGAAAATAAAAGATGCAGAGTAACTGTTCAGATTAATAAAAGCTATTCAACTATCTATTGTCTCCACGAAATCTATCAAATCCAAGTAGAATAACAAACTGGAAATCAAGCACAAATGTAGCCTAAGAAACCACATCAAGATCTGGAGATCGAATAATATTCTTTGGAATCAATAAGCCATAATTGAAGACATTTTAAAAAATTTAAAAATCATCCTAACAAATAAAAATTACAATGCAAAATATAGGAACTCCTGTGATATAGACAAGGATACCCAAAGAGGGTAATTTATAAGTCCTTATATTGTAAAATCATAGTGATCTTAATGGTAATGTCATATTGGAGAGATGTAGAAAGGGGAAATAGAAGACAGGCTCCTAATAATAGATGGCAAAAACTGATAAAGATTAGCATGAAAACACATGAAATTGAGACTGAAAAGAAACATGTAAATGAAATGATCAATGAAATAGTTAATTGTTTGAAAAGATTAACATGATTTGCAAGATCCATACAAAGGAAATGCAGAAAATTTAAATTAGGAGAATCATGTACAAAATATAATTGTTACAGTAGGCTCTAACCAAGTCCAGAAGATCTCTTATGAATACTACAAAAATGAATATTCCAAAAAGTTGGGAAACCTAGATGCTAAGCATAAAAATCTAAATGCCTATAATCTTCTAAAATTAAAGTAAAGAGATATATCAACAATTAAACAGACCCCTAAAAATTAGACTGATGCAGTAATCGAGTCTTGATATAATAAGAAGCCCAGGCCTGCATTGATTACCACTGAATTCCACCAAATTGTCAAAAGTCATCTATCTGAAACACTTCTCAAAACTCTTCCAAAAATACAGAAAAGGAACTTGTTTGTGGAAGTTTTCCAAAGATAGCAAAATGAGAGAAGGAAAAACCATCAAGAAAAGGAAACTATAGATATATTTCCCTGACGAAAAATATTCTCAACTAGGTAATTCCAAATCAAATTCAGGAAGATAACAAGAGTCATCCCAAGAATTTAAGGTTACTTAAAGATGGTTTTAAAAAAAGGTCATAAACAATATACATAGAATTAAGAAAGAAACCATAACTTCATGTGAATAACTAACAAAAAGGCATTTGAAAAGTACAACACACCTTCATGATTTAAGTCCTAAGGAGGCTACATATGACAAACCAGTATGCAATGCTATAGTAAATGGGGGAGGGGGAAACTGGCAGTATTTGCTCTAAAATCTGGAGTGGAATAATCATGGTTGCCTCACACAGTCAAACATTTATTCAAAAGTTTTGCTAAAACATCAAGATCAAGGAAGATAAAAGGATTTCAAGAAAAGAAAGGAATGAAATTGTATTTATTAACAAATGGGATGATTTTTTGCTTAATGGATTCAATACCTTTCAGTGATGCGCAAGATTGACATAAAAACTGTGAGCTTTTCTACATACCAATAATAAACTTGTTCAGAAAGTTGCTAGAAAAAAAATTCTCACGTACAATAGCTTTTCAAAATACCCAGGATGAAACCTAATCAAGGACCTAAAATCTCTGCCATAGAAACTTTGAAACACTAGAAATATAGAAATAGAATAAGACACTTGACAATGAAAATTAGATCCATAACCCCCGATCTTGCACAAAAATCAATTCTAAGTGTATCAAAAAAAAAAACTGAATTCAAAACGTGAAATGCTGAAAGTGCTAGATAAAAACATGGAAAAGACTTCAAGATATAAGTACAGGCAACAACTTTCTGACTAGAACCCCAGTGACCCAGGCGATTACCCCCAAGAAACAGCAATTGAGATTACAAAACACTTAAAAAGTTCTACATAGCAAAGGAAGTAACTGCTGAACAGAAACAGCCTATAGAATGGGAGAAAAATATCGCCATCTATATTAACACGAGTCTAATATGTAGATTACATAAAGATTTTCCAACTTCAGACATCACAATGGCAAAATGGCTAATCACTAAAAGACTCAATGAACTGGATAGAACAAAACAAGTAAAAGTAGTCCCAAAATAGTTTTCAAGGTGTTCAATATCCTTTCTCAAGAAAACATCTGGTAGTAAATGATTGAGAGAAGGGGAAGTATCCATCAATATATAATTATATATTTATGCTTACTGATGCTCTATTCACAATAGCTAGAAAATAGAATTAGCCTATATGCTCATCAAAAAAAAAGACAAGGAAAACATGGTACAAATATACAATGTTCAATAAGCACAGTAAGAATTTATTCACCTTTAAACCCAAAATAAATTACATAACATGCAGGCAAAGGGACGGAGATAGAAAACAGGACATTCATTGAAGAACCCAAGCTCAAGGGACAAATAGTCAGTGTTCTATCTCACACATGCTATCTAGCCTCAAATTTTCAAATATATGTATTTATGGAGGGGCTGAGAATATATATATATATATATATATATATATATATATATATATATATATATATATATATATATATCATAAAACAATATGAAGGCCACTAAGTGGAAGGAAGAGGGTCTTAAGAAAATGGGGATACACTGTCATGAAAGGGGAAAGACTGGAGATGGGAGAGTCCAAATGGGGACAGGACAGAAGATGGAGAGGAAGTGGAAGAGCATTAGAAGAATTAATCAAAACTACAGCTGAGACTGACATAGGAAAACAGGTTTCTTTGTATACAAATGAAAATATACAATCAGAGCTAGAGAGATGGCTCAATAGTTTAGGCTTTTGCTGTGCCTGCAGAAGGCTTAGGTTTGGTTCCTCGAACCTAGCTTCCACTACTTGCAACTACAGTTCCAGGGGATTGGACATTCACTTCTGGCCTCTATGGGCACTGCACACACGTGTATCATATAAATGAAGCAAATACTGGTAGACAATTTTTTCTGAAAGATGAATACACAAATGCATACACAAGTACAAATAGAGCTTTTTGAGGTGTTACTTAAAAGCAGATTTTCATAACCCAAGAGCACATTTATGCTTCTGGTGCTACAGACAAAAGTCAAGGTAAAAAATACAAAGTAATAAAAAACAATGTAATTAGCTTTTCGAAAGAGGAGTTAAGAGGGCAAAATGAGTAGACAAGTTTGAACAGAGAAAACAAATAATAAAAATATTTCGTTCCCACAAAATTAATAAATTATTACTGATTATTTTATATTCAAGTGACCTAAGAAGAATTTCCATATAAGAATAACTGAATGGCACAGACAGATCATCATAGAACTTCACTAAGCCATGGGAGGAATCTGGAATATACACTGACACATGAGGCATAAATGCCATCAACTGAATTTTTTTGTGTGTTCTGGGTATATTAGAACAGTATTAGGTGCAGTATTAGCTTTGATGGCTATGCCATTAAAGCATGTTAGCACATTTTTATACTCTCATAGAAACCACATCCAAATACTGTCCTGATGCTATTACTGTCTCAAGAGCTTGGAAAGGTGACTAAGAGAAAAAAATCAGCTCAAATTTGAGATTTGTTAAAATGCAGCCTATTCTGGAGGGAAAATTAAAACCCAGAAAATAGCTCAGCAGAAAGAGTGAAGTATCATACATTTGGAAAATCATAAGGATGAATTTACAAGAGCACAAAGTAATGTAATAATTGAGAAGAATCATTCAGGATATAGGAAATGATATTCTCAATTTCTATTATTTTAGAAAGCATCATGGACCTGCCCAAAGTTGTAAGAATCCAGCTTACTGTGAGTGACTGATTTGCTTTCTATCACTACCACTACTTGCCTTACTATAATCATTACATTCAAAACCCAAAATAAATGTATCATTCACCTGCCTAGTAATGATTTCCATTTTTGAGGCAGTTAGAGAGTCTTTAATGTTATTCTATGTTGCTATAGACTTCAGGGTAGAAAATTTTAGTGTAATAAATGATAAAAATATTATTATCATACCAGAACCTCTGTAATCAGAAATAATTTATAGCTACTGATTCTATCATGTACATAAACATAACCTTGATTGTTCCAGATGCACTGATATAGTGCTATACTTCTTGGATCATCATGTTCTGTGTCATGTGAGAAATCACCAGCAAAAGGAGTTTTATAGAACAGTGTTCATTCATTCATTCATTCATTCATTCATTCATACATTCATTCATTATTCATCAATAGGGCTAGAAAATGTCTTCCCAGCTTAAAAATAAAATGATTTCAAAGGAAGAAATTAAATATATAAATGTTTAAGTTTTAGAAACACTGATATATACTGAAACAATGCTACTAGGCTCTAAAGTCTGGTGAAACATGGTAGTTTAAATTATCCCTTTACAAGGGCAAATAAGTTTCATTAAACAGAAATTATGTTGAACTAATCCTTTCCTCATTTCTCCACTTTCTAAACAGCTTTGCCCCTGGTAGTGAAACTGACTATACATTATATATGAATGCGTGATAGAGGTGATTTTAATAGGATTTGCATTGCTAAGAAGAGAATGGCATCCCAGTTTCACCGCAGCAAGCTTTATTCTTGGGAGCAACTGTCATTCATTCATATCAATCAAAGAACTGCCTTTTTTCCCCCTGTACAGCAAAACTTTACATTTTCATAATTTGAAAACTAAAACACTGCCAACAACAAAAGGCCTTTGACAACTTTATTGTCTATCATAAATCAATCTGGCAAGAGCAAGTGCCAAAATATGAAATGTCAAACTTAGACTGCTGTCTGTTAAAATCACACAAGTCTCTGTGTGTTTAGTGCATGCATTTACTTTTTTGTAACCAACCAACAAGCACTATTTCTGGATGCTTGACATGGATAAAGTCACATTGCACAAATAAAATTAAAACCTGTAGCATTGCCATTTTTACAAGAATAAAGTGAAAAATTTCAATAATACCCCTGTACAGAACATCTTCACCACACAGTAAATTTAAACATTTCTTGTGATGTCTATAATGCGGTTATATGCAAACACGTGCTATCACTTCCAAGTTTATGAATATATATTATATTCTTATCAGTATAATTTCACTAATATTCATGCTTGTCCTGTAACATACATCCCCAGCATATTTTGTGAAATCTAATTCATGCATTTTGAAGTTATGGAGGATACATGTTGATGTTCAAAATGACCACAGAAAAAAGCTACCTTTCCTCCACATGAAAGGCTCAAAGAGCACGACTGAATGAATTCATGTGATCATGGTGTCATCATTCAGAGAGCGACTGGGAGAAATACAAATGGAAATATTATGTTCTTCATTGTCTATGTACTAGCTCAAAGAACCCAAGTGCCTACATCTACTGAAATGAGTCACTGCCTCTCTTTTCCTTCTGGTATCATGAATTAGGTAGCTACAGTACCTCTTTAATTAATAGTATTAAGCTTTAATTTGTTCTTAGTGTGTCCCTTCTGGACAACAACTATGTTGTTATTCCTCACCACGGCCTCCTGAAGGAAGCTCTCTGAAGATGAACTGAACTTTATTCATTGAGTTTTCAGAATGAGTGGATTTGTCACGCACTGAACATATGACTCACTTTCTAGTTGCTTTTAGTATATTTTCACTTCTATTTATAACAGTTTTCTCAGGTTGACACTGAACTTGCTCTGTAACCCAGACAGCTTTTGAACTTGTGATCCTCTTACCTCAACCTCCTGAATAAGGAGGTTGCACACTTCTAGCAGGCACATACTGATCTGGCTTCTTAAATCATGTCTAGTGGATTGGATTAAGTCATTAATTAAGGGAACATATTAAAAAAGAATAAAATGTGAAAATAGTAGTCTAAGAAGATATGATTGTATCAATTAATCAATGCTTTTAAAGTAAACACAATAACTATAAATGGAACTTAAATTATTAGTTAAAATACAGAGGATTTCAAAATGAGCCAACACAAATTATTCACTCTATGCATTAATGAATTATATGAGCTAATTAGGAATGTGAAACAACTCTAGGAAATCAGTGAAGATTTAATATATGATGTTAGTCAAAATAAAGTCTGACTGTATTACACTAACAAATATCATGGTTAAAATGTTCTTGCAAATATCATTACACTTTATTTTTATTTTTTTTTAATTCAATATAATTTATTTACATTTCAAATGATTTCCCCTTTTCTAGCCCCCCCACTCTCCGATAGTCCCATAAGCCCCCTTCTCTTCCCCTGTCCTCCCTCCCACCCCTTCCCACTTCCCCGTTCTGGTTTTGCCGAATACTGTTTCACTGAGTCTTTCCAGAACCAGGGGCCACACCTCCTTTCTTCTTGTATCTCATTTGATGTGTGGATTATGTTTTGGGTATTCCAGTTTTCTAGGTTAATAACCACTTATTAGTGAATGCATACCATGATTCACCTTTTGAGTCTGGGTTACCTCACTTAGTATGATGTTCTCTAGCTCCATCCATTTGCCTAAGAATTTCATGAATTCATTGTTTCTAATGGCTGAATAGTACTCCATTGTGTAGATATACCACATTTTTTGCATCCACTCTTCTGTTGAGGGATACCTGGGTTCTTTCCAGCATCTAGCAATTATAAATAGGGCTGCTATGAACATAGTAGAGCATGTATCCTTATTACATGGTGGGGAATCCTCTGGATATATGCCCAGGAGTGGTATAGCAGGATCTTCTGGAAGTGAGGTGCCCAGTTTTCGGAGGAACCGCCAAACTGATTTCCAGAGTGGTTGTACCAATTTGCAACCCCACCAGCAGTGGAGGAGTGTTCCTCTTTCTCCACACCCTCTCCAACACCTGCTGTCTCCTGAATTTTTAATCTTAGCCATTCTGACTGGTGTAAGATGAAATCTTAGGGTTGTTTTGATTTGCATTTCCCTAATGACTAATGAAGTTGAGCATTTTTTAAGATGCTTCTCTGCCATCCGAAGTTCTTCAGATGAGAATTCTTTGTTTAACTCTGTACCCCATTTTTTAATAGGGTTGTTCGGTTTTCTGGAGTCTAACTTCTTGAGTTCTTTATATATATTGGATATTAGCCCTCTATCTGATGTAGGGTTGGTGAAGATCTTTTCCCAATTTGTTGGTTGCCGATCTGTCCTCTTGATGGTGTTCTTTGCCTTACAGAAACTCTGTAACCTTATGAGGTCCCATTTGTCAATTCTTGCTCTTAGAGCATACACTATTGGTGTTCTGTTCAGAAACTTTCTCCCTGTACCGATGTCCTCAAGGGTCTTCCCCAGTTTCTTTTCTATTAGCTTCAGAGTGTCTGGCTTTATGTGGAGGTCCTTGATCCATTTGGATTTGAGCTTAGTACAAGGAGACAAGGATGGATCAATTCGCATTCTTCTGCATGCTGACCTCCAGTTGAACCAGCACCATTTGTTGAAAAGGCTATCTTTTTTCCATTGGATGTTTTCAGCCTCTTTGTCGAGGATCAAGTGGCCATAGGTGTGTGGCTTCATTTCTGGATCTTCAGTCCTGTTCCATTGATCCTCCTGCCTGTCACTGTACCAATACCATGCGGTTTTTAACACTATTGCTCTGTAGTATTGCTTGAGGTCAGGGATACTGATTCCCCCAGATTTTCTTTTGTTGCTGAGAATAGTTTTAGCTATCCTGGGTTTTTTGTTGTTCCAGATGAATTTGATAATTGCTCTTTCTAACTCTGTGAAGAATTGAGTTGGGATTTTGATGGGTATTGCATTGAATCTGTATAGTGCTTTAGGCAAAATGGCCATTTTAACTATATTGATTCTACCGATCCATGAGCATGGGAGGTTTTCCCATTTTTTGAGGTCTTCTTCCATTTCCTTCTTCAGAGTCTTGAAGTTCTTGTCATACAGATCTTTCACATGTTTGGTAAGAGTCACCCCAAGATACTTTATACTGTTTGTGGCTATTGTGAAGGGGGTCATTTCCCTAATTTCTTTCTCAGCCTGCTTATCCTTTGAGTATAGGAAGGCCACTGATTTGTTGGAGTTGATTTTATAACCTGCCACTTTGCTGAAGTTGTTTATCAACTGTAGGAGCTCTCTAGTGGAGTTCTTTGGGTCACTTAGGTAGACGATCATGTCGTCTGCAAATAATGATAGTTTGACTTCTTCCTTTCCAATTTGTATCCCTTTGACCTCCTTATGTTGTCGAATTGCCCGAGCTAGTACCTCAAGTACAATATTGAAAAGATAAGGAGAAAGGGGGCAGCCTTGTCTGGTCCCTGATTTCAGTGGGATTGCTTCAAGTTTCTCTCCATTTAGTTTGATGCTGGCTACCGGTTTGCTGTATATTGCTTTTACTATGTTTAGGTATGGGCCTTGAATTCCTGTTCTCTCCAAGACTTTAAGCATGAAGGGATGCTGAATTTTGTCAAATGCTTTTTCAGCATCCAATGAAATGACCATGTGGTTTTGTTCTTTGAGTTTGTTTATGTAGTGGATTGTATTGATGGATTTCCGTATATTGAACCAACCCTGCATTCTCAGGATAAAGTCTACTTGATCATGGTGGATGTTCTTGGATTCGGTTGGCAAGAATTTTATTGAGTATTTTTGCATCTATGTTCATAAGGGAAATTGGTCTGAAGTTCTCTTTCTTTGTTGGATCTTTTTGTGGCTTTGGTATCAGCGTAATTGTGGCTTCATAGAAGGAATTGGGTAGTGTTCCTTCTGTTTCTATTTTGTGGAATAGTTTGACGAGTATTGGTGTTAACTCTTCTTTTCGCCCAGGAGGAGTAGAAGACAGGAAATCATCAAACTCAGGGCCGAAATCAATCAAGTAGAAACAAAGAAAACCATACAAAAAATCAACAAAACCAGGAGCTGGTTCTTTGAGAAAATCAACAAGATAGATAAACCCTTAGCCAGACTGACCAAAGGGCACAGAGAAAGTATCCAAATTAACAAACTTAGAAATGAAAAGGGAGATATAACAACGGAAACTGAGGAAATCCAAAAAATCATCAGATCCTACTACAAGAGCCTGTACTCAACACAACTGGAGAATCTGGAGAAAATGGACAATTTCCTTGACAGATACCAAATACCAAAATTAAATCAGGACCAACTAGACCATCTAAACAGTCCCGTAATGCCTAAAGAAATAGAAGGAGTCATAGAAAGTCTTCCAACCAAAAAAAGCACAGGACCAGATGGCTTCAGTGTAGAATTCTATCAGACCTACACTTTATTTTTAAATATATCAATTCATAAAATGGTTTAAAATAGAACTTGTATAAATCCGACCACAATCTGAAAATACAAACAAAAATAAAATTTGACAAGTACACATTCATATTAAGATATATAAATATATTTTTACTATTAATTTATTTCTTAATCAGAGACATAAAAGTAAACCAAGAAACAAAGGCAAATTAGTACAAGAAAAATTTGAGCTTTCTATTTACTATTTTCTGTTTTCTAATTCTATGACATAGAAACTGTACTAAGAAAAAATAGACTTATGGGCATCATTACATTAATAGTATTCTATAATTTTCTGTAATTCTATGAAATCAAGAACATAATCCTGACAAACTTGAAACTTTTAATATATTTAGTAAAATATGTCATGGTAATGTGAAAAACCAAATCAAAATTGTAGCACATTCAGAAATAAATACTGATGAAGTCATATAGAAATAAAAGTCCAGAAACCTAATGTTATATGATAAAAGAGGAAAGGGAGAAAGACAATCCAAGAGTTTGTCTAACACCAGAGGTTGGTGAACACATGCTAGAATGAGTTCAAAGCAAATCAAAAGACAATTATATAAAACTAAAAGTATGAAAGGTAATGGAATGCTAGATAAAGAATAATCAACTAAAGAAAAAATTTCTACTCCATCCCTCGTGCCTGCATTTCTTGTAGAAGAATAAATTTTTGGACAAAAGTCTTTTGGGTGAATTGGTATCTCTCTTGCTCTACTGGAGTTTCTACCTGGCTATAAGTATATCAGGTCTTCTGGTTTCATATCCCCAATGCTAGGAGTCACAACTAAGGTTACCCCCATTGATTCTTAGGCACCTCCCTTAAATTTATCCTGTCAACAAGATGGAGGAGGGAACAGAGCAGAGACTGAGGGAATGGCCAAGCAATATCCAGCCCAACTTGAGATCCTATGAGCAAGTACCCTGACACTATTAATGATACTCTGTTATACTTGCAGACAGGAGTCTAGTATGGCTGTCTTCTGAGAGGCTCCATCCAGCTGACTCAGCTGTATCCTGAGCTAAGCTGACTCAGATGGATCAGATACTCACAGCCAAATGGTGATGGAGCTTGGGAACTCTTATGGAAGAACTGGAAGAAGTACTGAAGCCCTCCACAGGAAAACCAAAAGATCAATAAGCCTTGAACCTTGGGGCTCTCAGAGAATGATCCACCAAAGAACACACATGGACTGGACCTAGGCATCCCGACACTTATGTAGCAGATGCGCAGTTTGGTCTTCATGAGAGTCCCAAATAACTATAGCATATAGCATTGGTGGCTGGGGCGGGGCAGAGCAACTATCCCAAATCTGTTGCCTGAACATGGGATATGATATTCTTCTAGTTGGGCTGCCTTATCTGACCTCTGTGGGAGAAGAACCTAGCCTCACAGATACTTGAAGTGCCTGGGTTGGAGGATTCCAGGGGAACCACCACCCACTCAGAGGAGAAGGGGAAAGGAGATGGGGTAAGGATTATAGGAGGGGGTAACTATGACAGTAACAATGAGTGAGCTGCAAGGCAAATAAGGAAATTAATTAATTAATTTATTAATTAAGTTAAAAAAGAAAAGTTGTTTATTTATAAAAAAAGTCAAATTTCATAACACTATCAAGTTAGCAAATAATTAAAATGAAAAATAAATATTAGGAATAAGCCAGTTGAGCTAAACATAAAAAAATTACAACATGAAATTTTAGGAAACAGATAAAAATAATCTTTCCTGTAGAAGTTTAACCTATTGAAAGTGACAAAGGTAATAGAAAACATAATAACCCTTTAATTATTAAAGGGCTTTAATTAGTTGATTAAAAATACATGAAGAAATATCATCGAAACCAAAATATCAACATTTCAGGACCAGCTATTGACTAGAGCACAAATATTTTCAGAAATAGCAAAGATAGTGGTGTCATTAATAGAAAATATATTCAGCTTAAGCAATAGTGTCACTTCCTTGACAATGTTGATCCTCAGATTCAAACTCTATAATCATTACGCTTGGTGGAGGCATCTCTGCCCATTATACCACCTTACCAGTCCCAGTATAACATCAGTAATTCACAGATATCTTAAACAGTCAATCGAATCTCCTAATAGTAATACTGAGTACCTTATAAAAAAGAAGTTCTCTTCAAAACAGAAGATGGATCTAAAAATTCAGCATAAGAAGACTGGGTTGTAGTGTTAGATGCTAAATTAATGAAGTGATCTCTTCATTGAAATGGTGGTCCTTGGATAGTAGGAGAGGGTGCAGTAGATGAGAAGGTAAATTAATGATAATAACCTTATTGCCCAACAGAAACTAGTGATGAATTTTTTAGAGATAATAGCAATGATATATGAGAAACCAAGGTTATTATTAAGACTACTATGGCTAAAGTTGAATGTTTTCCTTCAATTATCACATTCAAGTAGCTATTATACATATTATATAAAGTGTCAGTACACATGTAAAAAATATGCAGGGAAATGGAAAACAATCGGAAGTACTACCTATTAAGCAAAACAACTGTATTTATAAAATACACAGAGCAAGAAGTGTTAGACCCAGAGAATTTCATACCTATACTGATAAAAGAATAAGTTGATATAATCACGTTAGAGAGAAATATTACACATATGGTCAAATTGAAGAAACATACAGTTTGTCATCTAAAACACTATATTCCAAAGAAGCCAAGAAAATATTTCATATTTTATCCAGAAATTAAAAGCTTCATGTAATAGTGAAAGTGTGAAACAACCTGCATGTCTTCCATTAAGAAAGCACAGCTGTTCTTACAGCCATGGCAGTCACAGATGATAGATTTACATATTGTCATCAATATATCCGACAGCTATACAATATAAAAAGAGTCCTACAGTAGTATGCTGCTATGGGATTATACTGGGTTGCATATACTTTTGTTTAAGGTATGCACAAGTATATACATTGATCATTTTAGAATCCTGGACACTGGTTTACAGAGAGTTGCTACTTTTCAGAAGATATGAGGCCTTTAGATAGTGAGGATCACACACACACACACACACACACACACACACACACACCAGGAAAAGCTGTTTGAAGCTAGAATGAGGACAGATTCCACACTTCACCTTAGCTAAGAGGTTGAGAAAGGATGCAGGAACAATGTAAGTTTCTGAACTTTCACTTTTCCTCCTTCTGCAAATTATACTAATTTTTCTCTCTGTTGGAGATTTTTTTCCCCTCTGTTGGAGTTTTCTTTTCCCCTTCAAGGGCAGAACAAAATACTAGAATGTCCTTCATCCCTTTAGAACATCTTAAGACTGAATTCAAAAGAAAGCACTGGAAAAAGAAAAGAAGGAAGAAACAAAGGAAGGGAGGGAGGGAAGAAATGATAGGGGGAGAGACAGAGGGAGGGAAGGAAGCAGAAGACTAACAGAGAGGGTTAGAAGATACAGTGCATCTCCTGCTCAGACCCCAATCATTGCAGTATTATTTTATTTCGGTTTTCAGATGCGTGCCTTTAATACTATGCCTTGCCTAACTAGAATACAACTCAAGTTTCAGCCCACTCTCCTCAAATCCCTTCACCCTCAATATGCATGCTTGAGTCTCTGTTTCTTTGTCTAAAGTTTGCCATAAAAAATTCTATCTGAAATCATGAAATACATTATATGGGATCAAGCACTCGAAGATAAAGTCTTATTCGGTAGATGAAAGACCGCCTAGAGGCAAGGAGTCTGTAAAAAAAAATCTCTCACGCTATCATTTTTTCAGTGGAGGGAAAAAAATCCTTTGCCTCCAATTGCAGCATTACAGTCTTAATTTCAGTATTACATGGCCGTCTAAAGCATTTCACAGGTGTTTGCTGGAACTCATTAGGCTATTTGGAGCTCCTTCATGCTCCCTAAAAGGCAATTAAAATGTGTCTGCAAATTACCTCATGTGGGCCAAAGCACAGCTGCCTCTTCCCCCAGTTACCACACAGTGTTTCCAAACACCAGAAAACTGCTTGGAAACCATCAGTTTGCAAAGGCAAAAGAGGGCCTTTGGGTGGCTTCCTTTCTTCCCATCCCCAGATAGGCCCATTCACGTGGGGTCGCTGCCAACACACAGAATGGGGCTGTTGACAGATAGAAGTGTCTGATTACAAAGAGCTTCAAGGATCTAAGGATACAATGAAGATGTCACTGATCCAATGAACCGGGAGATTTCTGGGCTAAAGCCTTGCCCAGCTCTTGTCATAGCCACACAGAAGTGAGTGTTGGCTTTCAAAGGCTGACTCATAGGCAGCCATTCTCAGAGCCTATGGTGCACTATCTGTCCATTTCTTCAGGTGATTTCCTCAGCTTGAACATGGACTGCTAAAATATGTTCTACAAAAGTAACCAATGCTAGAGAAAATGTTTCTCTTTTCTTGCTTCTGGAAGCATAAAAGAAACATCATTCAGTATACCTGATTCTCTTCCTGGCAGTCAGGGAAGACAATATGTGTGTCTCAGATAAACTGATTCCAAATCACAACTTAATTGATTAGAAACTATTCCAAGGTAACACAAAATAAGCAAACCTGATCACATTATTCTAGTCTAATTTTCAATTATAATTAATACTTCTGAACTTAAAGTACATTTGCTTAGATTTAATTTAAATTATTATTATCATTATTATTTTAGTTAAATTGTGGCATCTCATGTACTATGAAACATATAAGTGGTTTTTCCAAACAAAATTAAACTAATAGAGATATGCTATGCATCTGCCCATTCTTTTGTCATAAAATAGACATGCCTCAGTATATCCTTATCTAAATGTTGAATTACACTGAGAATTTTTAGTTTTTCCAAGTTTCTAATCTATTCAAAGATCAAATTATAAACTTACATTTACACAAATTTAATTTATTTGACATTCAAGTAATATAAATCCTGAATATGAAGCACACTAATAAAAATATAATTAAACAAATCTTTGAAAATGAAAAACAAACAAACAACAAAAAGACTGTCAGAAGAATCCAATATTTTCTCAGAATCTGTTGTGTAACTTTTCCTGGTGATGACTGCTATCTAGGTAGTGCCCTGACAACAGACCAAGGAAACAGTTCCACCCAAGTCTAGTGTGGTGAACCATCAAGGCTGTTGGGGTTACACCCAAGAACGTGGGTGATTCGGAGGCAGCTGCATCAATGAAAAGCCCACACTAACATGGGTGATGGCTCAAGGGAGCTGCATCCTGGATCCACACACAGCTTCAGAGAATTCTACAAAAGTGGCTTTCCTTCCTGGCAACTCTCTACTACTTGCATAACTTAGAGGACAGGTGTCCTGAATCCTGTAACTTTCTGAGCTTCCCAAGTCTCACAAATGTTCTTAGTTTCCATGGTGCTAGGAGCCTCTCTTTATCCACCCAGGAAGAAATGCTTATTCAAGGGAAGCAGCTACAAAGCAGCATATAGGCACAGGTTCCCATTAACTCCATGGAATGGCATTAGGAATAACTAAATGATGACTGCAAGCTATTTTGTAATTACAAACTGCTAAATAATAAAGGTTGGCTAATTATCATTAAAAAATACATGGAGGTTTATTGGAAAGAGGAGGCTGAGACGATACTGGTGGGTTTAATATCTAAATTAGTGTTTATCTTAACTACTTTACTGCTGCCCAATTAAAAAGTTGAGTGAAATTTTAAAGCAAATACTTCTGGATGCCTTTTATTTGATATGCATTCCCAGTTGCACAGGCAGAAGCAGAGGTCACTGAGAACAACTTGCAGCAGCATAGAGCATGAACAAAGGTAACATTGAATGTCTTGTGTCTATCTTAGTGTAGGATGCTTTAGTTTATAAGTAACTTCGATCTTTATTAGATCACTAGAGATGGTGTTTTAATTCCCTTTGTCACTTGACTCAAAAGTTCTTCTTTAGGAAGCCTTTTGCAGGCAGGTACTCCCAGTGAGTTTTCAGGAACTCTGAAGAATGAGATACCTATCTATGCATTATGTCTTCCTTTAGTGTCTCCTGTATAACCTCTCAAGAACTGGCATTATGTTTGCTATTATTAAGCGAGGGATTGATTTTATTTTTCTTTCCTCACTTTTACTTCTCTATTTTCCACACTGGAATCAAGCCCCCTAAAGACAGGAATTTGAAGCCCCACCCTGCCCCTTTTATGGTCTCAGTGCTGGCCTTATAGATTAACTATTGTTTTGTATGAATGCACATGTTCACAGGCATGCAAATGCATGTATACATATGTATAATGCATGTGTAAGTCAGAGATCAAGCTCTTGTATTGCTGCTCAGGAATGACCAACTTGATTTTTTTGTTTTTGTTTTTTTGTTGGTATTGTTTTTGTTTTTTGTTGTTTTTTATTTTTATTTTTATGATTTGGCTAATGCTGGTTAGTCAATGAGCATTATTGAAACAAACTGGCCCTATAGATCTATATCTTAACTCAATACTTCTTTCTACCTCCTCAGTGCTAGAATTGTGATGGTGAGTCACCATGGCTAGGGACATGAGTGCCGGAGAGTAAATTCAAGAGCTTATTCATGAGCAACAAACACTTTAGCAATTGAGTCATCTCCCCAGCCCCAAACACCTAATGATTTGTTGAAGAAATGAGAATATTTTCCTAATCACTGAATTAGTAGCCGTCTTTTTTGATTAGTCCTTTTCGTTCAGCAAATCTAGAAACCTGGGCTTTTCTGTAAGATCAAACGAGAGTGACAAGATACTGCTGAATAAAGAGTGTGTCAAAAGTTAAGAAAACTGATAGTTCCCAGTGAAAGGAAATGGTCTGCTAAACCTATGTGATCAGACAGGGCTCAAGATACTTGTAGGCAATATCTCCAAAAATGCCATGGGCCTTTGATGTAGTTTGTAAATATTTTATATTAGTTTACCCTTCTAATTTATATTGCATTCATCTCCAGTCGGATTACTACATGTTACTGTATAATATATAACATATATAGTAGCTATATGTCACTATAAAGTTCCCTTCAGCATTTTAAAAGAGCATAGTTAGTATTCAGATCTCTACAAGTCCTGCCTTCCTCCTCTCCTAGACCACCAATCAGGCATAAATTATTACTCTGTGTCTTTCTTTGTCAAAACACCCTTATATTTTCTTCTTGCATTCTTTGATTGTTACCTTTTCCTTTCTACCTCAGCTATCACACAGCAATGAAAGTCTTGAGGATGGAAGATTTGACTCATGTACTAAATCCACCAATACCTATCATACTGAAATAAAACAAAAATAGATAGTTTGTAAAATGTTAAAAAAGCAATTCTTGGATATTGGTTTCACATTTATGTATTTTCTTAAATTGAGATTATGATACTATAGGTTTGGGAAGGGAATTAAATACATGTAACCACAGCACATGGGACACAGGTTTCGATAAATGACAAACATAACGAGTAGCATCAAATACTAGTTGATGCCCATATTTTTTCAGATCATTGAGATGAAGACCCTAGTTGTTGCAAACAGTTTTGGTAAAGTGATTTTCTGAAGCCTCATCTGAGATCTGCCACAGAACCCTAAAGTAAACACTCTGTTTTACCCATACAGAAAAACCTCCTTTTTGAGCATTTCTTTTTTAACTGGTGTTTTATAAAATATATTCATCATTTTGAAATATTGATTAATTGCCCTGATTCCTTAACTTCCTAATTTAGTGTTTTGAAAAATGGTTTCCATTTTTGGCACTTATTTTGCAATATTTTATCTTCAACTGAACTTTACTTAGGTTGCAGTCAGAAGTTTTATGTGATGGAGTTAGCAAAAAAAGTCAATATTTGGCAGTACTAGTATGCACTACTTATAAATACACTCTCCTGCATCATTTCAGAAATCCATAACAAAAGATGGATGGAGATAGACTCCATTGTTTCATTATATTCACACAAACATGGTGGGCTTTAATAGAAGAAATATACTCATTTAATGCCTTAGACCAAATTTGAGGTAAATATTTTCAATAAAGCACCCTGAAGTTATTGAGTGTATTACATACTGACACAAAAGAGAGCTGAGAACAATCCCAGCCCTAAGACTGGATCAGCTTCAACACGGATCCTTTACTGGATGAAAGACAATGAGTTTATGACAACCGGAAAGGCTGGGTGTTCCCACTACTCAACTTGAGTTCTTGAACCACATATCAGAGCTTCTAATGTCTGACCTCAAATTCGTATCACCCAACAAAACCTTGCTCATTAGTTATTGATCTAGCAATACCCTAGAAGCTGCACAGAGCTTGTGGCTACAGCTATTTCCCTTTCTCTATGAACTTCCTCAGTCCAGTATTAATGACTGAGATGAATTCAGGGCTGGGAGAGCATGCAGTAATGTTCCCGGTTCTGTTCTTGGGTTTATAATTAGAAAGCATTGTATACTGTTCAGATTTAACTCCACATTTTTATTTGTCTTGAAGCCTTAAAGGTGTGGATTATGTTGGACACAGACCTTCTTGGATGTCTATCTTAACAGAATAGACATAGGAACCTCCCAATTTTAAGTCCTTCTGCATTGATATCTGATGTTTATGTTCACATTCAAGTGGGAATGTCTTGAATATACAAATCTACAAGGCAATATATTCTTTTCTGGGTTCTAAACTCCAGTGTCTTAGATCTATGGTTCAAATGTTTAAGAGGGCCTTAGCATTTCTTTGGCAAGCTTTGAAATATACTGAAGTTCAAGGACGCCTCTAATCCTATAAATTCAAAATCCTTTGGACTGAAGTTTAGGAAATCCATGTCTTACGTGAGCAAAACAGGGACAGCTCAGCAGAGGAAATACATTTTGAACTTCCTATGTATAATGCAGAGCCACTGTATGGCTAAACAGAAGCAGCAGTGGCTAGGGCGGGAACAGAGCAGGGTAACAGGACACATATAAATAGCTGGAGGGAAATTTGATATGGATATTTGGAAACTCTTACACTAAAGCTAACCCCATGTTATCTTCCTGAACACACAGATGATGGTTCTGAAGCTGCATTCCTTCATAGCAGCCACTCAATGAACTAAAGAAAACAAACTGTAATTGATATCAAACTAGACCAAATTAAGAAAAACACCTGGTCTGCAGCCATCTATACATAAATATACACACCCATTTTCCTTACGAAAAAGTCATCAGCTAAGTAACCAAGCAAAGAGAATTTATGTAATTTATTTTCTTGATCTCTCTTCTTTCAAGTATTTTTCTCTTCCTTTCCCTTTTTTCTTTTCTTCTTTCTTTTTTTTATTAGATATTTTCTTTATTTACATTTCAAATGTTATCCCCTTTCCTGGTTTCCACTCTGAAAACTCCCTATCCCATCTCCTTTCCCCCTGCTTGCCAATCCACCCACTCCTGCTTCCTTGTCCTGGCATTCCCCTATACTGGAGCATTGAGCCTTTTCAGGACCAAAAGCCTCTCCTCCCTTTGATGTCCAAACAAGGCCAACCTCTACTATATATGCAGCTGGAGCCATGGGTCCCTCCATGTGTACTCTCGGATTGTGGGTTCATTCAAGTTCTTATACACACATATGTATATGTGTATATACATTTGTATATAGACATACTTTATAGCTTCAATTATATGTATTTTATATTAACAATATAGTATTCTACACATACTATTTTGTGACCTGATTTCTTCATGAATATACTTTATCAGTTCAACTTAAATCAGCAATATTCTTATAATACTTTGATTGATATAATATAAAGGTATTGTTCATATCTCATATTTTTAGCTTAAAGATGCAGATCACATACTGCGTATGATCACTACTCTTCTCAGAGGAACCTTTGTTTGAAATGCTAGATCTTAGGTCCTTTCCCTACATTTTAGACAGAAGAAGGATCAGAATATAAAGACAGGAATAACTGATATGAGCTATAAATATTTGTATTATAATTTTGGACTCTCTAAAACAGAATCCTTGGCTAAAGTCTATTTTAAAAATTATTTTTGTACACCATATAGAAAAGTTTTTGAAATAAGACCTTTACTATAACATACTTTACAGATCCCTAAAGAAAACTAAATCAAAAAGGGAGAAACTTCCTTTTCTTCTGTTTTTTTTTTTCCAAAAGTTTTCAAAGAAAGAATGAAAGAAAAGAATGTGGAAGATAGTCGAGATATTAAACAGTGAAGCAGAAAACTCTGAGAAGAGTGTGGATCTCACACAATGCACTCTCTGTACCTCGAAGCTAAAAATACGGGGATATGAACAATACCTTTGTCACCCTGCTGAACCCTGTTTTGCATAAGGAGAAGATCATCTGACAGTCCATGCATATTCAAAACTGGAAAAATGTTAATTGAGAGTGAGCATTCATAATTTCTTAATTTCCAGACTGAACATTCTATTGAATTGGTTGGCCTTTACAAATATCCTTATTCTTTCTTTGTGAAGCAAAAAATTTAAGTGCACGGCCCATACTTTCCCAGTTCGTCATGGATATTTTAATGTTTAAGTAATACATATGGGTGCTTTAATTAAAATGATAATTTACCGATAAGTGCCAATTTTTAGAGGAAAATAGAACTTTTCAAGCAAATTAATTTTATAACCATTAACTACATCCACTTCCAATGAAGGAACATGGAAAAGTAATGTGTCTAAACCAATATGAGAGCAACTGTCAAACTCAATAGTCATTTAAATATGATCTCCCAGGTTCACATAATACATGAATTTTAAGAACAATTTTTTAGTAATTCTTTTTTCCACTGCTAATTTGAATAAGGAAAAGGCAAGAATAAAGTCATTTCCTTAAGCCTATAGAAATTAGATGAAGTGGTGGATGGCATAAACTTACTTTTCCTCTACTCAGGTGATATATATGTGCTTCCATATGTAGATATGCATGTACATAAAACTCATATTTTCTATCACAAACTTCCCCAAACTCATATTTGAGTTCTTACCTATAAACAGCCCAATCTACCTGACCCTCATATCTCTAAAAATTGTAATAGGAACCAGTCAAAGTGAGTGTAGAATGAGACATGATTGAGGAATTTTTGTCGTTGTGTTTTAAATGTAAGGCAGAAACATGAGCTACTCTTGCCTGAAAACACATACACCATAGCTTGAAGGAAGGCTGAAGCGGCAGCAATCTCAGAGGGGACTGACTCTTTTTTCTTGAATCTTGAAGATTCAACAGTGAAAAAACTCACATACCCACCGAAAAGGCAGAAAGGAGAGAAAAGGAACCCTTCTGCAGAATAGGAAGTGGAATGAGTTTGATGACTTTAATTAAATGTAAAGGAAATAGTGGGAGGCAGAGGAAACTTCAATAGTACAAGCAGGAGACTGTCTCGGAAGGTTACAGAACTTAATCCTATCAACATCTCATTTGCATAGCCATAGTAAAAAATAACAATGGTATTTTTGTGACCAAAAATATATGCAAAGCAGCCATTGTGATAGTTCAGTTGCTATTTTTGAAATGGAAATTTCCTTTCAATTTGAAACAGCTCCTTCTTCAAAACACCAAAAGGCATCAGCATCTGCTTTAAACTACAGAGGTCTTCTTTTTTATTTTCTTCCAATATGATATGGAGGATTTAACTGTAACTGTAATATTCTCTCAGAGGAAAAAAACAAAACAACCCCTCCCAAAAAACCAACAACACCTCCCCCAACTTATTCCTCTTTTTCAAAAATAGGACAGATTCTTCCTCTGTGTATTTGAGATTATTATAAACTGAGCAACTAATTAAAAAAAAACTGCACTGATACAATAAGTTGACACAGCTAGATCAATTTTCTTTTTACTCCAAAGGAGGAAAATGTAAGCCCTGGGTGGGATATGTCTTAAGTGAATATATCAGATAATTTTATTATAGTACCATGAGAACAATCCAATTGTTTATTAGCAGTGACCCTTCCACGAATAAAGTCATATTCCTGACTGTGTGATGCCATTCAGTACTAACATTTTAATAAGAAAAAAAATGTTAAATATCAAAGTAATAGATGAGCATTCCTCTAAAAGGCAATTTCATTAAATACCATCGGTATTAATCTTTCTAAATCTTAATTACAGCCTTTTGACATATCACACCCCCATTTGACCTTTTCTGCTCAATTCTAGTAAAGAACTGTAGGACAGACGGGGATACCAGCCCCTGAACCCAACTCAAAGCATCATTCTAATGCTATTGAGTAAACGGGATGCTGACCCAAATTATATTTTTATCCAAGAGTCAAAGAGTTCAGATTTTTCTAATCAACCATAATCTCCCTTGCTATTTCAAAATTAAGACATTCCAAGGAGGAGACCCTGAAGCATCAGAATATAAAGTCCTAAATACTAGGACTTAAACAAACAAAAAAATCAAAACAACCAACCAAACAAAAAACCGACAAAAAAATCCAGAGCAAAAGTTCCTGAGCTAGAGATGTGCCACAGAATTTAAAAACAATTAGAAATGGCAGCCTGCAATCGAATACGTTGACGTTCCATTGAGAAAAGTTGGAGCTGGCAGTTTCAGGATTAAAAAAGTAATGATTCTGCTATTAAGCCACACCTGCAGCAATCAATAGCTCCAAAGCATTGTTAGGCTCACTTGATCAGCACCCGAAAGGGGGCTGATGTATCTTACCCCCAGGAACATAAAGGCTTTTTACTGCTGTGTACCAAAACTCAAATGGCAATTTCATCAGTAATCTTTCCCCCATTTTTTGCTCTTTTCCTGTATATTACAGCGTAGTTTCTTTGTATCTGTTCAATGTCCGCTCGCCTTTTGTTTTCTGTCTTCCGTTATATTGTCTGTGTGCTATTATGTTTACTGGTCTATCTGCCTTTCATATTTTCATACCATTAAACAGACTGGAAAGTATATATAATAATAGCATAAAGCCAGAGTTTACAATATAAGGAATTTTCAAGTTAGACCATGTAATGCATCTCCTGTCGAATATCTTTAAGTGGAATGATGTAGAACATTATAATAGGATGATAAATCACCATTGTTAGAAAATTATGACAGCCTTAGAATTTGAAGTACATCAGTAAAGTAGCAACAAGGAGACAATCAGAATCTAGACTACCTGGGAGGAAGCCTGTGCTTGCAGGTATACAAAATTGAGCCTTTGGGGGTATTTAAAAGATGCTTATGATAGTGCCTTTTAAATAAAAGAGTGATTAATGACTTTCCTGTTTCCATATGGGATACAGGCAAAGAATAGTTGCTAAGGAAGAGAGCAAAATCCAACACATCTGAATTTTGAAACCTACCAGGTTGGTTCTGTAAGCCTGTCCCCAAAGGGATCAGATATCTGAATACAGAGTTGGGTTGGCAAAATGTTTCCTTCAGTTTTTTATCACAGCTAGCTTTTTGAACTACTATAGCCTTAGAAACAGACAGGTAATGGCAAACACCAATCCCTAACATTATCAATGATATTCTAGTATGCTTGCAGAAAGGAGCATGTTATTTTCTGAGAGGCTCCACCTACAAGCGGACTCAGACAGATACACACATCCACAGTCAAACAGTGGATGGAGCTTGGGAATTCTTATGGAAGAATAAGAGGAAGGATTATGGGCCCTGAAGGGGATAGGAACTATACAGGAACACTAAGAGAATCAATTAACCTGTGCCCTTTGGGCTGTTGGAATCTGAGCCAACAAACAAAGACTATGTACAGACTGTACTTAGGCATCCCTGTTTATCTGTAGCAGATGTGCAGCTTGGCCTTCATGTGGGTCCTGAACAACTGTAAATGGGGGCTGTCCCAAAAGCTATTGCCTGTATGTGGGATATGTTCTACTAGCTGAACTGCCTTGTCTGGTCTCAGTGGGAGAGGAAGCACCTATCCTTGCAAAAACAAAGTTATAGAGGAGTGATACCCAGGGTGTCCCCACCTGCTCAGAGGAAAGAGGCATGGGGGAAGGATTGTAGGAGAGGGTGACTGGGAGGTGGGCAGTGAGCTGGAAGTAAAGTGAATAAGTAAAAATATAAAATCAAATAAAAAAATACTAATCACACTGGTTATATTAATTATATGTTTTTTGTGTGTTTGATGATCACTTATCCTTCCATTGAGCTAAATAAATATGGTTTATAAGCCTTATGGCATATCATTTAATTATAAATAAGAGGACCTTAAAACATCTTATAAGTATGAAAATGCCACAAAGAAATCTACTTTTATACATAATTAAAACACACTTATTGAGTATGTAAATATTTGAGGATAATATTATTAATAAATCAAGTTTATATTTTGGGTTGGAAAAAAGATTAACATGTAGGCTTCTTGGTAGTTTTGTTTTGTTTTGTTTCAAGATAGGGTTTCTCTGTGTAACCCTGGCTGTCCTGGAACTCACTTTGTAGACCAGGTTGGCCTCAAACTCAGAAATCCACCTGCCTCTGCCTCCCAAGTGCTGGGATTAAAGACGTGCGCCACCACCATCTCGGTAGTTAATGGTCTAAAAGCAGCACACACTGATACCTAAGCACATCTACCCCTCATGTTATCATCTTCCACTTATGAAGACCATTTGTTTGATCCTTCTGATTCCCCAGGTTGTGTTGTTTTAAGGTTGACATTCCACAGGTTTTTCCAAGCAGCACTAACTAATTTAAAACCCCAGGAGTACTATGAGCTAGATATTGTTGATATTGATCTGATATTAGGCCTGTATTGTGTACATCAGCTTACAAGTATTATTTCATTTTATTTCACAGTAAGTCTGAGGTGGGAAATGGTAAATTTTAACACTTACTGAGGGATACAAGAAAGCATCTGAGCCCAAGTCCTCCAGATTCACACTCCACATGATAAAAACTAACTACTGTATTCTACCCGACATTGCTTTTACTTTGGGTTGATTTCTTCCTGGCCTGGAGACCCAGAACCCATGAAACATTTATCTGGGGTCACTGAACTGCTGAGCTGGTTGCCACATTTGCCTGGCTTTTGGGGTGTTGTTGAGGGAGGTCATTGTAGAGGGTATTGTTCCCAGAGGAAGAGACTATTGAAAAAGCAGGCAAAGTCTGAAAATGAGTTTCTGAAAAACGTCTTGGGATCCATTGGAATGAAAACACAGGAGGCGATTTCCTTGGGCTCCTGCTGTCCAAATTCTTCTTGCTAGTTCGAACGTGGAACATTATTTCCATAATGCACATTAATAAGGCAATTTTGTTGGAAAAATAAATTGGGCTGCTTGCATAGCTCATTCAACTCAATTTCCATGGGAATTCAGTGCACTCTGAAGAAGGATAGAGCCCTTCTATGGCAAGGCTCTTAACTCAGAGGGTCATTGCTGACCTTTAACATGCTTTTATAAATTCCCTTAATCCACAGTGTGAAGAAAACAACCTATGGCTCTGCACTTCTCATGGGCTTATGTTGCAATAGGTGTGGCTGCTAGGAGCAACTTAGATGATGCATCATAATGAGATACATGGAGGATGTGACAGGTGGGTCACAGGGAATCCAGCAATCAGAAGTTATAGACAAATTATTCTGATGGAGACACAGTCTCCTCAACATGCCGAAGTGCCAGGGCTTTGAGAGACTTCATTCCAAGCTTGTTCATCAAGTACCTGGAAGCTACTTTATTAGACAGATTGTCTGTAAGAATGAATTCACAGTGATCCTTTCATCTAAGGGCTGATAATCAAGAGGTAAAGAAAGACACACATTCACAGAAGGGCAAAGTAATAATTATGCAGTGCATCAGAGCATGAGTTTGGATTTTGACAGACTTGGAAGAGTGTTCTCTCACTGCATTTATTAGCTGTGAGGCCATGCTTAAGTTGTTTATAGAGTTAAAGGTTCAGTTTCCTTATCTGGCAGATGAGAACAGTAAAACTAATTACTCGTCCTACAGGCTTCTTTGGACAGTGACTGAGAACAATGTCTGTTTCTTAATAATCACTGTATACCTGCACTGATACATTTAGAAATATCAGAGATGATTATAAGAGTGGAGGTGTGCTCAGATTAAATACAGAGCTTCAAGTATAGATGGAATTATAGAGGGAATACTTTTACTTCGGTCAATAAAGAAGTCTTATGAATTAGAGGATAGCACACTGAAAAATAAAACTAAGAAGAAGACAGTTTAAATAGAAATTAGTGGAGGGTTTAAATAGAAATTAGTGGTATGAATGATAGAAAAGAAGGCAAAACTATAAACCAAAGACAAAAGGATTTCTGAATGGAAGGCTACAAATTTAAATGGTGACTATAAAAAGGCATGCCATCTAAAATACTATGAGTAATAAGTTACTTTATATGGTCATAATATATGGTAATATATACGGTCATATAGTTTAGCAGACTACGGGCACTTACTGTCCTAAGTGGTTGGGGTTTCTGAAAAAGCTGTTTTGAATATGTAAAAGTTTGGATAAAACCAAGCTAATACATGTTTTAGCTTGTATTTTTACATGTCTTTCTATATGTTTCTTTAATGTCAGTGTAGCAGAGGTGCTATCAACAAAGTTCAAATGAGATGGATTCCATCTCACTAAGAATACCATAAAAAGCAAAAAGGACAAAATTCAAAGAAGTCAAGTGACAATGCAGATGATTAGGACATACACCAAAGGGAACAGATACTTCAGGTGAGACTTTACATAGGGACTTTACATGGGGAAGTCAACATGGACATTTCTCAACTAAACTAGACTAATGAACACTAAGGCAACTTGTATACTCATTCATGTTTATATCTCTAGCTTCCATAGTAGCTAAGAAACAGACCAAGACTATATAGATGTCCAGCAGCAGACCCATGGGTAATAACAGCGTAAAAAAATCATGACATTTACAGAAAAAAATTAGGGCACTGGAAAGCATCCTGTGAAATGGCTAAACACAGACATATATTAATCTCTTACATAGATCCTAGATGATGCTTCCTTCTGCATTATTCACTACAGTTAAAACTGGGAACAACCTCATTGCTCATCAACAGATAAACAATAAGCAAAAATAAAATGGAATACTACCCAGCTCCAGCTCTAAAAGGAGCTAAAACCTTACAGGAAAATGAATTGGCTTAGAATGTGTAATATTCAATAAGGTCACATCATTTCGGACAAATAGAAATCACATGTTCCATCTCATATACATACAGAATCTAGCATATATATGTATATATATATGTATATATATATATATATATACTGTATAATGTACATTGCATATATGTATATATGTGACAAATGTACAGGTATAATATAATGAAGAAAAGAGAACAATAAAATCTAAATACAAGGTGATAAGTAAAACTGAATACAGAGAATGGACCCAAGTTACAAAAGTAGAAATAAAGCTAATTGGTTATTTTCTCCTTCTGTCATGGATTTATGGGGTGTGATAGACAAGTGTATAATATATTTGGTATGAAAGCAAAACATTTGGAGAAGCTTTACAGCTTCCATTTTAAATACCAACTCTTTAGTGTATTTAAACCCCTTAAGTTGTATTAAATTTGGGTCTCATTAATTTTGGTGTATGATTTTTATATTTTCAAGTTTTATAATGAAGTTATTAACATATACATAAGTGTCTCTCTATAGATGTGGGGTCATGACACTGGAAAGGTATACATAAGAGGAGAGTAGCAGGAAGAACATAAGCATGAGTAAACACGTGGTGGAATTGCATCTTATGTGGCATTAAATCTGAAGCGGAGTCGAGCATTGGAAGTGAAGAAGACTAGCAGGAGAAGGGAGTGGGAGGGAAGAGGAGAGTGGGGAGGAAGTAAAATAAGTACCAAGTATGTGTGGAAATGTCATGATAAAATCCACTGTATACCAGCTTTAAAACACATGTTACATCATAAAAATCTGGTAATATGGGAGTGGGGCATAGTATGCAAAGACATGATATTATTATATGCCATGAAATACTTTTCTGTGGTACGTTTAAGAGTCTTCCATAAATAACATGGAAACACAGAAGTTGAGAACAGTAATCACAATTGTTCATGTAACATGCAACAAGCTCTTTGAAGTATACAGTTCTAATATTTAATACTTCACTGACTTGGTTTCAACACTAACTTACTAAATCTCTCTTTCTGCTTACTCAGCAATGCAGAATCTGCACTATTCTGGATAAGGTGTAAAGTTACTACTTTGGGAATTCTAGTTACAGCTTTTACATAATTGAGAGTCCTGATCAATATTTATTTACCAATGGTTTCATGTTAAAATTTGATCTTATGCACACACACACACACACACACACACACACATACACACACACACACACATTTATGTACACAGAGGTACAGATGGTGGTAAGTAAGGTTCATTGTGTTAAGATGAAACAAATTGTTGTTAGGAGCTATTATGACATTTGAGCTTATCTTCAAACAAGCATAGCATGTAGAAGGCACATGGTGGTGATTTCATTTTCCTTCTCAACCTCAGTTGGTCCATCATGAGACTCATTTGAGTTCTTGACCTTAGCTGCTGCAAGAAAGATTGGCAGGCTTCTGAAATTATTCATGATTGTATCTGATTCAATAGCACTACAACATAACCTATATATGCATATGTGTGCACGTGCTAATGTGTGTGTGTTTATCAAAAAATATGATGACCAAGTTCAGACAACATTGACTCGTACATATTTTAGCCTCTGATAAGATGCCATCATGACACACATATGAAATATATTGTGTGCTTTATGTTGGTCACTATGAAAATGAGCTTAGGCTGCAGCTGCAATGAAAGCTTTCTGCTTCCTGTGATTTACAATCATCTATAAATAAAAACCTATTTTAAAAAAGACATTTCCAATGAGAGAGAGAGAGAGAGAGAGAGAGAGAGAGAGAGAGAGAGAGAGAGAGAGAGAGAGAGAGAGGAAAAAATCTTCAACTGTCAAAAAACAGCATTGTGAAGGTAGACAGAGCACATTTACTCTTAATGTGGAATGACCATTAAAAGCTAACGGTCTCTTTTCATAATGCAGCTGACTTTGACAGGCTGCTGTGTGAAAGAAAAGCTTGTTTTAATGTGAGCAGAGCGTAAGGCACTCTGCAGACTCTCAATCAATAATTGTGGAATGAATGTTGAAAGCCTATTTTTCTGTTCCTACTGGTAGACAAGTGTTCTTGTTTTTATTTTCTTTCCTGTTTATCTGCTAGTTGCTTTTTCTGTCTAGCATGCCTCTGCCCTCTTTCAGAAAAGCACACAAATTTAGTAGGGAATTGGCCCAGGGTTCTTAGAGACACTGGTGTGGGTGGTGACATTCACACACCACCACTGGACAAGTGCAGGACAAAGATGGGCCCCAAATTAGGTCTTAGACCCATGAATAGAGATGGAATAAGAAAAAAGGGAAGCCACTTGTGGCAGCAGGCTCCTTGGCATGGTAGTACTGTCTCATAGTAATGACCCACAAATCCTGACATCTACTTAAACAGACACATCCCAGATCCTGTAGTTTCTAGAGTTTTGGTGTTTGGCAGTTACCAAGCTTTAAATTCTGTTCCATACTTAGTAAGTAGGTAAAATGAAACCTAAATCTAAAATAGTACACCATCAAACTATCATTTTTTTTCTGTCTCAATCTTCTTATAGTGAGATAACAAAAACAAACAAAAACAAACCAAATCACACCACACCAAGCCAAGCCAAGTCAACCAACCGAACAAACAAACAAGTCAGAACTTTGTAGCAGAGCCATCTGAAATGCACTGGAGACCAAGGCAATCTGACAACTCTGCTTTACTCAAGCCAGTATTGTACATGAAAGGGGACCTTTTGGGATCCTTCAAGCCCGTCGTCTTTCTCCTTTTCAAGAGTTCATCCACAGAGGAGCTAGGCAGGAATGATTCTCCCCTATAATGCCCTTCTGTAGCTATTTGTCTTTTTTGTATTGAGTGCTCAAATCACATCCTCTGTGTTGGACTGCATCATCAGTAACCTGATGAAATAGATATTTCCACAGTCACTGGACTGAAACGCTTTGGCATGGCTCTCTTGGGTTGTGATGTTATGCAATGATACTTAGTAGGGGTTGCCTCCTAGTTCTAAGACTCAGGGACAGATATGGGACAAATGTTTGAGTGTTTATGATAATCACTGCTCTAGTCTGCTGCTGCATATTTTCAAGCATTCAAATGAGATATGCAGTTGCTATGTCAAGACAAACCTTTGATACTAGGTCTTAGGGGTTTGGAGCAGGACTTCTAGATAGAGGACTTCTATAGCTTGAGCTATAGAAGACAACTGTTGTTGAATAGGGAGGCCTTATTTCAAAGAGCAGAGACAGAAATGGAAGGAAGAGGGCGATGGGCCAGGAGTGGGAGATAAGAGAACAGGGATTGGAGGGATAGCTATAGAGTAACAGTGAATGGTTGCATGCTGATAAAACACTCCCTGATTTCCTTTGCTCTCTCTGAGAAAATAAGAAGAGGTATATGGCTTGAGTTTAAGTTATAGATGAAAATTAAAGTGTCCATTTATAATTTCCCCAAGCAACATAAGCAAATTCTGGTAATATAGAACATATCTGGGAACTTCCCCCCAATTTCTACATCACGAACCTATACATCAGATAGTTTATAATTTCAACAGCCTTAAATACCTTGGTTCATACCTGCACCACTGGATTCTATCCTATACTTTCTAAGTGAGCAACATAGAATTAAAGTGTCCATTTATAATTTCCCCAAGCAACATAAGCAAATTCTGGTAATATAGAACATATCTGGGAACTTCCCCCCAATTTCTACATCACGAACCTATACATCAGATAGTTTATAATTTCAACAGCCTTAAATACCTTGGTTCATACCTGCACCACTGGATTCTATCCTATACTTTCTAAGTGAGCAACATAGAAGCCAGTAATCCATGTCCATCCTTGCTTATGTAAAAGGCTCCCCACTTCACCTTGAATCAGGCTTTTTTAACATGTTAATTTAACTCATGAGTCATCTAACTTGTGTTCAGTGGTCTAGAGTCTACTCTCAAGGGAAAAATTAACTCTTTGACTACCGAAAGATATCTTAAACTAAACTCAGCTAAAATTACTTGGTTTTCTTTGAAGTCTACAGGTTAACTTCCTAATAACACAAGTTAATTCTGGATTAGAATTTAATTACACATTAATTACACACGTTTTCCTTTTCATTAGCATCACTACAGACTGGTTTCTACTGACTGTGGTCATCAAAAAGCCCAACTTACAATAACATTTCTTTTCCTTTTTTTCTTTTAACATTGCTCAATGGTTTAAAAATGGTTTTTATAATCCCCACCTCTTTTCCTAGGTGTCCTACCAAGTGGATTAAAACTTCAAATGCTACAAAGACACAAAAGCACTCTCCCAAAACATCCAAGCAGGTGTAATTATCACCTAAATTTTTCTTTTTCTAATGGTTAGACAGGCTGAACAATACATTTCCTTTTGAAGAGAGAGTGAAAACATATATTCAGTGGACATGTGGTACTCTTCAGTGTCTCATCTATCAATTTGCTTTGGATTTTTTTTTTTTAAACCTCACTGTGACTTAAACTTTATTGAATACGGTCACTGACATCTAAAGAGAAATGGAACATATATATATATAGTTGTGTGTCAACTGAAAAAACATAATTGTCTAATGAAAAGCTTATCCACTGGTTAAGTCTTTCACTGGCAGAGAATTTCTTTTATTTCTAAGAGAGCAGATTTGGCCATATCTTCAAAAAGCTTGAATTTTATGCTGATGGAATTCATCCATGGCATTACTGTGCTCTATTGCTAGATTATGATGTCTAATGTATAAAGTCAATTTACATGCAAAGCATTTGTATTCTTTGTACTCCTTAAATTCCCCACGATACATTTATATTTCCTTTGTGAACTCACTTCCTCTCCCCCCCCCAGCTATTCAACACATACTTTTTTTTTTTTAAAACAAAAGAAACTAATTTAAATGGCTTTTCCAATAAGCCAATTCTAATTCAGGAACTGAGGCCATAAAACACATTTTTTTTTTTTAAAGAAAGGCAACAGAACAAGAAAATAATTCTGACAGTGGGGTGGGAAAATCTTTCATTCAACACACCTGTTATTATACCATAACATCTAGTATCAACATGACTCACAGATGTAAGGGCCTGAGACATGAGGCAAAGGATAGTCGAGGGACATATGCTTGGTATAAACAGATGATCCTCACTCACTCTAGTGTTGAACTTGAGGGTTTTTACTGCCTAGTGGACAGATACTTACATATAATCCCTTGTTCCTTTATACTGGTCCTATAACCCTACCATAGCCAGGATAAGACTCTTATCTCCCTTCCCATCTCCTCTCTTGTGTCAGTAGCCTTTCTAATCATGTGCTCTGTTCTTCTTGCACATTTGTTAGCTTGCAAAAATCATCCTCAAATTATGCTGTTCCTCTATTTGGGAGGAAGGATGCTTCCAAATATAGTTTAGAAAAGAAACTATATGAGTAGCACTTTCAGAGGAACCTATAAAAGTGTGGATCTATGTTCTGCAAGGTGTTGCTTTCTGTTACCACAAACTGATGTTCTTAAAGAAAAGCGTGTGCTGTGTGTATGTGTGTGTGTGTGTGGGGGGGGGGGACACTGTGACTCTGTAGTCAGTTTACCTAAGCAAGAACAATTATCCAAAGCTTTCAAGGCCTTTTCTTCCTGCCACAATGAATAATGCCAAACATGGTGTTGTCTAATATCCTCTAACAGCAATAGGCTAAGGAAGTAGAATCATTCATTTCAATGAGTATTTGATGTGACTATGTTTTCTGAGAAGTCCCATTTATTTTAGGACACTCTGATAAGCTTGCTTGAAAATCCTTCCTCCCAATAGAGGTGTCTAATGAAAGGTGTACTTCTCTTACCTATAGTCTCTGACAGATGATATAAAACTGAGGTCTTTATTAGAATCCAAACTTACAAACGTTTCTAATTTCAAGTATTCAAAATCCTACATTTTCAATAAGATTTTCCTCTTCATTTTACTGATTGTTATTTGTTCCCTGTAAGTAACTTACTAATGAAAATGTGTCCACTTGGAATACAACCTTCTTGAAATATCTTGCTTAGGACCCAAATACTATTTCAATTGAGATACTGCTTAAGGGTCTGATAATCATTACACATAATAAACAATCTGACTCTAGAAATTAAAGTCATTCAGGTTACATTCTCCATTTGCAAACTACTAATCACATCTGAGAATAATGTAGCATACGGTTTGTCAGCAACTGCATTTTTTTTTCTAAAACTTGAGTCAACCCTCTACTGATTCATCTGGTAAATTCAGGAAGGTAAGGATAGAGAAATGAAAGTTTTCCTAAATATACTCATATCAGCACAAAGATGAATTGAGTTTTAGTCCCTGCCCATGCAGCCTCCACGGGGAGCATTTGAAGTTATTTCTGCTACTTCTTTTGTTTAATGACTTGGAGTCTGAAAATGAGAGTCAGGAATGCCAGTTTGGTTCATCTCCGAGCAAGGCACGTAACATACCTGCAGAATAGGAAAACAACTCCGTGCCTTTCAGATGATTTGATACGCCTGGCTTAGACCTTATCAAAGTGAAACGGATGTGAAACCGAATAGAACTGAAAATAATTAGAAACCCGGTTTCGTCCTACGGTGAAACACACACGAGGCTTTCTGAATCCTGAAAGGTATCCTTTCATGGGCAGCATGTTGGCAAGACATGATTGGGGTCGCTTCACAAAGTACAGCGCTCTAAGGGCTAGTGATTAAATCCCCTCAAATACTGCCTTTGTTAATAAACACAGAGTGGTCTGTGGTTATACAGTAATGAAGGCTAAATATACTTGTAACTCAGTACAAAGTTAGGAAACAAGTACTCCTTTGCTTTTATATGATACAGGAAAACATCTTTTACTAGCGTTGAGTAACACTGAATTAACAAGATAGGGAGAGTTGTCGGTAGTCACAGAGCACGGAAACACATCAGGAATTTATTAGATTTGGATTTATCAGTGCATAGAAATTCATGATGTTTAACTTAAAGGCAAAAAAGTGAATAACACTTTGAATAATAGCTTGAAGTGGATGATTAGCTAAAGGGATGCAACATTTAATAGCCAAAATAAATTACTATAATTATTTTATTACCTATGCTAACTGATTCCATTGTTTTTATTGAAATAACAGCTCCCTGAGGAAGGGAAGTGAGCTTTTCAATGAATCTCTGCTCTAGGCTGGTGTATCCTCCTGTAACAATCAAAAACAATACGAAATAGGCTTTGCTGATAGTATTTATAGTGTCTGAATTCCAGAAGTTGAAGAAAAACACCTGGAAATATCTGGAAGCTTCTGGAAAGAGGAGAAATCCAGGCTAACATATTAATTATCAGGCCATTAGCCTACCCCCATATTTGCATATGTACTATTTTCCAACTTTATTCTATAAATATTTTCTCAGGTTTCACGCCAGCCTATTATAGTTTCTTGCAACTTTCTTCTTGAGAATACTCAATATGTAGGAGAAGTGAATGTATGTGCTTTAATTCTTAAACACAACTGTCTGAAAGGAATTGTGAGGTGGTTCATTGTTAGGGTCAGGGGGCAGAAGGCCAAGAAGTGAGAACTCTGCACATTTCTAGAAATTGGTTGTCCTTAAACCCTGGCATTTTGAAAGTAGTGTCATGTTTTGACTTTTGAAAAGTGCATTATGATTTATATCAGCATTTTCCAGGATAAATGGAAGTCTGAAATAAAATTTGAACATAGAGTAGACTTTCCCTCTTCATCATCATCATCATTATTATCATCATCATCATCAACATCATCATCTTTAGGGATTAATAAGAACTTACAGATCACTTTCTCTTCCTTCCATTGATCTTCATTTGCAAATGAAGAAATGATAGACCATCTGTCACTGCAAGATCTGAATCCAGAGAGATTAAACCGAAATTGGGGAGTGACTCCCCCTTGCCTCTGCACTGTCCTCAGACTTCTATCTGCTAGATACACCCATGATAATGCTCAACTGCTCCAGGAATTGAGGAATGCAAGGTAGTGTAAGATAGACTAGGGTGCTGAGGGGACAATCATAGGGCTAGAGCGATGGCTTGCTTGGCACTTAAGAACATGTGTTAATTTTGCAGAGGAACATGATTCAATTCCTAGCACTCACATGGTAGCTCACAACTATCTGTGACATCAATTCCAAGTGATCTTACCATCCTTCTGACATTGAAAATCACTAGGCATGTACACAGTGTACAGCTATATGCATACAAGTAAAGTAAATGAATCCAAAAATAGAAAGAAGTAAGATCATAGAAACAATCATCTTTCCCATTTCTTCTGCTTCACCCAGACTTGCTCATAGCAGATCTTGATGATGTCAGGAGATGAACCTAAACAGGGATTGCTGAAACAACTGCAAACTTCATTCCTCTTTTAAAGTGACTCTAATTTTTGCTTCCCTCTAATGATTCCATCACTAAATGTACTCAATGTTTATCACTTCAAAATTACAACAGAAAAATCAAAATGCAAAATGCTGTCCTGCTGTTGAAATAAATCACTAAATCTTAGGTTGGAACCTTTAGATATAAACTAAGCTCTCTTAAAAAAAAAAAACAAACTAGGAAGCAGTAACATCATGTTAATTTGGAGTCTTAGGGAAAGGGAACTTGTATCTACAATGATAAGGACAAACAACACTGTTGAAACTCTGCTTATAAGGCTTTCCTTAAGAGTTTGATATTTAGTGAATTTCAGGTAGAATTCAGGGCTAAATTGTAAATTAGAATTCCTGACTCCTGCCCTTAATAAAGTAGCACACCGATGTCCTCAAGGGGCTTCCCCAGTTTCTTTTCTATTAGCTTCAGAGTGTCTGGCTTTATGTGGAGGTCCTTGATCCATTTGGATTTGAGCTTAGTACAAGGAGACAAGAATGGATCAATTCGAATTCTTCTGCATGCTGACCTCCAGTTGAACCAGCACCATTTGTTGAAAAGGCTATCTTTTTTCCATTGGATGTTTTCAGCCCCTTTGTCGAGGATCAAGTGGCCATAGGTGTGTGGGTTCATTTCTGGAACTTCAATCCTGTTCCATTGATCTGCCTGCCGGTCACTACCAATACCATGCAGTTTTTAACACTATTGCTCTGTAGTATTGCTTGAGGTCAGGGATACTGATTCCCCCAGAATTTCTTTTGTTGCTGACAATAGTTTTAGCTATCCTGGGTTTTTTGTTATTCCAGATGAATTTGAGAATTGCTCTTTCTAACTCTGTGAAGAATTGAGTTGGGATTTTGATGGGTATTGCATTGAATCTATATATTGCTTTTGGCAAAATGGCCATTTTAACTTTATTGATCCTGCCGATCCATGAGCATGGGAGGTTTTCCCATTTTTTGAGGTCTTCTTCCATTTCCTTCTTCAGAGTCTTGAAGTTCTTGTCATACAGATCTTTCACATGTTTGTTAAGAGTCACCACAAGGTACTTTATACTGTTTGTGGCTATTGTGAATGGGGTCATTTCCCTTTTCTTTCTCAGCCTGCTTATCCTTTGAGTATAGGAAGACCATTGATTTGCTTGAGTTGATTTTATAACCTGCCACTTTGGTGAAGTTGTTTATCAGCTGTAGGGGTTCTCTAGTGGAGTTTTTTGGGTCACTTAGGTAGACTATCATGTCATATGCAAATAATGATAGTTTGACTTCTTCCTTTCCAATTTGTATCCCTTTGACCTCCTATGTTGTCTACTTGCCCGAGCTAGTACCTCAAGTGCAATATTGAAAAAATAAGGAGAAAGGGGGCAGCCCTGTCTAGTCCCTGATTTTAGTGGGATTGCTTCAAATTTCTCTCCATTTAGTTTGATGCTGGCTACCGGTTTGCTGTATATTGCTTTAATGATGTTTAGGTATGGGCCTTGAATTCCTGTTCTCTCCAAGACTTTAAGCATGAAAGGATGCTGAATTTTGTCAAATGCTTTTTCAGCATCCAATGAAATGACCATGAGGTTTTTTTTCTTTGAGTTTGTTTATGTAGTGGATCGCATTGATGGATTTCCGTATATTGAACCAACCCTGCATCCCTGGGATAAAGCCTACTTGATCATGGTGGATGATCGTTTTGATGTGTTCTTGGATTCGGTTGGCAAGAATTTTATTGAGTATTTTTACAACGATGTTCATAAGGGAGATTGGTCTGAAGTTTTCTTTCTTTGTTGGATCTTTGTGTGGTTTTGGTATCAGCGTAATTGTGGCTTCGTAGAAGGAATTGGGTAGGGTTCCTTCTGTTTCTATTTTGTGGATTAGTTTGAAGAGTATTGGTGTTAGGTCTTCTTTGAAGGTCTGATAGAATTCTGCACTGAAACCATCTGGTCCTGAACAGAACACCAATAGTGTATGCTCTAAGAGCAAGAATTGACAAATGGGACCTCATAAAATTACAAAGTTTCTGTAAGGCAAAGGACACGATCAAGAGGACAAATCTGCAACCAACAAATTGGGAAAAGAACTTCACCAATCCTACATCAGATAGAGGGCTAATATCCAATATATATAAAGAACTCAAGAAGTTAGACTCCAGAAAACCAAATAACCCTATTAAAAAATGGGATACAGAGTTAAACAAAGAATTCTCACCTGAAGAACTTCGGATGGCAGAGAAGCATCTTAAAAAATGTTCAACTTCATCAGTCATTAGGGAAATGCAAATCAAAACAACCCTGAGATTTCACCTTACACCAGTCAGAATGGCTAAGATTAAAAATTCAGGAGACAGCAGGTGTTAGAGAGGATGTGGAGAAAGAGGAACACTCCTCCACTGCTGGTGGGGTTGCAAATTGGTACAACCACTCTGGAAATCAGTCTGGCGGTTCCTCCAAAAACTGGGCACCTCACTTCCAAAAGATCCTGCTATACCACTCCTGGGCATATACCCAGAGGATTCCCCACCGTGTAATAAGGATACATGCTCTACTATGTTCATAGAAGCCCTATTTATAATTGCCAGATGCTGGAAAGAACCCAGGTATCCCTCAATAGAAGAGTGGATGCAAAAAATGCTGTATATATACACAATGGAGAACTATTCAGCCATTAGAAACAATGAATTCATGAAATTCTTAGGCAAATGGATAGAGCTAGAGAACATCATACTAAGTGAGGTAACCCAGACTCAAAAGGTGAATCATGGTATGCACTCACTAATAAGTGGATATTTACCTAGAAAACTGGAATACCCAAAACATAATCCACACACCAAATGAGGTACAAGAAGAACAGAGGAGTGGCCCCTTGTTCTGAAAAGACTCAGTGAAGCAGTATAGAGCAAAATCAGAACAGGGAAGTGGGAAGGGTTTGGTGGGAAAACAGTGGGAGGGAAGGGGACTGATGGGACTTTCGGGGAGTGGGGGTCCAGAAAAGGGGAAATCATTTGAAATGTAAATAAACATATCAATAAATTAATAAAAAAAACTTACAGGAGAAAAATTAATTTTGCTAACACAAATTAAAAAAAAAATAAAACAGCACACACTTCTCTTACCTAACTATGTCTAAGATTTTGCTTTCTGGGGTTTGAAAGTTAAAGTAGTCTAAATGTGGTCCAAAAATATTAAGTAGAATGTTCTTCTAGAACTAATTCACCATTTGAAATTGAGCTCTACTCCCTCTAACACATTACAAACCTTGCATTCAGTAACTCCATTCTTTGACCAGCAGATAATATAAAGCACTGATTTGTTCAAAATATTCATGTGGCAGCTTCTGTCTTACAATGGGCTCCAAGTTAGCCCATCAGCAGTGACATTCAGTTTGTTTCTTCAAGTAGTCTGTCCTTTACTTGAGTACCCCATCAAATGCAAGGATAGAGATACAGTCCACTATACACAATCTGTATCTAGGTACCGAGCAGTGCATGTTCATGTGTATGCACACTATGTTTATAGCTGTCATTGCTGCCTTAGAAGTCAACCTTTACCCTAAGTAGCTCTGCTATGTGTGGGACAAGTCTTAGTGTGTCTCACAGACAGCTTAGCACTATATGTTTACACTTCCTGGCTCTGCTGGAGAGTCACAGGATACATTCCTTTAAGGCATACTTAGGAATTGCTACTAAAACATCAGTTACCAATTGCTAAGCATGAAACTAGGAATACTTTATATGTATTGTTTGTCTTAATTCCGGGGACACCAGTATTCTATGGAAAAGAGAATGGAGACTCAGAAGCATTAAGGGAGGCCTAGAAATAAACAGCCAAAAAGAGGCAAATGGGATCGAACCCAAGCCTAACTAATTGCAAGGTCTCCTTATCTCATTGTATGGTTTTGCCCATTCCTCTGGGTCCTCGGAGGAGACTGCTTCCCATATCCTGAGCTCATTCTCATTCTGAGGAAGACAAATAAGGGTGAAGTGAATCAATAAATCATAATTTCTGTCAATTATGCTTCTCATCCAGGGGAATCCTCGTGAAGTGTAAAACCTGAGTGTTGACTAAAAGATGCAGCATTTTCTGAGGGTAACAACCAGGAAAAGAATTTACAAGGCAGGCCATGTTCAGGGTGCTGGAAGTCCAGAGAACCAGCAAAATGAGGTACCTACAAACATCTGTGAACTATACCCTACTGAAGGGAGAAATGACTCAGAGACTTAAAAGACAGACAATAGACATTAAGGAGTCCAACTATATAAGGTAGGAATTCCTATCCTTATTTTTTTTTTGTACTAAGCCACGGGGAGGTTACATGAACCTTAATGGGCCCAAAGGGAAATTATTATTTAGCAATGGTATGAGGGCTCATAGCAAGCTTTTCCTAACTTCAAAAACTAAAATGCACTGTTTTCTAACCTGATATTTTCCATATTATATTTGACTGGTGAAAATGTGTCATTCATAATTCAGTATCATACTCTTAGCACATTCAGCGAAAAGAGACAGAACATTGGCAGACATTACTTTAAGACAGGCTTTTCCATCTAGGTACTATAGATATTTTAGGATATCATTCTTTATGGTAAGTAACTGCACCCTGATGTAGAGTATATCAGAGAGCATCTGTTGTCTACACTGTCTATGTAGGAATTCATGATTCCAACACCTATAATGGGGTCTAGATTTTATCCGTGTTGCATTGGGGCAGGGTGGGGAAAGACAGAGGGTGCTCCTTTCTCAGCTTTGAGCTCTAAGAGGCAGGGTTTTGTCTACAGTCATTCTTAACCTCTGTCACTTTTAGATGTTCTTGAACTCATCTAGGACATAGTTCCCACAAAAACCCAGGAAATGATGACAATTTTGCATAGTTTGTAATTAGCGTGGACACCATGGATATGGTTTGCAGAGGCAAAAGGCCTATCCACAATATAGGAACATTGCTAATTAAAAGATGTAGGACTTTCATAATGGAGGCCATGGTGCATAAAACACACTAGTACCCAGAAGAATCCTTTTGTAAACACTGTGAAAGTTCTGGGTCTCCATCTCTAGTAAGGGAGGAATTTTTCTAGTTTGCTTCTGTTGCTGATAAAACATTGCTGATAAGATCAAGTTGGGGAAGGTAAAGTTTTTGTTTGTTTGATTGATCTAGCTCATTAGGTTTCATCTCCTAATACAAAAAGAAAGCCACAGCAGGAATCCAGTTCAAGGCAGGAATCCAGAATCAGGAACTGCAGCAGAGACCACGGAGGAATGTTCTTACCATGTCACTTCTAGGCTCATATTTAACTAGCTAGCTTTCTAACACACCTTGGTTACACTTGCCTAGAGAGATTACCATCCATTGGTGGGAGAGTAGATCCTTACATATCAATTAGCAATCAGAAAGTATCCCTGCCAAAATGCTCATAAGCAAACCGGATAGAGATAATTCCTTTGTTGAGTCCCTTGCTCTCAAGGTGTCAAATTGACAACTGTGGCTAATTTTGCCAAGCATGGAAGTCTATCCTACATTTAAAAAGAATGCCACAGAAAAACTTGGTCTATTGGAATTCTACAGGAAACACTGGCCTTAGTTAAGTTACTTAATTTCAAAAAGGTCAATAATTTTATTAATGACCTTAAGCAAGCACTAAAGCTTTCTGAATATTATTTTTTTTATCTCTGCAGTGACAAAAAATTTAAATTGATTATTTCTAACCTTGCTGGGAGTGCATAGTGAGATGGGGTATTTACAATCCAAATGGTCATGGTGATAAATAGAAAAAAATCACCAAACTCAGACATATAACATATTAAACCAACAGTATTTCAGAAGCAGTTGATTTGATCATGAAACCACTATCTACCTCTCCTCTCTCTTACCTTCTTATTCTTTCTTCCTCTGCCCCTTTCTCTCTTCTCCAAAATCTAAATTGTACATTGTTTTCCAAAAGATGATGAAGAGACTTAAAAGGAAAGGGATGAATTGACACATTTAAAAACGAAGAAACCCATGTCGACCAAACTACTTGTCGTTCAAGCATTCCAAAATCATGTAAAAACATCTCTAAAACCGTGAAACTCTAAGTACCAGAATTCTCACTTCCCTGACAGTGTTTTTCCAACATGGAAAAAGTTGTAAAGCAAGAAGAAATATCTTTATTCATCCCCTCCCTGAGTTATAATAATAAATCTGAATATTAGTTAGATTTCTATGTTCCACAAACATAAGCAGATTGTAGACAGTGGAGAGTAGGCTCATTAAAATTTCCTTAGGGAAAAGAACACCTGTAACAATCAGAAATATGATAAAACTGTCAAAGGGTACATGAAATTAATTATGCCCACTTTGGAATATATATCACTTTTACTACAGTATGACAATGGAAATTATGTTTTCAATATATTTTTAAAAGAAGAAAGATCCTAGGAGTATTTAACTGACACTTCAATAATGATATCACTATATCTCAGAGAAAAGTTCCTTTTCTGCATTCTGGAAAACTCTTTTCTGATGATACTTTAAAAGTAGCGTTTCTCATTATAGTTTTTACTTCAGGTACAACTAGATCTGGCCAATGTCAACGATGATTTGTTTCTCTGAAATGGGATGCTTGCTATTGTTTTACAAGAAGAATGATTTTTCTTTTTCTTAGATTTACCCTCCATGTTTATACCACTTTTAAAAGTCTATGTGGATAAGAATTCTAGACATGTTGGGCATATGGCTATCGCTGACCAAAGTATGACTAAACGAAGATGTTTTAGGGTTCAATTCATCTCCTAACAGCAGAGAGCAGCTCTGCTGTGGTGTGGCAATTTGAAGCTAAATCGATCAATGAAATTTCACTGGATTCATACCCAACCAGTAGTTTGCATCACAGTTTAGACTGGGCCATTTCACTCTTATTCTTATTGTTTATGGATTTCCAAGGAAGACCATACCACTTGCAAATATGCAACAAGAGACCTTGTTTTGTGATCTTCAGGTGACTGTTGAATTGTACTCTTGGCCAAAACAACTCGAGAGGTCCCTAGATAAAAGTCTAAGCTTTGATGAAACTTTGGACTTCATCTGAGAGGATAAATATGCTTTACATGTTCTGAATAGTAATGTGATGATAACATCGCTTATCCTTCTCTTGACATCTTGTGTTGTGATTCTCAAGTCCCATACATAGTAGTCTATTTGTCTTTGCAGGAACTCTTTATTTGGATTGAGAAACAAACCAATGCAGTGAGGCAGCCATATTACTTCCCTCCTTCAGGTTGTATACTCAGCACTCCATTTGACAGATATCTACCAGACTAGAGTGCCTTCAATATAATCTCCTCAATGTTTACTGAAAGTAGTACACACACATTTTCTTTGCATCGTGGGAATGATAAAACCTGTACAACAATTGTGCTTTAGAACATCACCTTCTCGGTGTCATAATACTGGAGATGTAATTTATGATTGATAGCTACACAAAGGAATGGGGATTCAGATTTTCTCAAGTTTAAGGCAAACACGTTTTAGAAGCCCAAGTCAAACCTTCAGTACTTTCAATACTGTGAAGTAAACCGAGGCCCTGTGGCTTAATGAGGTAAGCATGCCAGAGCCTTTTCCAGTAGCAAGTGAAATCACTAATTTAGTACATTTGATCCACTCATGCCACTTGGTTTTTGAAAAGTTAAAAAAAAAAAAAAGCAAAGAAAAGAAAAGAAAAGAAAAGGAAAGGAAAAGGAAAAGGAAAAGGAAAAGAAAAAGAAAAAGAAGAAAAAAATCTGAAGGAACTAAACATGGCATAAGACTAGATGCTAGCCATTTTGAAAATGCACATCTAGAATGGAAACATGATTTATCCCACAGCTACATGAGCATTCTGGACGCTTCTCTGCAGAGTCAGCAAGTGCCTTGCATTGGCAATATGCCTAGAGGGAGCAGAGGTCACTGACCAGCTTGTAGAAGGAAGACCTTGCATTTTTGTAAAGATTTAGATCAGTAATACAAAGCTGGTATTTCTTACCTTGGCTAAATTGTGACAGGCAGGGGATTAGAATATTGTATAAACATAACTTTGTGACCTCTGAAAAGCTGGATAATGCCTTATTCTACAGGTGAGGCTGGTATTTCCAGCTTACTTCGAATACGGCTTCAAGAGCAAAAGCACAGCATACTTAATGCCTGGTAGCACAGGAAACCATCAGGAATCAAGCCTGCTTAAGGAATTGTCTTTGGAGGAGCAGATGAGTTCAGTGCATATACAATTTATAGTAAGAAATAGTAAGATATGGACAACTAATTAAGAATAAAGATGCTCCGAACGAGTTTCAATCACCATTCATTTAGCCTCAATTATAGAATGCCATGTGTTAAAGGCTATGATAGGATTTTGGGGTCTTGGAGACAGTTCTAGATTGTAGTATATTTTTATATAATGAAAGGAAAATGAATCAGATTTATTACATTGTATCCAGCATTATAAAAATGTTGAAATCTTGAAAATTACCATAAATAAGAAGGCAATGAATTCTTGCAGACCTAAGTCTGATGGGTGACGAGTACTATTAAGAATAAGAAAGGACAAAGGTGCACTTGTCACTATATTGAAACCAGAGCATCCCAGCAGATTACATACTTTACATGAAAGAACAAATTTGGTGGGAAAAAATGCCTGATAAGTTGTGCTGTTGGGGATTTTGAAGCAGTAAAATGAAGGTACAAGTGACCATGTTTACACATGCTTTTATTCCCAGCTACTTGCAAGCTTCCCTGTGCAACATTCAGAAACATAAAACCCACACATCTACTTGGAGCAATGCAACTCTTAATGTAAGTGGGACATGCTATTTGGTGTTGAATACCCAGTTCATGGTCAAGCAGTTTCTTAGGGTTAATGTGATTGTCAGAGATGGAACACATATGAACCACTTAAATAGTGAACGTGTGTTGTAGAGATGTGAGTGTGAGCCAAAGGCACAAAATTAGGGTAACTAAGAAGGGATGGACTTGGCAGACACTAAGTAGAGAGTGAATACTCTCTTCCAATGATCCCTTTCAATGAACCACATTGCCTGGAAATATCAAAACCTATCACCTCAACTCTTGTTCATCTTCATGGACAATAAATATTATATCTCACTATGAAAAGTATTAACTCTCCTTCTCTGAGGAATTATTGGCAGTGATATGAAGAAACACCATATATCCACACAAGTACAGATATGAGAAGAAACCATATTGAAACTATGCCTGAGTTCTGAAGACATTGAAGAGAAATTTAGGGAACTCTATGACAGACTTTAAACACCTGACACTTATATATAAACAGATACAAAAATACATATACAGGAATGTTTGAAGACAGCAGTTCTCAACCTGTGGGTCCCAACCCTCTGGAGGGATCTCATATCAGATATCCTATACATCAGATATTTACTTTGAGATCCATAACAGTAATAAAATTGTACTTAAGAAATAGCAATAAAATAATTTTATAGTCCAAGTCATTACAACATGAGAAACTGTAGTTAAAGAGTTACAGCATTAGGAAGGTTGAGACTCAGAGGACTAAGAGACACTATTCATAATTGTCTCAGAGTAATAACCACCTAACATCTAACATCAGTATATATTATAAATAAGATGGTTCATAATTGCCAGTGAGAATAAGCAACTAGAACCTGAAAGAAAAATACCATCTTCTAAATAGAATGGTAAAATTGGTTGATCCCTTCATGCTCTAAAGGAGAATCATTTTTTCCATGTCTTTCCCTCAACTTATTATTAATTTCCCAATCCCTTGATTGCAGGTGCAAAAGTGTTTATAACCAGTTTCACTTAGTAAACAGATGTATATGACAATAGCAGCCAAAGAACTATGTGAGAGAGATGGTATACTATGGGTTTCTAAGCACAGCTCATACCCTGGTAAATAGATTGGTTTGTTAAAATTCTTACAATTTTATTATTCTAATAGTCTGTGATATATTTTCCATATTTATATTAAACTTTAACCAAAAAGGTTTTCAAAGTGACAATTAGTGAATATTAGGAGAAAAAATAATAAAGGGCCATTTGATTAGTAGGTGCTCACTATCCAAATCCAGGACCCAGGAGAAAACAGCCTTTAGAACAGCATCTGCTGGGATTAACTGGTTTGAAGTAATTCCTCAAAAAATATGGTCTTTTAACCTTATAGCCACCTATATGTGTTCAAGAGCCTAAGCTTACAGAAGGCAGGTAAAAACGTCCCTTGGTCATTTATTTGTGTGTGTTTTCAATCATTTGAAGGTCTTAGGTGGACTTCTATGGACACTCACAAGTGGCTACGCTTTGGCACAGGTTGCTACTTTATGCTCTGGAACTAATGGATTCCAGCCATCTCAAGAGAAGAAAGAACTTCTTGGGACAGACTCCCTGCTGTGTGTTAGGATTTTACTTATAGCCTCTGTTATACACCTATATTTCTTTCCTTCCAAAGCCAGAACTATTCATCATCTAATCATCAGTTTCACATACTTGGAAACAGACCCTAGCTCAAACATGTGTATAACTCAAAACATTATTGGAGGATTAAGATCTGGAACAATTAAAAAATGGTCCAGTCACTGTTAATGGGTTCCTGCAACATCAACAACAACAACATGCTGATATAAAGCCAGTTTTTTTTTTAATTTTAACTTTTTAATGGAAAGATTTATTATTAGAATGATGAGATGATTTAGATAAATGGAAAGGGAGAAAATTTTCATATGGAACACGGTAGGACAAGAACCAGCCTCAGAACATTGGCAGGCAGCTGAGCACACCTCATAAAGGGACATGCAACTTTAATCTTTATTATGGAGTGATCACAAGTGGACAGATTCTGGACACCATCTGCTCTCAGTGAAGCATCTGAGGTACAGGCTGCTCGCTCTGTTTTGCCCTTCACCTCTGCCTCTGAGTTTATCTACAGTCCCATTCTGAAAGGTTGGGTTTCATTAAACAGAAAAGTTTATTATAATTAATATTCTCTACAAGAGCCATTTATTTTTAATCACTTGAAGGATGAACAGCTGAAGAGCTAAATATTCTCTGTCAGAGGCCTCTAGGCAGGAGGAGGGTTAACTTTCAATTGGGTTCTCAGGTGAATTGTTTGAAAGTTAGAAAATATATCAACATTTGAGCCCATTTAAGTTATAATTCACATACTCTGTTGGACACTGATAATGATATGCACACAGAGGCCCTGCCTTTAATATAAAAATACTTTAAAATTTACCCATTTTTGTTTACTACTGTTACAATATCCCTAATTAAACCAGGTATCTTGAATTTCATTTGTTTTACTCTACCCAGTTGATGATGACATCTCCTGATATATGGGACGTTTAGACCAGCAAGCTCAATACCTCATATTGGTATTAGATAATTAGACTGATATGTATGTTATATATTTTATACACATATGAATAATACATGTATACACATGTACAGAATTTTAAAATATGAGCATTATATATGTATACATGTTTATATGTATATTATATATTCTAATATATTAGATGATGTATATATTTTGTACATTCTAATATTTGATATATGAGATACATCCAATATGAATTATATATGGAAAGAGAGAGAGAGAGAGAGAGAGAGAGAGAGAGAGAGAGAGACCTAACTGCTAGCTCTCTGTAGTTTTGAATATAACCTAATCTAGTCAGGGCAATTAGAGATATAAGTGAAGACATCCAAATGAGAATATTCTGAATTTGAAGTTACCCTATGTTGAGTGACTGGAAATTATATAAGAGAATATTAGATACAGAGATAAGGAAGTCTTTTGAGGATAAACCAGAGGTTTGAGTACTTTTCTAGGGGCTGATGGAAATAACCAGAAGTCATAGAAAAGACTGGGTGATTCTCCTATAGAACATGAAGAAGAAACCTATCTTGTCATATCTAGGAAGAAGGCCTTCTAAGATTCAATATTATAAAAGAATTCTTTAGTTCAGAGTTCCACTATTTTAATTTCTAGTTTCAGTCAACTTTGAATTGAAAATATTAAGTGAAATTTTCAGAAACAATTTGAGTTTTCAATTGTGTGTTAGCCGAATAGATGGAAACTCTCACTGATGCAATTTATTGTTTCCAATGCTTTGATAATCTCTTTACCAAGAGCATCCACATTGTATGCTCATCTACCCACTTGCCTCCTTGTAGCTACTGTTTGTATTAATAGAACATTTTTACAGATCAGAATACAAATGTTTGAATAACCCTAATCTTGATAATGATTCCAAGGTATAAAGCAGTAATGCTATTGAATGAAGTATGACCACAGAGCCTATTATATGTCTTAGATAAGTTGAAAGATTTTGCTAATGAAAAGCATAACAAGTAAGTCTATGTTGAGGTTGTTAAAAATTTTAGAAAGACTACATCTTCTGTTTGTGACCCAATTAAGAAGATAGAAACTGTACTAGTCACAAGATGCTATCACTCTTACATTGTGAAAGTAAAAATCCATATTAAGAGCTTAGGTAAGGTAGAAGAGAGGAACAGATTATATTTGCAATGATGTTAGTATGTCTCATCAGGAAACATTAAGCTGAAGGGAAGAGTGAGGAAATGAAGTCCACGGGTTGATACTAAGACATCATTTGCTTGTACTGGAGGGTTGTTCAGAATCAGAGCAAGGTCTATGTGGCTTTCAAACTTTCCTGCAGCTTCAGGCATCTAGCAATGTCAGCAAGCATCCTCTCCACATAAATAAGGATGATTAAATATTTCTGCTATGATGTATTGCTTAATTTCTTATCGTTTGCAATAGGATCAGTAGCAAAGTACTGGTGGTCATTTGGATTTCTAGGAAATCTTGTAAGCTTAAGAGAAAAAAAAAAGCCAAAAGATTGTTTTGCTATTAAAGACAGTTTTGTTTAAGCAGTTGAGCAAGTGTTATTGTGTTCCTCACTCAGATTTCAGTTTTACTCTTTCACCCCTTCCTGTCCTGGCCTAAGACATGGTATATGGACTATGTAAAAAACCAGGGGGATTCTTATTTCAGATGGCATGATGGAAAGGCTCATAAAATTCATGGAAGTTTTGTTTCTGATACTTCATAGAATTCCCGAACAGATGTCAACAGAACAATGCATATCAGATATACCAAAAAAATGGAGTGGGTAGAAATGCTACTTTTTGGATACCTAGCCATATTATTACTCAACATAGTTATGTAAATAAAACATGTTTAACACAGGTAATATAGATGTCCTCATGAAATTAGCCTGATTGTTCTCTCCAGAGGCTTTGCCAGCTTGCTCAATGCAAAGTCCTATCAAGAAAATAATCATTTCTTATCATTTCTCAAAACTCCATTCCTGGGGTCCCCCCCCAAAGGGTCTCACTAAATTACTTTCAAAATTCATATTTACAGCCTAACATAACTTAGGTAACCTGACATTTTTTCATAATTTGTTATTTACTATTTAAAGATTTATCATTTTGTCCTTTACATAAAAGAGGAGAGTGGATGATGAAAACAATTTATTCCTAATTTGCAAAGACAGTGCCACCAACCTTGGCCCCTAAGAAAGAAGATTACAGAGGATAGTGTTCTAAGAATCCTTGTCATCAAAGAGAATTTTGAAGCAGAGATATCTTTTAAGATTGAAGCACTTGTCTTTTAAGACTTTTCGTTATCTTATGAAGTTGCCCTTGCAAAAGGTGCACAATGACAAAATATCAGAGTATTGGGGCTGAGAAAAGAGAGCTGGAGGAAGCAGAAAGGATTACCATGTGAATAAAAGAGCTATTTTTTTTTCATTCCACTAACTCCAGTTGCTTACATAAAACAGGAAAATAACATAAATGACTTTTTTTTTTACATGAAGACAGAATTGTGCATAACAATTACGGCCATCATCTCATACAAGAAGCATGTAATAACTGGAATGGAGTAGTGTAATGTGTCCAAAGGAATCACCATCATTTCTCAAGGAAACTGGACCTGGTAGAGATTTGAAAGGCAGTAAGTCAGACGGGACATCAGGAGAGCGAAATTACAATGATTCATTTGTACTTTTCTTGTTTGGAAACAAGTTCTATCACTTTGTGGTTTCTCTGCTTGGCTGTGAGATGCAGATCTGAGCTGAGATGAATTCTGTAGTCTTTCCCTGAGCTCCTGTAACAAATTATTACAGGTGTGGTGGATTCAAATTCATTTAGAATCGGTTCTAGAGGGTAGAGTTTTTGTTGTTGTTGTTTTAATTCATGGTCCTTGCATCTTTATTGCTCTGATGGCTCCCAGGAAAATTTTTTCTTGATTTCGTTAGTGTCTTGTGAATTCCCAAAGTTTCTCATAGTTCTGATAGTTGTCCCATTTCAGTTCTGACTCCATTATATCCTCCTCCATGATTCTAAGTCCTCTCTGTCTATCCTTCTACATGTTCTTTCCTTGACTTTTATAAAGACATCAGTCAATAGATTCAAGGCCCATCCTCAGCCCATTCCAATATGACCTCATCTTAATTATAAATATAAAAAAACCTGTTAGCAACAAAGGTCAACTATTGCAGTTATAGATGGAAATGACATTTTGATTATAAGATGGTACATTATATAATGCTATAATACCAAAATAACTAATTTGTTTTTATTTTTTACTTATGGAAGCCTTGCAAATGGAGCATCCACACCCTCTGAATGTCCACTAACCCTATGTAAGGACAGAGATAATTAACTGGATTACATAACTATAACCCAAATATCATAACTTACTATAGAAGCAGAGTTAAAATATATGATGCCTAAAAATCAAAACCTGTCTTGAATTTCTCATTATACATTAATTCTAGGCAGTTTCAGAGAAATTACTTGACCATAGAACCATAAGGAAAAGAGTACAGCCATTTCTATCAGTACTATCAGTACCCAAGCAATTCAATAATCTCCTGCATCTCCTAGTGCAGTGGAGTTGCCATTACAAAATCAGATAGTCCGTCCCACAAATTAGAGCCATGTGCAAACAATGAAGCTATTATCCTTCCACTCCAAATAATCATTGTCACTTATAACAAAAAATATGTAATAGTTCAAAAACTTTGGTAGCTCTCTTCTATTAATGAAGAGTTATTACTGCAGTTTATATCTTGAAAGTCCATGAAAAGACTTTCATGGTTGAAGAGCTAGGCTCAAAGATGGTGCTACTGTGATATGTAATTTTAAAGAAGTAGGCTTGGTGGGAAGTCTGGAGATTTATGGGACCTTGGTTTTCTATTGTTTCCTAGTTTGGCATGAAGTTCTTTGTCATCCATGAATATCACAGACATAAAGCCAAAGAGGCACATAAGAAGGGTCTTCTGCCAAAACTGTGAGCCACAGTAAATATATTCACTGTTGAGTCGGTTAGCTCAGGCATTCTGAGACATTGAGACAGAGCTGACAGAACCACACATGTCCATTCCTACCAGCCAGCTTGCTATGTACAACCTTTTGAATGTGCATTCTAAATGGCATAATCCAACATGAGTTACATATATCATCAGCTAGAATTATAATAGCTTTAAAACAAGAGGGTGTCCCCTCACTACTCCCAGGTCATGCTTGCCTTAACTTAAAGAAATCTGTTATGTTTAGGATTTTAAATCTCATCACTTTTGACATTGAAAAATCTAAGGTTAAAAAGACTACGTGTGCTTCAGTCACAAACCTAATGAGTGACAGGTCTTAAAAAAATGGTAAGCAGTTTGGTAGAGATCCTGGGCACTCTGCCTTTTTGCATGCTCTCCCCCCAGAACTTTTACTTCAGATCTGCATAAGAACTACTTAGAAACCTATGAGAGCCTTCCTGCTAAAGTTTGTAGTGGCATCTCTGCATCTGTCCTTTTCTCATGCTACCCAACCTCCAGACACATATCTGGCTTTCTTTTCTTTCCCAACACAGCTATATATCCTCTGCTTTCTCCTCTCAAGGAAACTCATCTCAGAAATGTCAGAATCATCAATCACCTCCACCCTTCCCCAAGCCAAACTCTTGTTACCTAAATGGAACAACCAGGAATGCACTTCCCTTCCTTTCTGATTTTGAAGTTCCCTCAGGATGGGGAAGCAGACTATCCAGAACTGTGAGAGAATTATAAGCTTCATGAAGATGTCGCCTTATTTTGATCTTTCTGCAGGTGATCAGTAACAAACATATTAAAATCAATTGAGAATTATTTAAATCAACTCCATTGGAACTACAATGGTTAGTTTATATGGAATTGAATATTACTAAATCCATCCCAGTCTAAACATGTACATACATTTATTCATATGTGCACGTGCGCACGCACACACACACACACATTTTTATATGTTTTTCTTGGATAGTCTAATCATTAAAATCAATGGATGCCCGAAACCATGAGGACAAGGATTTCCAGAGCACAGTAAGGATCTCTTGCTCTGTCTGACTCACCACAACCATAGAGTCATGAGTACAGTCTGCCATGTTTCCACTTGCTTCGGGGAAGCCAGAGGTCAGTCCCCTTCCATTCAAGACCTTAGGAACTCCCACAGCTGACTTGGCTGCTGCCTCGGGCTTGATTCATTTCACCTGCTCAAGTTTCCCCTTTGCAAGGGTGCTCTCCCGAGGCTCTACTAAATTACTGATATTCTGATTTTTACTATATCCAACTCAACAGCTCTTGCAGAGGAGGAAGAGCCAAGGAGAGGTTGGTGGCCCAATACCAAGGAAATATCAGTACCCTGTAAATGTGCTTAAAGAAACAACCATCTCGGTGATAGTGTATTTATTTCCTGTGCATTTTACTGAAGGCTGTGGTGAGCACAAAAGTAGGGAGTGTGTTTCAGATGATTGAAGAACGAACATTGCAAAACTTTTAAAAACTGTTTTTATAATATATGGTATGAAAGACAAAAGCAAACCAAAACCAAAACTCTTGTCTGTCCCACTTACGCTAGCTAGCAATCCTTAGAAGCAAGGATTTAACAAGTGAAATCAATTTACTTCAAATTAAAAGGGAGAAAAGCATGAAATAACATCTAAATAGTACAGGGCAATGAACAAACAGTGGCACTGTCTTAGAACCAGCGTAGCAGTCTTGTCCACAAAACAGAAACACACATTCAAGAATAGAAGGAGCTAAGTCACTGTCTGACTTGATTAGGGTTTCTATTGTAGCAAGGAAACACCATGACCAGAAGCAAGTTAGACAGGAAAGGGTTTGCATGGCTTACACTTCCATCTTGTTTTTCATCACTGAAGGAAGTTAGGACAGGAACTCACAGAAGAACCTGGAGGCAGCAGCTGATGGAGAAGCCACTCAGAGGGTGCTGTTTACTGGCTTGCTTCACATAGCCTAGCTCACCCTGCTTTCTTATAGAAAGAAGCCAGGACTACAAACCCAGGGCTAGCACCACCCACAATGGGCTGGGCCCTCCTCTATCAATCACTAATTAAGAAAATGCCTTACAACTGGATCTTGGGGGGGGGGGGGAGGGGCGTGTCTCAATTGAGGTTTGTTCCTCTCAGATAATTCCAGCTAGCACACTAAGTTATTGTCATCTTGTGGGTTTCCTTAGTTTGTTTAAAGAACATGACAGTCTTTCTTAAGCTGAACTCTATGAGGATAAAAAGAAGTATGCCCTTGTAATAGGTGTTTAAGGTCCATTATTAGTAGTGAACAGATTGTTAGTTTTCATTTGTCTTCCTGTGCCCACCAGCTACAATAGTAAATGGTACAAGTGGTGTTCATGGGTGGGCCCAGGTCTACAGAGTTATCCCTTTCTCCTTATTCCTGATTTTTCTCTTTTATAACTTGCAAATGTCTGTCCTATACCAGAATGTAACAACAGACTTTGTTCTGAGAATATTAATCCAAAACAAGCAAACAAAAAAGAAAAACATAAAAACAACAAAAAACAAAAAAACCCAAACCTTGAAATCTTCAAACTTATCTTCAAACTCCTAAAATCTTTTACAAGACACTTCCTTTCTTTTTTTTTTTTTTTTTTTGAGTGCTGTGATTTTTTTTCTTTTTTTTTTATTTGATATAATTTATTTACATTTCAAATGATTTCCCCTTTTCTAGCCCCCCCCCCCACTCCCCGAAAGTCCCGTAAGCCCCCTTCTCTTCCCCTGTCCTCCCTCCCACCCCTTCCCAGTTCCCCGTTCTGGTTTTGCCAAATACTGTTTCACTGAGTCTTTCCAGAACCAGGGACCACTCCTGCTTTCTTCTTGTATCTCATTTGATGTGTGGATTATGTTTTGGGTATTCCAGTTTTCTAGGTTAATAACCACTTATTAGTGAGTGCATACCATGATTCACCTTTTGAGTCTGGGTTACCTCACTTAGTATGATGTTCTCTAGCTCCATCCATTTGCCTAAGAATTTCATGAATTCATTGTTTCTAATGGCTGAATAGTACTCCATTGTGTAGATATACCACATTTTTTGTATCCACTCTTCTGTTGAGGGATACCTGGGTTCTTTCCAGCATCTGGCAATTATAAATAGGGCTGCTATGAACATAGTAGAGCATGTATCCTTATTACATGGTGGGGAATCCTCTGGGTATATGCCCAGGAGTGGTATAGCAGGATCTTCTGGAAGTGAGGTGCCCAGTTTTCGGAGGAACCGCCAGACTGCTTTCCAGAGTGGTTGTACCAATTTGCAACCCCACCAGCAGTGGAGGAGTGTTCCTCTTTCTCCGCACCCTCTCCAACACCTGCTGTCTCCTGAATTTTTAATCTTAGCCATTCTGACTGGTGTAAGATGAAATCTTAGGGTTGTTTTGATTTGCATTTCCCTAATGACTAATGAAGTGGAGCATTTTTTAAGATGCTTCTCCGCCATCCGAAGTTCTTCAGGTGAGAATTCTTTGTTTAACTCTGTACCCCATTTTTTAATAGGGTTGTTCGGTTTTCTGGAGTCTAACTTCTTGAGTTCTTTATATATATTGGATATTAGCCCTCTATCTGATGTAGGATTGGTGAAGATCTTTTCCCAATTTGTTGGTTGCCGATCTGTCCTCTTGATGGTGTCCTTTGCCTTACAGAAACTCTGTAACCTTATGAGGTCCCATTTGTCAATTCTTGCTCTTAGAGCATACACTATTGGTGTTCTGTTCAGAAACTTTCTCCCTGTACCGATGTCCTCAAGGGTCTTCCCCAGTTTCTTTTCTATTAGCTTCAGAGTGTCTGGCTTTATGTGGAGGTCCTTGATCCATTTGGATTTGAGCTTAGTACAAGGAGACAAGGATGGATCAATTCGCATTCTTCTGCATGCTGACCTCCAGTTGAACCAGCACCATTTGTTGAAAAGGCTATCTTTTTTCCATTGGATGTTTTCAGCCTCTTTGTCGAGGATCAAGTGGCCATAGGTGTGTGGGTTCATTTCTGGATCTTCAATCCTGTTCCATTGATCCTCCTGCCTGTCACTGTACCAATACCATGCAGTTTTTAACACTATTGCTCTGTAGTATTGCTTGAGGTCAGGGATACTGATTCCCCCAGATTTTCTTTTGTTGCTGAGAATAGTTTTAGCTATCCTGGGTTTTTTGTTGTTCCAGATGAATTTGATAATTGCTCTTTCTAACTCTGTGAAGAATTGAGTTGCGATTTTGATGGGTATTGCATTGAATCTGTATAGTGCTTTAGGCAAAATGGCCATTTTAACTATATTGATTCTACCGATCCATGAGCATGGGAGGTTTTCCCATTTTTTGAGGTCTTCTTCCATTTCCTTCTTCAGAGTCTTGAAGTTCTTGCCATACAGATCTTTCGCATGTTTGGTAAGAGTCACCCCAAGATACTTTATACTGTTTGTGGCTATTGTGAAGGGGGTCATTTCCCTAATTTCTTTCTCAGCCTGCTTATCCTTTGAGTATAGGAAGGCCACTGATTTGCTTGAGTTGATTTTGTAACCTGCCACTTTGCTGAAGTTGTTTATCAGCTGTAGGAGCTCTCTAGTGGAGTTCTTTGGGTCACTTAGGTAGACGATCATGTCGTCTGCAAATAATGATAGTTTGACTTCCTCCTTTCCAATTTGTATCCCTTTGACCTCCTTATGTTGTCGAATTGCCCGAGCTAGTACCTCAAGTACAATATTGAAAAGATAAGGAGAAAGGGGGCAGCCTTGTCTGGTCCCTGATTTCAGTGGGATTGCTTCAAGTTTCTCTCCGTTTAGTTTGATGCTGGCTACCGGTTTGCTGTATATTGCTTTTACTATGTTTAGGTATGGGCCTTGAATTCCTGTTCTCTCCAAGACTTTAAGCATGAAGGGATGCTGAATTTTGTCAAATGCTTTTTCAGCATCCAATGAAATGACCATGTGGTTTTGTTCTTTGAGTTTGTTTATGTAGTGGATTGTATTGATGGATTTCCGTATATTGAACCAACCCTGCATTCCCGGGATAAAGCCTACTTGATCATGGTGGATGATCGTTTTGATGTGTTCTTGGATTCGGTTGGCAAGAATTTTATTGAGTATTTTTGCATCGATGTTCATAAGGGAAATTGGTCTGAAGTTCTCTTTCTTTGTTGGATCTTTGTGTGGCTTTGGTATCAGCGTAATTGTGGCTTCGTAGAAGGAATTGGGTAGTGTTCCTTCTGTTTCTATTTTGTGGAATAGTTTGAAGAGTATTGGTGTTAACTCTTCTTTGAAGGTCTGGTAGAATTCTGCACTGAAACCATCTGGTCCTGTGCTTTTTTTGGTTGGAAGACTTTCTATGACTCCTTCTATTTCTTTAGGCTTTATGGGACTGTTTAGATGGTCTAGTTGGTCCTGATTTAATTTTGGTATTTGGTATCTGTCAAGGAAATTGTCCATTTCCTCCAGATTCTCCAGTTGTGTTGAGTACAGGCTCTTGTAGTAGGATCTGATGATTTTTTGGATTTCCTCAGTTTCCGTTGTTATGTCTCCCTTTTCATTTCTAAGTTTGTTAATTTGGATACTTTCTCTGTGCCCTTTGGTCAGTCTGGCTAAGGGTTTATCTATCTTGTTGATTTTCTCAAAGAACCAGCTCCTAGTTTTGTTGATTTTTTGTATGGTTCTCTTTGTTTCTACTTGATTGATTTCGGCCCTGAGTTTGATGATTTCCTGCCTTCTACTCCTCCTGGGTGAAATAGCTTCTTTTTGTTCTAGGGCTTTCAGGTGTGTCATTAAGTTGGTAATGTATGCTCTCTCCATTTTCTTTTTGGAGGCACTCAGGGCTATGAGTTTTCCTCTTAGCACTGCTTTCATTGTGTCCCATAGATTTGGGTATGTTGTGTTTTCATTTTCATTGTGTTCTAAAAAGTCTTTAATTTCTTTCTTTATTTCTTCCTTGACCAAGGTGTCATTGAGTAGAGTATTGTTCAATTTCCACGTGTATGTGGGTTTTCTGTTGTTTCTGTTGCTATTGAAGACCACTTTTATTCCATAGTGATCAGATAGGAGGCATGGGATTAGTTCTATCTTCTTATATTTGTTGAGGTCTGTCTTGTGACCAATTATATGGTCGATTTTGGAGAAGGTACCATGAGGTGCTGAAAAAAAGGTATATTCTTTTGTTTTAGGATAGAATGTTCTATATATATCAGTTAAATCTAATTGGTCCAAAGCTTCAATTAGTTTCATTGTGTCCTTGTTTAGTTTCTGTTTTCCTGATCGGTCCATTGAGGAAAGTGCAGTGCTGAAGTCACCCACAATTATTGTGTTAGGTGCAATGTGTGCTTTGAGTTTTAATAAAGTTTCTTTTATGAAAGAGGGTGCCCTTGCATTTGGAGCATAGATGTTCAGGATTGAGAGTTCTTCTTGTTGTATTTTTCCTTTGACCAGCAAGAAGTGTCCCTCAGAGTCTCTTTTGATGACTTTGGGTTGAAAGTCAATTTTATCTGATATTAAAATGGCTACTCCAGCTTGTTTCCTGAGACCATTTGCTTGTAAAATTGTCTTCCAGCCTTTTACTCTAAGGTAGTGTTTGTCTTTGACCCTGAGGTGTGTTTCCTGTAAGCAGCAAAATGTAGGGTCCTGTTTACGTATCCAGTCAGTTAGTCTATGTCTTTTTATTGGGGCATTGAGTCCATTGATGTTAAGAGATATTAAGGAATAGTGATTGTTACTTCCTATCATTTTTGACGTTATTTTTTAAATTTGATTGCTTAACTTCTTTTGGGTTTGATGAAAGGTTACTATCTTGCTTTTTTCAGGGTGGAGTTTCCCTCCTTGTATTGGTGTTGTCCTCCTATTATCCTTTTTAGGGCTGGGTTTGTGGATAGATATTGGGTGAACTTGGTTTTGTCGTGAAATATCTTAGTTTCTCCATCTATGGTGATTGAGAGTTTTGCTGGATATAGTAGTTTTGGTTGGCATTTGTGTTCTCTTAGAGTCTGCATGAGATCTGCCCAGGACCTTCTAGCCTTCATAGTCTCAGGTGAAAAGTCTGCTGTGATTCTGATAGGTCTTCCTTTATATGTTACTTGGCCTTTTTCTCTTACTGCCTTTAGTATTCTTTCTTTGTTTAGAACATTTGGTGTTTTGATTATTATGTGACGGGAAGTATTTCTGTTCTGGTCCAGTCTGTTTGGAGTTCTGTAGGCTTCTTGTATATTCATGGGCATCTCTCTCTTTAGGTTAGGGAAGTTTTCTTCCATAATTTTATTGAAGATATTTGCTGGCCCTTTAAGTTGTAAATCTTCACTCTCATCTATGCCTATAATCCTTAGGTTTGGTCTTCTCATTGTGTCCTGGATTTCCTGGATATTTTGGGTTACAAGCTTTTTGCATTTTGCATTTTCTTTAACTGTTGAGTCCATGGTTTCTATGGAATCTTCAGCATCTGAGATTCTTTCTTCTATCTCTTGTATTCTGTTGTTGATATTTGCATCTCTGTCCCCTGATTTCTTCCCAAGGCTTTCTATCTCCAAAGTTGTCTCCCTTTGAGTTTTCTTAGTTGTTTCTACTTCTGATTTTAGATCCTGGATGGTTTTGCTTAGCTCCTTCCCTTGCATGTTTGTGTTTTCCTGTAATTCTTTAAGAGATTTTTGTGTTTCCTCTTTCATGAGCTCAGCCTGTTGACCAAAGTTCTCCTGTATTTCTTTAAGAGATTTTTGTGTTTCGTCTTTCATGACCTCAGCCTGTTGAGCAAAGTTCTCCTGTATTTCTTTAAGTGTTTTTTGCATTTCCTCCTTGTTGGCTTTTGTATTCTCCTGGAGTTCTTTCAATGATTTTTGTGTTTCCCTTGCAAGGGCTTCTAACTTTTGATCCATTTTCTCCTGAATGTCCTTCATGTGTTCCTGTACCAGCATCATGACCAGTGATTTTAAATCCAAATCTTGTTTTACTGGTGTGATGGGGTATCCAGGACTTGCTGGTAGAGGAGAATTTGGTTCAGATGTTGCCATATTGCCTTGATTTCTGTTAGTGACGTTCCTGCGTTTGCCTTTTGCCATCTAGCTCTCACTGGTGTTACTTGGTCTTGTCAGTGCTGGACTCACCAGTGCAAGCTGCCCCTTCCCCGTTGGCCTCTGGTGCACAGCTTACACTCTGCACTGCCTATAGACAGGGTGCTGTTGTCCAGGCTGTTCAGATCCCGAAGCAGGCACCTGAAGGCTCCCGCTGGGGCCCGCAGGATTTATTGGAGCACACCGACTTCTCCCAGCTGGCCGCCCGGAAGCCCCCACTAGCCTCTTGAGGGACCTGGAGATGTGGCGGCCACCCAGGCTGATCTGAAGCGGAGAGAGTTGAGCTGGGGGCTTCTGCCTGAGGCCTTGCCCCAGATTGTGTCTGTGGACCAGGTGGAACCCGTGTGCACCCCCAGGGAGCTCCGAAGGTGAATGTTGCTGTGACCTCCCCTGTGCTCCGCTCACTCCGCTGGGCAGCCGATTTCCCCAACCGGGCTGGCGCACACTAGGTTAGCCTTGTCGCCCGGGCCCTGAGTCCAGGCAAACGCCTGGGAGGCCAAGGTCCGAGCAAAGTTCCCCTAGGGCTATGTCTGTTATTTGGGTCCGCCAGGTGACCCGGATGGCGGGCGTGCGCGTCCGCGCTCCCCGAAAGCACCGGGAGAGTCTGTTGTGCTAATAACCTCCTGGGCGGGTTGACACACAGATGGCCCACCAAGCCGCCCAGTTCTTGGGGTCAGTCCTGTGCCTTTTGGGGCCTAGACCCCCGTTTTGTTAGCCTCAGGCTACGCTTGTTAGCAGTCTCTGCCCTCCCGAGCACTCTGGCTCCTGTAGGCAAAATGGCGGCGCGTGCACCGGCCGGGGCAAAAAAAAAAAAAACTCCTGGCTGGGTTGGCGCCCCGATGGCCACTCGAACAGCCCAGGGCCTGGGTGCAGGCCAACGCCCGTCTGGCTCAGACCCCTGCGGTGTTGGGCCTAGGATTATGTTTGTGTACCTCAGTCTGACCGATCTCTGGAGCCCGGGATCAAGATAGCGGTGAGTCTCTCCTGACTGGCGGGCAGCCGAGTTCTGAAGTGGCTTCCGTGCAGCGAAAGGCTCCGCAGAACCGCAGTTGCTTGCCGCCCAGCTGGTCAGCGAAGGTCAGTGGTCGTGGGCGCAGGGCCTAACTGGACCCTGTGTCGCCTTGGTTCCACCGCTGATGGCCCTTCAGCTGGAGCAGCCACTGCTACCGCCGCCGCCGCCGCCGACACTTCCTTTCTTTTAGAAGATATGGAATGACCACTTTTATTTAGCTTCCAATGACCATTTAGAAACTGTGGCATACAACATTAACCTCTTATTGCTTTTTCCAGAAAAAAATCAAATTGCCAGTGGAAATAAAGCAATGTTCTAAAAATACCATTTTCAGCAAAATTTCAATACTTATTAGTGATAATTATTTGGGGTTACTACAATTCTAAGAAATGTAACTTGTAAGGCCTAAAATTTAAATACAATTTGAACTATGGATATATGTAAGAAATTATTTTTAGAGGAATATGGAACTATTTGACTTCCTTGCATGAAATGATTGAAGCAGCAGATATTTTAATAAAAAAGGTAAGACATGTGGAATGCTCAGTGGCTATTTTTATGAAGTACATGGATTCTTTGATATATTAATTTTTACATTAAACCAAATGCCTATTTGTTAAACATATTTAAAGGTAAAAAGAGTTAATTGACATGGTATCCTATTTGGAATATGGCTTATGTTAACATAAGGGATGATCTATGGTATGGGTATTAAAGCAGACATTAGTAATAATGAAACTAATCTCATTTATCTAACATATCTAATTTTCATGAAGACTGCCTCCAAGTCTGATGACTTGAGTTACTCCTCAGGACTCATGTGGTGGAAGAAAAGAGAACTAGTATCTCTAGGTTGTCCTTTGATATTCATCCATATGCTATGAGACTCATGACCTCCCTCCAAAAGAAATTAAAAATTGACATATAATTACATTTCTTTTTAGTTTTCAAATCTTTTTGAGCAGTCACTTAAGAGAACTTGGGGGAAAGTTTGACATTGCAAATATTCAAGCAATAGGTACAAAAGGAGCTTAGGGACTCTTTCTCCTAGGATTTTTATAGTGAAGACCTTTGAGAGAAACTGCAGTGTAGAAAAAAATACCTCCAAGAAGAAAAAAGGCATTTTGCGACTCTCCTGTAGAAAAAGTTGATTCCATTATTTATAAAAAGAAAACAAAATAATATTCTTACAAATCCCCCCTAGGTGACTTACATATGTAACCAATAGAGATTAAAATTATAGGGCTGGCATCTCCTAGAAAATATACGTATATTTCAAAAATTCTTATAAGTATATTAGTTGATACACAAATAACTAAAGCATTCCAAGTAATCACAGTATAAAGACTGACAGTTAATTCTCTGCAATGCCTAAGAAACTATCAGAAAGAAAAATGAGAAAAATAAAACAACAACAAAAAAAAAAACCAAAAACAAACCACCAACCAACCAAAAAGAAAAAAGAAAAAAAAAACTAATAAACTAGCTCCAGTTTGCCTAAAAAAGATAGGAAATGCCCTAAGACCCTAGATAGCTTTGGGAGTAGAACTATGGAGCATAATCAAATAAATACCATATATGTCATATACTCAGAAAATGATAAATACTCAAAATCCTTTGACAGTAGAGAAATTTAGGGATATTTCCATAATACATCTATGCTCTATGCAAAGTATTAATTAATATCTTTAGGTATTTCTGACAATAACCAACTGATAACATAAAAACTTGGCTCAACTAGCATCTTATTCCACAGTTACCTTCGAACGTAAAGGGGTGACAAATAATGATATCCCACTAACACTAAATATAGAAATATTACACAGATGTCCAATATCTTCATTCTCACTTAATATTTGGTAGAGACATTGCCCACATAACCAGAAAAGAAAATAATAATCAGAGGAAAACAATACATAAAATTATTGGAGCAGAATGGATGACATTAGAAGACCGTCGTCTAAGAGTGATATCGAGTAAATATGAGCAAATACAATGATATGCGTACAAGAAAATATCACAATGAAAATAAGTTTTATAAATAAATAAAGGAAAAGCAGAAAATATGTTTTAATGAAAGTATCCCTGCAGAAGTTGGTACCATTTGAATGGATGGTGTAAAAAGGTTCTATTTGCACTTGATATTGGAAGCCAGAAAAGCACAGCCCTGCTGTTCCCATTTTCTTTGGGTTTTAAGCACACCTTTCCATATATTCTTCTCTTCCAGTGACAGAACAAAGAAAACTCTTCAAAGTAACTACGTATTGAGGTGCTATGGGCACTCAGGGTACACAGTGTCAAAGAACTGATGAGAACAGGTGCTGATCTGTCCTCTAAGGGGGCAACCTGTCTTTCTGTCTTGTATCAATAAGGACAAACCTTGAAGTTTCCCAGATTTTCATATAAGGCACAGGAGAAACAATACCTTGGGAAACGCTTAGGAATGGAAGAGTACAGAAATACCTTTCCCTGTGGGTGCAGTGTACTAGCTCTGTGGCTTTCTCTCTCTAGTCGTGACTGAAGTTTCCACTGATACCAGGACTCACAACAGGGAGTCACCTGAGCCATAGACCACCCTTTTCACTGACCCAGGCAAGTTGACACTAGTCATGGCAATGGGATGGAGAGTAAACAGTTCTCTACAAATAAAAATCAAAGTAATTTTAGAGATGAAAGTCTTTAGAGTAATAAAATCACAGAGGTCATTCATTAGCAGTTTCTAACTCATTCATTAAAAATCCAAGGTTTTAGCCCAGGCTTAGGTTCACAGCAGGGTGGAAGTTCCTATATATACACCCATGTCCTCCCAAGCAGTAACAAACTCCCCATTCAGTGTTGCCCCACACAAAAATAGGTCATTCATTAAAATCAATGACCCCATTAATGGCATGCAGGGTCTGCTGTTCCTAAACAAATCTGCGACACTCAAAAAGGCAGAAAATAAGATTGCCACTTGGATCTATTGCTGGCTCTCACAAAACCATGAATCCCTCTATCTGTCCTTGACCACGTTCATCTCCTGAAGAGCTCCATGGAGTAGCTATTCTGCCCTGTGGTTGGTGTGAAGGCATGCCATGCAGGATCCCAAGAAGAATCTGAAAATGGAAAAGTCCTTGCTAATTCTTCCCCATCCTATGGCCATATCCACTGATTCCTCTATCATATTGTATGACTGCATTCATAAAGCACAGTTTCAGGCTTGCAGTTATGGCTGTACAGTGATGGGAATATACCAATTATATCCGGTATCAGCCAATCACATCTAAAAAGAGTTATGAACACCTATTTCGTGATGTGTGGGGTTTTTGTAACTTGAAAAGTCGAGAAAAGAAATGTTTAGTTTCTTTGGTTCTTTGATTCTTCAGTTCTAAATGTGCCCGGATAATGTCAAATTTTTATGAAGTGAATGTTTTTTTTTTTTTTTTTCTGCTTTTATTTTTATGGAGAACTCAGCCATGGTTCCTGATGTGGATAGAGAAAGGATATTGTATCTCACTTTCCCTACCTACTGATGTGTGTGTGTGTGTGTGTGTGTGTGTGTGTGTGTGTGTGTGTGTTTAAGCAAGATGTCAGGCATTATCTCACAGGGGACATCCACTTGTTGCCTTTGAAGGAGGGATCTTAGCAATTGGTAGGGTGGATCTCACAAATGTACTGATCTCTGCCTTCCCAGTGCTGTTGTTACAAAAAAGAAAGGAAGGAAGGAAAGATGGAAGGAAGGTAGGGTGAAAGGAGAGAGAGAGAGAGAGAGAGGGAGAGGGAGAGAGAGAGAGAGAGAGAGAGAGAGAGAGAGAGAGAGAGAGAGAGAGAGAGAGAGAGAGAGAGAGATGCTTCCAGAAGGTTAAGAAATAAAACAAAATAACCTGGGCTGTGGCCTTTAAGCCTGAGTTGTGGGCATTAAATCTGGGTTGAGTGTTGCTTTCCAGGCAAGCAGTGAACTGACTGAGTTGTCTTCTCAGCCTGTGTCAACAAGAGCTTAAAGCCCATTGAGTAGAGTGCATGCTTTGTGGATATGGATGCTATGGTGCCTGCCAAGGTTATCTACCATTTTATTATCACACAGACGATTTTGCTCTAAAAAACTCATGTGTACTTTACCTTGCCTGCTACTCTACCAGCTACACGAGCCCTTGGCAACCACCATTCTCTTCCTGTCTCTGGTTTTGCTTTTTCCAGAACCTCATGCACTATATACGCCATTCACTAGGTTACTTTTAGGGTGACTTTTTACACAGGAATATGCAGAGGCTTGACAGTGTGAATTTTTAAGCTGCTATCTAATTTTTTTTTTTTAATCATAAGCTTAAACTGTTTCAGAGAATATACTCCGAGGGTTTTAAAAAATGCATACAGAGAATATATCTCTTTACTAAATGTGAGTTTTCAAAAGCTGATACATGCACATCTCACATAGTTGCAAAATACTGCTGCAAAGATGAACACTTTGCAAAGATTTGTTTAACACACTAATGAGGAAACTTGGGAGACATGGAGTTAATACTGCTTCAAAGGAAGATTGAGTGAATAGTCATTTGTGTATTATCAGCACAGTGAATAATATGCAGATGGAGTCCAGATTGTGTTGTTTGGGACTGGAGAAGGTGGGCAGTGCCTCCACTGCACAGGGTTAGCCAGCATTTCTTTGGATCAGTCATAGATTTTTGTTGTGTATCATTCTTCTAAATGCATACAAAGGCTAAAAATCTCACAGCAACTTATAAACATCTTCATATATACACATATGTATGTATATATATATATATGTGTGTGTGTGTATGTATATATGCATATATGAATACAAAGGTATACCTATGAACATATTTAAATATGTATATATCTATATATTCACAGATGTTTATGCACCAAATAAATCTCCAAAATATTATTTCTACTTAAAATTTACCACCTCTTTTCATATAATTTATCATCGTATAATACTTCACCAGTTTTTCATCTCTCTAAAATAAATACATTTTATGAATTTATAAATAAATTTTCCAATTCATATAAATGTGCTTTTCTAGTATTGTAAGCCTAATGATTATTTAGAAGTGCATTTAGATAGCATAATAATTATCTCTAATATATAATGATAATAATTAAGAGGCAATAGGTAAAAAAATTGATTTCTGAAGAAAAATCTTTGACATTATTTTCTGTTAATTTTATCATTGTCATTTAATAATGACAACAATTTTTAAATGTAATTCATGAGAAAAATTATATGTCAGATATCACCTTTGTTCCCTACTTCAGTTCTACATGTGTCATCCCAGAGAGTTCGATGTGGGAGAAAGTTCAGATCTTCTCATGCCTTGACAGTTTAGAGTAAGCTATTTTCACGCATGTAAATTGTAAGTTATTTAAAATGACTTAACTATATTTGTTTGCGTGTAGGACAGGATGCACACATTATCTATGAAATATTTCTGAAGGGTCAGAGGACATCTTGAGGTAGTTGTTTTTCTTTATCCATCCTGTAGCTTCCTGGATCAAACGTGTAAGTTTGCAAGTAAGGGTTTGCAGCACACTTTCTCAAGTAAACAGTCCTAGTGGCCCTGAGGAGGGTCCTTGGGTAAGTTAGTTTTAGAGAGGATTTAGAATGGAATGTCTTTGACCCGGGCACACTTTTGCAATATCTTTCTATAAACTTGGGAATTCACAGATTCAGACTGGAGAGGGCCACTCAACATTGTGTGACAAGAGGTTCCCTCTTTTTTTTTTTTCTATTCATTCTTGGCCTTTTCAAAAACCTCAAGGGCAGTGATGGCGCATGCCTTTAATCCAAGCACTTGGGAGGCAGAGGCAGGTGGATTTCTGAGTCTGAGGCTGGCCTGATCTACAGAGTGAGTTCCAGGATAGCCAGGGCTACACAGAGAAGCCCTGTCTCGAAAACACCAAACCAAATTAAAAATAAAACAAGACAAAAAACAAACAAACAAAAAAAAAACAAAAAAAAAACCCTTCACCTGTAATTACTTTTTCACCTATAATTACTTTTCCCAATGTGAGTACTTAGAATAAAAAAAAATGTAAAAAGCAACTTTTGTTACCAATACCAGTTCAGTAAATATCCATGTGTGAAGTTTTACGTAATCCAAGCTCTCCTAATTACACTCTGCTCAAGGTAGTTGATAGCTTATCTACAGCCAGGCAAACACTGCTGTTAAGTAAAAGTATTGCTAACAAAAAGTATCTCAATTGTGCACATTACACCAGGCATTGTATTGAAAGAGGTCATTTGCTACTCATATGTGTTTATCTGGATTGCATAGGTGAGGATACCAAGCTTGGTTTAGCAAATGATATCCTCTTTCAAGGTCAAGCAATTCATAAAATAGGTTTCTATTTATATCACTTCCAATTTTGAGCTCCCTGTAATTGCACCGGACTGTTAATGTGGCATGGACTGAAGAGGAAGGTTTATTCTACCACATTAGCAGATCGGGTATTGGATCTATCACACCCTGTGTTGTACTGGATACTTCATCTCGAGTTTGAGTCAGGTTCACATTGCTTTTGAAATTCCTCACGTCTACCGTGTCTGATTTGGACAAACTGACTCAGACCTTCTTTCCCAACACTGAAGTTCTATGGCTCTACAGATTCTTTTGAGTCTACAGCTTGTTGGAAACGTTTCACATAAAGCAATTATTAGAACAGCAAATCCCATCTGCCAATCTTTGATGTCCAGGCTGGGGAGAGCAGTTTCTCCATACTAAATCCAGCTATGCTTTCATTCGGCCTCCTGCCTGCTGCCCCTTTTCTCTCCTCCCACCTCTCTGTTATAAAGCTGGTTCTGCACTCATCTTTCCTGAAGACGACTCCTGCTTTTTTTCCTGGTCACTGATTTGTGAGTCAAGGAAGCTTGCTAGCCAACTATTCTTGCAAATCCACCTTAATACTTGCTACTCTTTTCACCCAGGGAAGGCAAGGCAGTGGCACCTTGTGGGATCTATTTCCTTAGGGAAATGGTTTTCAAATGCAAGGAAAGATTTTTAAAGTATTTTCTCCCTGCCTCTGCCATAAGAACCTATATCTCTGTGCTTGGATTTCTAGATTCATAGAAGGGCAGTGAGGTTCTGCTAGGTTCCTTCTAAAAGGAAGGGTGAGGGAAGAGATGATGGAGGCAAGGAGAGCAAACTATAATCACTTATAAAGTTATTAAAATAATTTTATTTAAAAATACTACTTCCTACTGCCCTAGACATCTCTTAGGAACAGAAGAATCACCAGGTCAATTTGGAGCATTGAGATTGGAGAGGCCTAAGGAAGTGCGGGATGGAATAACTCTTGGGAGGCTGGGGACAGCCTGAGGACATTCTGGTGAAATGACAAATGGAACTGGGAACTTTGCCTACTTAACAATTTCGCCCAAGGCCAGCCTATCTATGGAGGTCATCTGCTTCAACCCCAGACCTGCAGACGTGATTGCATCCAAACCACATAGGGTTTACAGTTGGGTTCCTATCCAAACTGAAATAACTCTTGTGAAGGAGATCTAATAACCTTGGCCCAGAGAAAATTGATTACAAACTGTTTACTCTACATTTTTAAAAAGCATAACTATCCAAAGCTAGCCAATCGCGGTAACTCTTAACAAATTATTCCGCTGCCTTTCTGAGATGCCCCAGACCCAACCCAAGCCAAACAACCAGCATTCTCTTGTTTCCGTCAGCTGCTTCAAATCTTAGGCAGTTTTCATTTTATTTATTTTAATTTTTATTCTTCTGTCATATATTACATCCTGAATACAGTTTTCCCCATTCATCTTCTCCAGTCTCCCTGCTGCTCCATTCCCTCACTTACCCTAATCCTCTCTCTCCCTCCTTCAGAAAAGGGCAGTTCTCCAAGGAACATCAACTAAATACAGCATAAAAAGCTGCAATAAGACAGGGGGGTAACATTAAATTAAGGCTGGTCAAGGCAACACAGTATAAGGTCTGAGGACACAGGTATACCACTCCTGGGCATATACCCAGAAGATGATCCAACATGTAATACTCCACTATGTTCATAGAATGCCTATTTATAATAGCCAGAAGCTGGAACGAACCCAGGTATCCTTTAACGGAGGAATGGATACAGAAAATGTGGTACATTTACACAAAGGAGTACTACTCAGATATTAAAAACAATAAATTCCTGAAATTCTTAGGCAAGTGGATGGAACTAGAAAATATTATTCTGAGTGAGGTAACTCAATCAAAAAAGAACACACATGGTATGCACTTACTGATAAGTAGATATTAGCCCAGAAGCTCAGAATACCCAAGATATAATTCCCAGACCACATGAAGCTCAAGAAGAAGGAAGACCAAAGTGAGGATACTTTGGTCCTCCTTAGAAGGGGGATCAAAGTACCCATGGGCAGATATACAGAGACAAAGTGTGGAGCAGAGACTGAAGGAAAGGCCATCCAGAGACTGTCCTACCTGAGAATCCATCCCATATACAGTTAACAAACCCAGACACTATTTTGGATGCCAACAAGTGCTTGTTAACAAGAGCCTGATATAGCTGTCTCCTGAGAGGCTCTGCCAAAGCCTGACAAATACAGAGGGAGATGTTCTTAGCCAAGCAGTGAACTGAGCACAGGGTTCCCAATGGAGGAGCTAGACAAAGGACCTAAGGAGCTGAAGGGGTTTGCAGCCCCATAGTAGGAACAACAATATGAACCAACCAGTACCCACAGAGCTCCTAGGGACTTAATCACCAACCAAAGTGTCTATATGGAGGGACCCATGGCTCCATCTGTATGTGTAGCAGAGGATGGCCTTGTTAGACATCAATGAGAGGAGAGGCCCTTAGACCTCTGAAGGCTCATTGTTCTAATGTAGGGAAATGTCAGGATAGGGAAGTGGGAGTGGGTGCGTCAGTGAGCAGGGGGAGGTATTATGGGATAGGGGGTTTTGGAGGGGAAACGAGGAAAGGGGTTAACATTTGAAATGTAAATGAAGAAAATATCTAATTTAAAAAAATAAAGGATCAGGGCAGTATCAGTGCATGCCTTTAATCCCAGCACTTGGGAGGCAGAGGCAGGCAGATTTCTGAGTTCTAGGACAGCCTGGTCTACAGAGTGAGTTCCAGAACAGCCAGGGAAACAAAACAAAACAAAAAACAAACGAACAAAAAAACCCCATAAAACCAAACCAACCAAACAAATAAACAAGTTCCCACAAGCAGACAAAACAGAAACAAACTCTGATATCACTGTTTGGAACCTGACAAGAATACCAAGCTATACTCAGCCATAATATATATATGAAAAGGATCTAGAGCAGAGGGAGGAAGAATTTTAATAATGAGACAGGTTAGGGATACCACAAGAGCACATGGAACACGGCACATAGCTGGCACATAGCATCACCTGACCAGAAGACAGGGCATCTTGCAGAGCTCATGAAGCCTCTAGCAGTCTGACCCAGATCCTCTGCATATTGTTCTGGATGAGCGCTTTGAGTACTGGCCACATTCATCCTAGTAGTGTACAATTGGCACTGAGAATTCTAACTCCACTATCCAGACTAGTGTTTTAATACAAAATACCCTTCGTCCGCAAAATAAATTTACAATAATGGTTGTACTTTAGCTTCTTTCAGAAAAGCAAAATCTTAGGAGAGGTATTGAGTGGAAAATGAGAATCTGGAGAAGCACTATTTCGAAAAGGTGCCTAAGACTGTTCATTACAGAATATAGTAGTAGAGGCTATGTCAGAATGCCTAAGAGCTCGGCCTCAATGCTACAGTCACTGAAGAGAGCAAAACTGCAATTCATTTTGCTTTCCATCTCAGTCAACTAAGGTGAATAAACTATGCTTAAAAGGCAGAAAACAGTGCAAAAGAGCTAATCAAGAAGTGTGTTATTGAGCCAAGGAGGCTGCTTAGTGAAGAGAGGTGGCCCAGGATGCAGGGGTCTATGTGACTCAGTGCCATAGAGAAAGATGGAGAGCAAACTCTACTCAATCTCGTTTTTCACAATGTGAACTGGGTTTCACCTACCAGCAGTCCTGTTATTAGAGTTGGCTTCCGGTCCTCTATGAGTGACAATGTCATGAACATAGGTGACAAGACACTGAGCTTAATATATGCAGCAGCATGCAGAACAAGAGCACAGATGCAACCTCCCATTGCTCTGCTCACCTACGGAGGAAAATATTAGCACACAACTTTAATTGCATTTTTGTATGATCAATTGTAGAAAGCCAATCATAGACGGTACTCTAAAATATTACCACCGTAAGCCAACTTCTTTGCACACGGCATCAGCAATCTGTCTCTATTTTTAAAGAGAGGGGGAATACATTATTTTATTCTTCATTGTTGGATTCTTCTCTTTTTCCTTTTCAGGCATGTGAGTCAATCATTCTGAGGTGATTCCTTCCTGAACCTAATCCCACAGTCATAGAGCAAGCCTTAATGAGTCCAGTAGGAACAAACAAATTAGTCTCCAGGATGTATTATGCATTAATTAATCAAACTAATAGTATTGTATAATGTGTAATAGATGACAATTAGTTCCAAGTACAATATTCACAGACAGGAGAGAACCGGTAAGAAAATAGGGATTAAAAGAGAAAAAAAAATAGACTTAGAAAATAATAATTAAATAGTTCTGTTTCCTTTCTTAGCATATCATGCCAGTGGCAAAGAAAGGATGGAAAGAAAGTCTTTATGGCAGAGACAGCTAGAGGCTGATGATAGTGTTGGGAACAAAGCAGACGATTGGAGCAGCAACACTTCTAGTTCCACAGAACCAGTGAGAAATCAAGGCAGATAGCAGAGGCTCTCAACCTGTGGGTCGCAACCCTTTGGCCAACGTCTATCTGCTAAAATATTGACATTACAATTTACAATAGTAACAAAATCACAGTCATGAAGTAGCACCAAAAATAATTTTATGGCTGGGGTTCACTGCAACATGGGGAACTGTTTTAAAAAGAGTAATAGAAATAGGAAGGTTGGGAACCATGAGAATAGCATAAAGTCTGCCACCTGTTGTGGCACAATTGAAGAATATGTCGTTGTTTTTGCATTTTTCAGTAGTAGGAAGATAAAAAGATGGGATGAGGATACAGCTCAGTTTGTCAAGGGCTTGCTTAGCACATAGGGAGTCCTGGCTTGGCTTCTCAGCACTATATAAAATCAGATGTTGGTCTATCATTCTATTACTTGGGAGACAGAAGGCAAAAGATCAAATCAGAAGGGCAGGGCAGGGCATCCTCAGTTTGAATTCACCTGAGCTCTATGTGACAATTCATGACACAAGAATACTACAGAACATTCAATTTTTAATGTCTCAGGTTTTGAAACACTGCCCCATATATTTGTCCTGTCTTATCTGTAGCTTCTTTTTGCGACAGTGTACTGAATAATTGCAATGGAGACTCTCTGCTCAGCCAAACCAAAATGACTTCTTTTCCAGATTTTTATATGAGTTTTCCAGCATGAATAAAGAGGAGGAATCCTTGTCAATCACAGAACACACATCTACATAACATATAGGCATATAGATGGTGTAGTCATGTAGGACAATGAAAGGTAGCCTGTGTTCTAGTTAAGCTAGGTTTAAACTTCAGAGACCTACCAGATAATTCTGCGAGGAATGGAAGGCCATTTGCTGTGGTCCCAACACTAGGCTCCTGACACAAGGACTTAGCTCTCCATAATTCTGTGGCCATCAGTCACATAGGGCAACGCCCCAAGCCCCTAATATTCTGTCTGGTCTCCACCCTTACAGTTACCTGGAAATATCCAGGTAAGCTCCTCCCCACAATTACCTGGCAACAAGCAGGTAGGCCTGGCCCACTATAAAAGGGGCTGTTTGCCCCCTCCTCTCTCTCTCTTACTCTCTTACTCTTGCCTCTCTCTTGCCCTCTTACTTGCCCCCTCTCTGCATTCCCTTCCCCTTCTCTCCACATGTCCATGGCTGGCCTCTACTTTTTACTCACCACGACACTCTGCCAACAATAAATGCTTTAAAACCATGCTGTCTCTTCTATCTGGACCCACCATTCTGGAGCAATGGAGCAGGTCTTCCTCTAAAGAGCCATGTCTTATCTCCCACAGGAAACCTCTCAAAGCTTCCAGACATGGTTTCCACCAAGCCAAGCCACCTATCTGAGCAAGCCAAAGACTCTCATCCCAGTGGGACCCAGCCAGAGCTCTCCTCCCCGCCATTTCCCTATGGCCCTGAGTTAGATCCAGCCTGAGGGCCCCCTACTCCATTCTCAGCTCTTCCTAGACATCTAGCAGCATCTGTGGTGCTGAAGAGCTAGAACCTGCCATCCTCAGCCTCAGGAGACCCACGAGCTGGCTTGATGATTAGTAACAACAGAATTTAAATGAAAGAAAGAATAAAGTCATTTTTATATTTTATATCTTATTATTTTTTGTGTGTGCGTGTGTGTGTGTGCGTGTGAGTTTGTGTGAATATGTGCTATGTGTCTTTGGGTGCCTTAAGAGACCAGAAGAGGGCACTGGTTCCCCTGGAGGTAGAGTTAGAGATGGTTTTGTGCCTTGGAATGTGTTGGTGGTGTACCATTTCTCACCCTTTCTCTGTCTTTTGAATATGAGTTACAAATGGTCAGATGGGAAGTTCTTCCTTACTCAGTACTTCCGTATGGAGTACTTAGTATAATACCTCTCAGCCACATCACATCAAACAATGTACAGTGATCTTTCCTAGATCTCATTTTCTACACGGGTCAGAATCAGAGTCAGACAAGAGAAATTCGCCAGTGATTTGGAAGGCATTGGCTGGGAAGTGGTATCTTAGCTTATTGGTGATACACAGACTCCCCAGCTCTCATGGGATTGCTTTCATTCACTTCAGTGGGCCCTAGAGGAATGCACACACAATTAGTTGTGAAGACTAGTGTGCTTTCTTGTTTTGAAAGTCCATATGGCAATATTTATGAATAAAGAAATAGTCAGTAGTCCGGCCTCTTTCCTAGCTATATCTTCCACCATAAGTGTCTCCTTCAACTCCAAGTGTCCTATAGTGAATCTGCCAATCATGTCTACCTGATGGCCAGTGAGCCTCACCCAATTTCCAAGAGCTGGGGAATACTTCAAATACAGGCTAATATTAAATCTCAAATTTACTTTAAAAACCTAAATCTTATTGTGGTAGCTTTATCATGACATTACCTTATGGATGATAATATTGTCTCTATATTTCAAAAAAGTATACATATATATTCTTTATTGTGAAAATATTCCTTATCCTGTACCATTTAGTATGTATGGTTCTATCTCTCTGATCCCTGACCAAACTGACTCATAGCCTCAATTTCCTATGATAAATTAAGAACCTCTATCAAGCACTTGATCTGTTCCTCTCAACTCAAGCTTTGCATCATCTCTGTGTCCCTAGGGAGTGCCTTATTATCCTAATGTCCTCAGATGATACACCAAGAAAAGATAATCTAAGTACAATCTGTGTTAGTTGGGTGTCTACTATGTGGGAAGCACAGTTCCCTATTTTATCTTCCAAAGTATTTCCTCACTAGTCAGAGGTGAACTCTACATTGCAGACAAGAAACTAAAGGTCATAGAGGTTGTCACTTATGCAATCAATCACTTATAACTGAATAATGGTAAGTTGTAAAATAGAAACTCAAAGGATGTTCTGCTCAAGTCTCAAACCAATACGTGATTTCACTGTACTAAACTTCTACCTAAGGACAAATGGTGGGCTTCATAATCTGGATGGGGCATATGCTTTTGCCAAGAAATTCATTGAATCTCCATATTTCATACTTGTTAATTCATATGCCAGAGTTATTATAAGTATGACAGAATCTAGCCAGTGGGTATATTCTATTATCTTACATAATTCTTATGTCTCAGAGAAGAGAGTACCACTAATTACTTATATACATACAAAGAAAATTTCAAACTACCCAAAAAGATATTCTACCTCAACCAGTAAATGGTCTTCTCATTGCTTTTGTCCATATAATATAAGCTCCATATTTCACAAACTAGTAATTCAAAACCAACATTTCTCTTGAAGCACTTCTATAACTTCTCTGTCTTATTTAAACTTTAGAATGATGTGCACAGGGAGGATCATAGCTCATATTATTATTGCTGCTTATTTTACAAACTCAGAGATTAAACTCTGAAAAATTGTATGATTCATCTAAGTTGAATTTGTTTTTTTTTTTTTTTTTGCTTTGTTTGTAATCTACTTTTTATTTTTGATTTTAGCTTGTAAGGGGAGCCAGCTGTTATTTGGTAGCTATTTCTTACATAGTTTCTGCTCCTGTCAGTTGGTCTGAGACCACTTCTCCCCATCACCACTACCAGCAGACGTATTCATCATCAGAAAACATCCTCTGAGTCACAGTGATGTGTTCAAAATGAAGAAGTAACCCACAGCAGTTATTCTGTGCTAATCCTATAAGAATGACAGTGAAGGAGGTGTCCTCACCTTCCATGAACTTGTAGCTAAAGGAATATAAAGCTTCAGTTGCACAGGTCGACACAGAATAAAAGATAAGCAGAGGACAACACAGAAGTAACAAAATATAAAGAGACAATTTCTTGTATTTTGAGTGCTCGGATGGAGCTATAATGGTGTAACTACTTTAGAATGTCTCAGATGAGTTGGAAATAAAATTTGAGCATATTTCTAAACCTTGGAAATACAAAATGGTTCAAAAGTAAAAAATATTTCAGTGCCAACATGCTTCCACAAGCATAAGACTCCTCACCTGACCTTTGTAAGGGATCATGCTCAGAACTTAAACCTCACTGAACACCCTTTGGAGCATGACCCCCAAGAAAGGTGACAGCGGTATAAACAAAACACACATGTACTCTATGTTGATATTTGGGTCCCAATTTTAAAGTTTCTCCTTATGCATATGAAAAGATTCCAAAATCAGAAACAATGGTAATACCAGCATTTTGAATGGCAGATACATTAACTGTGTACCATGTGTCAGGAGTCTCAACATTTCTTTCTCAAAACATTCCTTCAGAACATTTCCTGATTCCCTCTTTCCCCTTTTCTCCTGCTTCTTACATTTTTCCTGTCTTTGCCCCAACACAGTCTTCCCCCTTTTCCTTTTTACTCTTCTTCCTCTCTCTCTCCTTCCATCTTTTCTTTTCTCCCTTAATCTTCTAAGCCTAAAGAGGTTTAAATTATTCTCTCCAAGTTTAGAATCTTAATTGCATCTGAAAGTCCTGTTTACTAATTCTTTACAAAATCTGTACAAGGCAAACAACCTCCTTAGAGTATATTACAGAACCATTTCCACACTGACTAAGGTATACCTCCAAGTATTCGTTTCTAGTTTGCTTCTCTAGAGAATTTACTCACTTGATTATCCATTGGAGAAATCAGTGTGTATAGAACTTGACATTTATCTAAGCTACATAATTGCATATGTGGTATAAAGGATACCAATAAGGCAAGGTTGACTTGAGTAATATATTTCTGCTTAGAAAATCCAGTTGGCTTACACTATAACCAAAGGCTAGAGATAGAATTATAGCTCCCGTCATCAATGTGTCCCTTAATCAATTATTTTTACTATGTTAGGTAGGATTTATAACTGAAAACAAGCATTTCTGAATTGTCTCTCCATGTGATTTCCCTTTTTCCTGGTCGTTCTTTTGAACTACAAACTGATAAATCCTATACAGCACCTCAACATCATTCACGACAGGATGATGAAAGAGAACTGAAGAACATCCTTGTCTGGGTGATGAAGCAGCACACAGTATGTAACACATAGGAAAATGAAAGCAATGCTGCATTATACGATAAACCTGTCAATTGGATTATCACTAGATAAGTGTTTACTTGCATGGCACTGATAAGAGGAAGCATCAGGATGTTCAGAGAGGACAATCAGAGAACAACATTATCTAATATCACATACAGGATGAACATGGAATAATGACTCCTGAAGGCTAAAAAGGACAAAGGAATGGGATGTATTGGGAGAAAGTTGATGAGAATTTTTTTTTTTTCATTTTGATTTGGACAAGTATTGTTTCTTTGCTCTCTGCTGATGCTAGCTAGGTATGTTGAGGGACTCTGAGCATGGCCTTCTTTGCTGGCCTTACTGGGAAGGCATTTCACCACACCCATGATACCATCTAGGGTAATCTGTAAGATGTCTGCAGTCTTCTTGTGGCTTCTCTAATGAGGGGACACATAAAACTACCAACGCATCTCCACCACTATTAAGCCAGTCAAGACACTGTAGTTTCAGCCTTTGAGCTACCCAAATTTATACTTCTGATAAGATTCTCAAAACTGGTTTTGGGACACATTATTACCTGCCCTGCATCCATGGTCTAATTTCTCCTTTAGGTAGTCTATACCTAACTCCGTTAGTCATATTAAATCCATCTACTGATAAGTATCTCTTCCACTCAAAACAGTTTGTTCAACTTCCAGGATAAAAAATCTATTTTACAAAACCAATATTCTATAGTTAAATCAATCTATAGTCATCTATTTGTGTGGCAGTTAGGAATAACTCAGTAATTATTTTTACCCTGCTTGTATACACTTAATGTTTAGATTTAAATTCCAATCAACTAATCTGTTTGCCAGCTGCATGCTGAGTAAAATTACGCAGCTTGCAAAGAATAAATGAACTAACTGGTTAGAGGATGCTGGGGAATTTCCCAGAGGACCAGATCCCAGGAAATAGCTGTCTCACAGCATGGTGGTACTCTGCCTACAACCCCAGGAGAATAGAGCTTGAAAGAGTTGCTTTTTTTCCCTCCTTGACTGCATGTAAACTGAGGAGGAGTTTAATGAGATTTGAGCTCAGGGCATAAATGTGAAGGGATTCCCGGCTACTATATTAGGAAGAAAACTAACAGACCAGTTATAATACCAAAGTGATTCTCAGAGAGAATGTTCCTACTTCTGGTGCATTTAGAAATATCTGGAGCCATTTTTTGATTGGCTACTACTTGTATTGAGTAGGCAGAGATGAGAAATACTGGTAAATACATTGCAGTGCCCAAGACAGCCTGCCACAGAAGAGTCATATAGTCTTAAATGTGAGTAACACAGAGAGTGAGAAACTTTGCTTTCTGGGAGGCAGAGCATCCTAAAACATGCAGATAGGGTAATGGAGAAGGAAACTTGGCAATTTTCAAATGTTCCCTACCTTTCCTTTCCGTATTCAGGTAGAAAATGACATTAGGGTGTTTGTGTACTGACCACATGGTAGGTAGGCAATAAGTCCCATGACATCTTGAGCTCCCACAAGTGATCAGTTTGAAAGTGGAAGAATCACTGCACAGAGATCTACAGACTGCTTGATTACACATTCTCTAAAGGAATTTTCCAAAAGCATATGCCTTTTCACATTTTAAATTATATATGTACATTTTAAATGATTACTGTGTGAAGGCAGTTGGGAGATGTTAGGTGGAGACAGGCTACTCTTCAGAAGCTTAGAGCCACCTAGTACAAGTTATGCATCCATGAACAGCAAGAAGACTGTGTATAACATAGTGTGGTAGGTTAAGAATGACACCAGAAGTTGTCCTATGACCTTTAAATAGACATTGTGGCACACATATACCTGAATTCACACCCACTAAAACACACACACACACATACATACTCATACATTAAAAGCTTTAGAATGACATAAATTTTGCTTATGATACACTGGTTTGTTTAATAAAGAGTAAATTTACCATAAGTATTTAATATTGAATAAAATAAGAGATATGTACTTAGATAAGAGGTTCGTAGCTGACAGGTCAGTTGATAGAGAGACAGATAGGCTGATGGAATTAGATAGCATTTGCATCCAGAATACCATGAAAGGCCTATTACCTCACTGACTTATATATATTTTCAAATTCTCTCCAAGGTGCTCCAGGCAGATGTGATATATCAGTCACAGTAAAACTTAGATGAGCTGAGAGTATCTGGTGCAGTATAGTAAGGTGCAGACATTGTACACAGGAGTTGAGAATTGGTAGACCATTGATAGGCTAAAAGCTAAGTAAATGAACTATTATTGTAAAGCTGTCATGCCCATGCAAGTCCTAGATCATCTTGCTCCACAGTGTGAATATCTGTCTGTTAAAAACTGGGAGCTTTGTGTCAATGGAGAAGATACAATAACCCAAAGAGCTAGAGGAGGAAAACTGTATGTGCAGAATTAAAGATTGGATCACATCTATGTTATGAACATAGACATTATATAGATTGGTAGGAACAAGAAATGATATCCTCAGCTCAGGAAGCACAGAGAGCAAGTTGTGCAGGGACAATGACATGTGGTTATATTGGGAAAGATTTTTTTTAAACATAGATACCCCAGTCTAGGCTGTGTGAGAATAGTCATAGCTTATAATATTTCCTTGGTGAGGATCTGAATCCTGGTGTCAGACTCAGTGTGATCTCATTTGTTACACATTTGTATTGTATGGTGCCTGGCATATACCGTGACTTTAGCTGCCCCCTTGGAGAAATATATAGTAATATTTCTGCAGGGTGAAATGGTTCATTCAGTTATATCAGCTGTGGAGAGGTCTATGCTCACCAAGAGAAATAGATGACAACATAGGAAACTATGCCCCTTTTCTAAGGGGCAGTGTTTTACTGTACTGATATTGACTGAATTGTGTTCCTTGGTGACCATGGCAGCAAAATTCACTGGAAAAAAATGTTCACAGTTCTGATTGTAGGCAATAGAGATCATGTGTTCATCAGTACAAAACTGACCACCCACATCATTCAGCATATTTTTCCCCTCACAAAATTTACCTTTCCTTGTCATTTAATTAAATATTTACTTGCCTATCTCTTCTCCAGGGCTGTGAAGTATGAAAACTGGCATTTCATCAGCCCCTTCATAACTATATTACCCACTTCCTGGAGAAGGCCAAGAATCCAGCAGGTGCACAGGCAATAATTATAAGATAAACATTCAACAGAACACCTTGGGAATTCAGACAAACATGTGTCAGCTAGAGAGTGGGTCTTAACCTAGCCAATGACTGACCTAAGACTTGACCAACCATGTTGGAATTTTGACCATTGGTGACTGTTACTGAGAGTTCATTTCTTCATAGGCTTTGCAAGGCTGGAATTCAAAACAGTGATCAATATACTCATATTATTCCTGTTTGTTTTTTTTTAAGCCTGGTCTCTCATGAAACCCAGCTTGGCCTTGAATTTGCTTTGAAGTTGAAGCTGGTCTGGAACTCCTGATTTTTATGACTCTGTCTTCTAATTTTGCGATGACATATATACCAGAATGCCAATTAGTGTGTATTTTTAAAAATACATCTTTGAATATATGTTTTGCCTGAACGTATTATATGCACCTTGTACATCCTTAGTGAACCTGGAAGTTAGAAGAGGGCATGGGGTTCTCTGAAACTGTGATGACAGATGGTGGTGATCATCAGAGGTATCATAAGGGTGCTGGAATCGAACCAGTCTACTAGAAAAGCAGTCAGTGCTCTTAAGAGCTGAGTCATCTCCCTGGCCACATGAATAATCATTTTAAAATAATAACAAGGCAAGAATTAGACAGTAAAGGGAGTTTGCGTAGGCAAGATATTTGAATTAGTTGCACAGTTTTCTTTTATAAAGGGAGATGAAGAAAAACAAATGGGAGGTTTTGAAAAAGTGGTGACCTCCATAGGATACCTTCACACTCTAAAGTTTTAATATTATTGTTATTGATACTATCTTTGACATATGATTATAGTCACATATTAACATTAATAATACTTAGGACAAGAGGTCTCCACTTGAAACTTGTATAAGCAACTTGACAATTTAATTTGTCAGAGGCATATATGTTATGTTTTCAAAATTAACAATGCTTAAAATATGTTTGTTCACACTTCATTTAATTATAAAGTCACAAACTGATCTCAGGTGAGAAACACAATTCTGAGATATATTTATAATTTTTATTTAACTTTATATGTATGTTTGTGTACATTACTGTGTGAATGTATAAAGTGTGTGTGTGTGTGTGTGTGTGTTTGTGTGTGTGTTTAGTTGTATGTACCTCTTACTTATGGAATCTAGAAGACACAATTAAGTTCCTTGGAGCTGGACTAAGCATCATTAGCAGATCAGAACTCTGGTCATCATGATTGCACAGAAGGAGCTCTTAACTGCTGAGCCAGCTTTATAGCCTTAAGCTATCCTTGCGATAACCTACTGATATTGGGGAAACATAACCCCAACCCCACAATTCATCATTTTGCAGAGTGCATTGCTAAGAATAAAACTAGTATGTACTGGTCAATGTGCTTCAGTGTCATATAAACTTTTTTTTTCAGTTAACTTTCTTAATAAGTCCATGTCAGAGACAATATTAGTTTTCCTCATTAGCAGGTGGAAAAACTCTTGCTTAGGAAAGGTCAATAGCTCTCTAAAGTCATGACTGTTAAGGTTCATCTAAACCACGGGAGTGATGCCTTTTACACAATGCCATATTCAAACATTTAACCAAATTGACTGCAGTTTGTCGTAGGCTTTGCTGTCTAGACATGGCAAGCTTCCTCAGAAGAGATCTTATTTGAGGTGGCAAAAATCCTGGAAGGTTTTAAGCCAGGCAAATGCTTTGATTGAAAGTAAATTACAACTATTGTTTGCCTGCTCACTTTTACTTTTAAGGTACATTTTGTGCTTGGGTACAGAGATGAAAGCCTTGTCAGTCACAGGCATACTTTAAATATCAATCCAAAAGCAAAACAGAGTTAGAAAAAAATAATTCTACTGTGGCAACAAGAGCTACCTTCAGATGTCTTTATATGCCACTGATTTTCCAATGTTTGAAAGGTGCTTGTTTAATTTTTTTTAAAGAATGTAAGATTTTAAGGAGTTTGTTATTTCTAAGTAACAGCACAGAGTTGAATGTTTTCCTTTCCTAAGATGCCGGTTGGGGGAAAAATGTATTTTTAAGACGTCAGTAGGAAATAATCAACATAATTAATCATTATGACATCTACTCTCATTTAGTCATTATCATTAATTTATTATAATTGCTTACATGTTCTTAAGTGAAGGACACATACAGATATAACTGTCAGCGAATTTCAGAAGGGCTTTACTTTTGATTATTGACTATATATTTTTTTGGATCCATGACTTTATCTTTCTAATATCATGAAAGAGGGCTTTCATTTGGATGACTCTCTGCTGGCATTTTACATCCCTGTAAAGCATGATGAAAGCATGATGAATGGAAGAGCATGTGCAAGCACTTTCTACAGAATCCTAACAATGTATGGGGCTCCTAGTGTGTGCCAACTAATAATTTCTGTGACGCACGTGGCTCAAGACCTGCACAGACCAGAGTAGACACTGCTCTGCGCAGTGGAATAACAAAAGTTCATGTTCTATTTGGCTCTCTAGTCGTGCACTGCTCATTTCGGAGGCCTAGGCCCCAAATATCTAATTTGTTTTCCCTCAATGCCTCCTTGAAAGTTCTTAAAACCCTGAAATTTCAAAGCCTCTTCACTCATTCCATTCTCCTGCTAATTAAAAAACAAAAACAAAAACAAAATCTCATTTTTTACCTTTGTAGACAGAATTAATCTTTCCAAATAAATATTTTTGTTTTTCCTGCACACTTTGGACATTCTGCCTACAACCCTTACTCATTCTCCATAAATTTAAAAAAAAAGTCTCTGGATCTATTCTGGCAGCAACATTGCTTCTGTAGAGGAATGGGGTTGGGAGTGGAAAGTAAAAAGACAGCTACTAGTTAAGCAACAAAACATCCTATTGTATAAAATGAGAAAGGAAAAGGATGTGCCACAAACTGCTAAGGTAATCTGGCTCTTGAGTAGTAATTAGTTTCCAAGCCCTAGCTATTCCCAAACCTTGCCAAACTGACTTCATTGTGCCCCATTAGACTACCAGGACGGTCTAAGGAGGTGGCTCTCAGCCTTCCTAATGTAAAAACCCTTTTAATACATTTCATCATGCCATGGTGAACCCCAGCCATCAGAATATTTCATAGATACTTCATAACTGTAATTTTGATACTATGATGAATTGTAATGTAAATATCTAATATGTAGGATACCTTATATGGAAACTCAAGTGGGTGCAGTCCACTCGTTGAAAAACACTGGTCTAATGTATTGATTCCTTAAAAACACACTCTCAAGGCAATGTAAAGATGGCTCAGCAGTGAAGAGCACTCACTGCCCTCCAGAGCACTCCAGATCTCAGCCTCACAACTATCTGCCTGTAACCCAAGATCTATGTGATCTGATATCCTCTGCTTCCCTTCAAGGGAACCTACCTTTACATGGTACATACATACATAGACATCCATATACACATGTGCATTTTTAAAAAATATGGTACCACAGTATTACTTATTACCTACCTAAATTTATATTATTGACTACATTACATTTCATGAAAAATAAAATAAAGACATACATGAATACAAAGAATCAAAACAAAGTAAACAAAAAACATAAAGACCACTATAGTCTAGAAATATGTATGGTTGAATTTTAGTAGCTCATGATGGGTATTCTGGCTAGTGTGTTTCTTCATATTTAAGTACCTCTGTATAAGCAATAATATCTGAGATCCTGTAGAAATGTACTTATATTCCCTCTCCAGTTAAAGTAATTGTTTTCTAGTTTGTCTCTGGACAAACAAATATGATATGGCAAATGCTTTCCCAGGTGTTCTGCTTATAGGATACAAGTTTCACCACATCTGAATGATACATTGTTTTGTAGAAATACTCTTTGAGTCTATTACCATCCAAGATTCACACCCAGCCTGTGCTGGGTGTGTGCTGGGTAAGTAGATATTCTCGAAGAGAGACACCCTTCACCTCTCTCTCTTTGGCTATGCTTATAAAAATCAATGTATTTAATTCAAATGAAGGAACCTGGACCTCAAAGTTGACTTCCAAAGAAAAGATACAAAAGTCTTACTAAATTCTACAAACATCAAATAGAAATGAAGCCCAAGTCTCAGATTGACAGGAATCTAACAGCCAGAAAGACAGAGTCTTTTCTCCTTTGAATTTGAGAGAAGAGAATAAAGTCTCCCCACTTCCTTCCACCTATTCCTCGTTTGTCCAAAATGTCAATCGATCCCATTTTTTTAAACTGAGTTTTGTTTCCTAATTTCTTTGAGCATGCTCATTAGCCATACAACAGGTTTATGAATCTAAGTGTTCCTGTGTAGGGAAATGTATGGATCAGACAGGTCCTCCTTTTTTATTTTATTTTATTTTATTTTATATTTTATTTTATTTTATTTATTTATTTATTTATTTATTTATTTATTTATTTATTTATTTATTTATTGTGAATCCAAGACTCAGGAGGCTCCAATAAATTTCACCTTGCTACTGATAAGTTCTGTTCTACTACTTCTGAGCTTGGAAATCATAGAAATACTGTATACCACAGAGCTATAGACTGAGAATCTACAAATTGAAGGTGTTCAAAGACAACATACACTTGTTTGATGACTTAATTGTGAATATCAGCAGCAAGGAGAAAGTTTATCAGAGGTAGGGTACTAAGACCAGAAATAGAAAGGAAAATTACCTTCAGGGATATTTTATTATTAAAAGGGATAATGAGTGCTACTAGGAGAGTAGATGACACTATCAGGAAAGCTGCCACAAGTGACTTAATAATTTGAAAGATCATTTATCATTTTCACAAAAGGCTCTTTTGGCTCATCTTTTTATCCTGTGTGACTTTTTAAAATACTTTGAAACTTTTTCTTTTTAAAATTTTTTGATTGCCCTTTCTTTTATGAAAGGAAAATAAATGTACTCTTAATTTTACAGTTACATATTTTAGAATTCATCTTTGCATTAAGTCACTATATGTCCAACTAGTAAGGTACAACTTAAAAAGATACAATTTTGATCTATTAATAATGACAAATGTCTGCATACACACACTACCTTTACTGTGGCTGTTACTTTCTATCCAGTATCTTATTTTACATTGCTATTCATTCTTTTTTTTTTATTCGATATAATTTATTTACATTTCAAATGATTTCCCGTTTTCTAGCCCCCCCCCACTCCCCGAAAGTCCCGTAAGCCCCCTTCTCTTCCCCTGTCCTCCCTCCCACCCCTTCCCAGTTCCCCGTTCTGGTTTTGCCGAATACTGTTTCACTGAGTCTTTCCAGAACCAGGGACCGCTCCTCCTTTCTTCTTGTATCTCATTTGATGTGTGGATTATGTTTTTGGTATTCCAGTTTTCTAGGTTAATAACCACTTATTAGTGAGTGCATACCATGATTCACCTTTTGAGTCTGGGTTACCTCACTTAGTATGATGTTCTCTAGCTCCATCCATTTGCCTAAGAATTTCATGAATTCGTTGTTTCTAATGGCTGAATAGTACTCCATTGTGTAGATATACCACATTTTTTACATCCACTCTTCTGTTGAGGGATACCTGGGTTCTTTCCAGCATCTGGCAATTATAAATAGGGCTGCTATGAACATAGTAGAGCATGTATCCTTATTACATGGTGGGGAATCCTCTGGGTATATGCCCAGGAGTGGTATAGCAGGATCTTCTGGAAGTGAGGTGCCCAGTTTTCGGATGAACCGCCAGACTGATTTCCAGAGTGGTTGTACCAATTTGCAACCCCACCAGCAGTGGAGAAGTATTCCTCTTTCTCCACACCGTCTCCAACACCTGCTGTCTCCTGAATTTTTAATCTTAGCCATTCTGACTGGTGTAAGGTGAAATCTTAGCGTTGTTTTGATTTGCATTTCCCTAATGACTAATGAAGTTGAGCATTTTTTAAGATGCTTCTCTGCCATCCGAAGTTCTTCAGGTAAGAATTCTTTGTTTAACTCTGTACCCCATTTTTTAATAGGGTTGTTTGGTTTTCTGGAGTCTAACTTCTTGAGTTCTTTATATATATTGGATATTAGCCCTCTATCTGATGTAGGATTGGTGAAGATCTTTTCCCAATTTGTTGGTTGCCGATCTGTCCTCTTGATGGTGTCCTTTGCCTTACAGAAACTCTGTAACCTTATGAGGTCCCATTTGTCAATTCTTGCTCTTAGAGCATACGCTATTGGTGTTCTGTTCAGAAACTTTCTCCCTGTACCGATGTCCTCAAGGGTCTTCCCCAGTTTCTTTTCTATTAGCTTCAGAGTGTCTGGCTTTATGTGGAGGTCCTTGATCCATTTGGAGTTGAGCTTAGTACAAGGAGACAAGGATGGATCAATTCCCATTCTTCTGCATGCTGACCCCCAGTTGAACCAGCACCATTTGTTGAAAAGGCTATCTTTTTTCCATTGGATGTTTTCAGCCTCTTTGTCGAGGATCAAGTGGCCATAGGTGTGTGGGTTCATTTCTGGATCTTCAATCCTGTTCCATTGATCCTCCTGCCTGTCACTGTACCAATACCATGCAGTTTTTAACACTATTGCTCTGTAGTATTGCTTGAGGTCAGGGATGCTGATTCCCCCAGATTTTCTTTTGTTGCTGAGAATAGTTTTAGCTATCCTGGGTTTTTTGTTGTTCCAGATGAATTTGATAATTGTTCTTTCTAACTCTGTGAAGAATTGAGTTGGGATTTTGATGGGTATTGCATTGAATCTGTATATTGCTTTTGGCAAAATGGCCATTTTAACTATATTGATTCTACCGATCCATGAGCATGGGAGGTTTTCCCATTTTTTGAGGTCTTCTTCCATTTCCTTCTTCAGAGTCTTGAAGTTCTTGTCATACAGATCTTTCACATGTTTGGTAAGAGTCACCCCAAGATACTTTATATTGTTTGTGGCTATTGTGAAGGGGGTCATTTCCCTAATTTCTTTCTCAGCCTGCTTATCCTTTGAGTGTAGGAAGGCCACTGATTTGCTTGAGTTGATTTTATAACCTGCCACTTTGCTGAAGTTGTTTATCAGCTGTAGGAGCTCTCTAGTGGAGTTTTTTGGGTCACTTAGGTAGACTATCATGTCGTCTGCAAATAATGATAGTTTGACTTCCTCCTTTCCAATTTGTATCCCTTTGACCTCCTTACATTGCTATTCATTCTTAAGGGGCAATTTTATTGATTAAGTTGAAAATATATTAGGTAAAATTTATATTTCCCATCTTCCTAAAAAATACATGTGTGGTCAGGAAGATGACTATAACTATATAGTAGGGCTTCCTACAACAAGCCTTTATGGGAACTCTTACCTGGGGAGGGCTAAGAGCTAGCTATCCTTTTACAGCTTCACTTTCCTCCTGATGATGTGGATACAGATATGATGGTTGGTGTCAGAAACAATACTGTGGACATAAGATAAAATCAGATAAGAGGCTATATTCCAACACAAAACACAAACAAACAGTGAACACCAAACCAACCAGGAGGGCAGTCGAAAGTATCACCTGTTATTGAGAGTACCAAAAACCATGTATCCCTTACACTGCCTGGTTTCAAATTTTGTGTTACTGAGAAAGAACCAAGTGCTGTCATTTCAGCACTTTCACTGGCAGCTATACACAATTCTCTAGTCAACATGAGTCTTTAAAGTAAGGGATTGCCCTAGAAATTTCTTGTAGAAGATCAAGCTTCTGTACAGATTGGAAGATAAACATGAGACATTAAGTTAAGAATAAATATACACATACTCATATTCTGATGTAGCAATCAGGCAACTGAACCATATCCAAAGGAAATAGAGGATAATATGTATATACAGTGATGTTGAATTCAATGTTGGCTATATATGTTAAAGTACTGAACCAATATAAGTACTCAGGACCAAAAAGATGATTAGGATAAGTATAACAATACTGTACACAATTCAGGCACTAAAAATGGTCTGTGTAATGTTATGACAAGGAGTCATACTTAAGGTATTGTGATATATTGTAAAGTGGCATCAGGAAGTTAATTAAAGTATATTAAACATGTCAAGATGTGCTATTAGATGTCAGAACTAATCCATGGGAGCATTACACACTACATAGAATCTATCTACACAGATACATGGCCTCAGGTTGATGGAGGTCATGTTTTGGCATTTCTTTATTAACTTATACTTCCACTGATATCTTTTAAAACATCTCATAATATAATCAGGCATTTCTTTAGATGCAGAACAAAGGATGTTTGAAGGGATAAGATGAAGAGTTATATATGTTGCTGACTCTGAAATGGAATTAGAAGTTAGCAAAACACCTCTGACGTTTCAGTGGTTAGAACGTTCTGTGAGTTTTGACTATTTGTCCTGCTTGAGCAGTAGTAAACCCTGACTAATTAAAGGATTACAGGTTTCTCTGGCTTTATGTTGGCAAGAGTTGACAGAGCTTCAGCCTTAACTCACCATCTGCGCATTTCAGGCAAGAGCTGAGGCAACAGCAGACACGTGTTTATGATAACCATACTGCTTGAGAAACTCCTGAGGAGCTAATCTACCTCATTGGGTTTTTGCCTTCAGTAGTCTATAACCTGATTTTCTATGAAATTATACACCTTTTGTTTTTATCATAGCAAGAGTGTTTTGATACATTCTTTTAATGGTGTGAAATTAAGCTCTAAAGGATTTTTTGGCCTAGAATTCAGTCACCTATGCAAGACTGTCCAAAATTTTCCTCTCTGCCTCTCCTCTCCTTCTTCCCTTTAGATAGCAACTGATGATGGTCAACACCCTGATTGCTTTGTTACTCTAGATCCTGCATGTCATCAATGTACAAGGAAGGATGTGTTTATCTTGTAAGTCCCAACAGCTGCAAAGTGGCCAAGACTACTTGAAAACTATGCATATTTGCATAGTTGGATTCAGCAATGATGTATAAGTTCATATATAGTCAAAAATCAAGTTTATTGTTTGTAAGAAAATGATATGTTAATATCTCTTCACCATAAGAAATCCAAGTAATTTCCAAATGCCTGGCCACACACTTCACAGAGGTACATGTGCACACACACATGGTTTAGATAAAAAAGGAACTTAAATATCATTGCACAGAAAGAGATGTTATTAATTTTAAGTAAGAACAATTCCAGTTCTCACTCCTCTCTCTCTCTCTCTCTCTCTCTCTCTCTCTCTCTGTCTCTCTTTCTCTCTGCCTCAGTCTTATTCTTCCCACTCATTCTTCCCTTCCTTCCTCCTTATCTATCTATCTATCTATCTATCTATCTATCTATCTATCTATCTATCTATGTATCTATCTATGTATCTATGTATCTATCCATCTATCTATCTATGTATCTATCTATCTATCTATCTATCTATCTATCTATCTATCTATCTATCTATTTATCTATATATCTATGTATCTATGTATCTATCTATCCATCTATCTATGTATCTATGTATCTATGTATCTACCCATGTATCTATGTATCTATATATCTATGTATCTATGTATCTATCTATCTATCTATCATCTATGTATCTATGTATCTATCTATGTATCTATCTCTCTATCTATCTATCTATCTATCTATCTACCTACCTATCTATCTATCTATCTATCTACTTATCTATCTATCTAATGTGACACATAAACAAGTAATTATGTTATCATGAGAAGCTGGAGAGCTAGATCAGTAACTGAAAGTGCGTGTTGGAATTCCAGAGGACCACAGTTCATTTCCTAAATGAATAATTCCTATGCATGGCTGCTAACTGACAAAGGTCTATAACTCCAGATTCAGGGGCCTGGATACCTCTGGCCTCTGCAGATCATACAAATAGCACTACATATTTATGTCACATACACACATGCACACACACATAAATGCACATATGTATAAATTACATATATATATATATAACATATATAATATATAAATTAAATGTATACATTTTTGTTCTTTTGAGACAGTTCCTCCCTGTAACTTTGGCTGTCCTGGAACATGGTGTGTAGACTAGTCAGGTGTCAAACTCAGAGATCTGCCTGCCTCTGCCTCCTGAGTGCTGGGATTAAAGGCATGCACCACCACTGCACAGCTAATTAAAATATAATTTAGAGTTAAGATGATATAGATCTTTAGGAAAAATAGTTTTCAATAGCTATAATTCTCTTTTAAGTGTGTTTCAAATATTTAGTGATATTAAAGAATTTTAAATTGCATTTATACTCATATATAGTTTTATCAACCAATTTATTCTTCTATAAATTATATGTATAAAATAGTGGGTTTGCTTTTTAACAAAAGGTTTATGCTTTAGTTACTTGCTCCTGTAATTGATGGTTAAATTACATAATATCTAATATTGTGCGGACTAATCTAAATTGCATATAGATAGAGATGTAGAGAGGCTGAATAAATCATTATGGGTACATAACATTATGCCATGCATTTTGAAAGCTGAGGCAGAAGAATGGCAACTATGAGACAAGCCATGGCTACATAGGGAAACAGTGTCCCTACACCAAAAATAAAAACCTGCACCTGTGTGGATGGACTTGAAACAGACATGGTGTTTCCATGGTGTGGGACCCAGGGAGTAAGGAGATAAAATCAACCCAATAGCTGTACTTTCTGTGCATGTATAATTTATAACATTATGAGTTTACATAAAAGATTCTAGCTTATGCAGTGTAATCTTATTTCAAAACAAGTTGGGCACTTTACTAATTAATTATCTTTGCTGAACAACTACTGGATAGGCAGAGTGGTGTGTAGTGTAGAAGGAGTAGCAGGATGGCCATTATGAATTTGCATGACAGTGCCTAAAATGGCATTGTTTGTGACCACAACTCTCCAAGTTCCCAGAAACACATGGTCATGTTCCAGACATAATTATCCTGCCTTCTGCTCTGCAGGCTGACCACTGGATTGATGACAGAGCAAAGGTAACAAAATTAAATAGAACAGGCAGTGAGTGCATGGGAGGGGAATTGCTCTCTGCCTGGGCTAAGGTGGATTATGACCATTATAAAAAGCTTTAACTAAGTGAGGTCTTTACATTACCTATAAAATACATTTTAAAGTGTTAACCTTGAGAAGAATAACCCTGATTAATTATAGTTTCTAATAATTAATTCACTCTTTTAAATATTTTATCCAATTATAATTCTTCATCCTAGCTAGTTTCTACTTATAATCACTCCTGTTCTGTAAGAAGAAAATATTCTGAAATGGGCCTAATTCAGCAGCCTGAACACAGCCGTACTAATTATAAAAATAAACTGTATAGAATGTCAAAAATAATTTGACAGATTTTTTTTTCTGTGACACCATAAGGAATTAATAGGTCCAACTCAAATGCATCCCTTTTAAAGTTTGTAAGAAGTCTCTAATTTCTGCATAGCATTGGTAGCATACTCCCTAACTCTTTGTAATGGTGAGGGTATTCTTTTAGCAATATGATAAGTAACCACTTAAAAAAAGTATACCATCTCTCATGAATCAAAGCAAATACACAAACACAGTATATGAAAGAAAGAACAAAAGAAAGAAAGGAAAAAGGAAGGAAGGAAGGAAGGAAGGTAGGAAGGAAGGAAGGAAGGAAGGAAGGAAGGAAGGAAGGAAGGAAGGAAGGAAGGAAGGAAGGAAGGAAGGAAGAAATGCAGACCATACCCTGTATTAGTAAGGGATAGTCATGCTTCTTTGCAAAGACCCAAAGAGTTCAGACAGGAACATTCACTGGCAAATTTGTAAATGCAATGTGTTTCCTGACTGGTGAGAACTACCTCACAGGATATAAAGAAAGTGACCTAGTCCAATATCTTTGAACAGATAAAATTTTATTGGAGTAAAAAAACAAAGTAATGTTTTTAATTGTTTTCTCTATAGTACAAACTATGAATTTAAGTTGAACAAGTGTTTTTTAAGAATATTTCTCTCTTCCATTTCCCTTTTCTCCCTCGACTCCTTTATATATACCCTTCTTTGGTCTCTTTCAAACTCAGAGCCTCTTTTTTCATCAATTGTTATTACATGCATATATGCATTTGTGTATATATATATACACATATTTTGTACAATCTAAAAAAAACAAAACAAAAAAGTACATGGCGGTGTGTACTTTAAGTCTGAGCACTTCGGATCTCTATGAGTTTAAGGCTAGCCTACTCAGTACAGTAGTGAGAACCTGTCTCAAGAAAAATAAAAGGAATTGTAAGGAAGAATTAACTCGAGAAAATGGTAATTGTGTTTGTATTATGTAGTTGTGGTCTGGAATTATCAGATGTTTCAGGAAAAATCAAGGTAATATCAGAAGCTAGAATGTTAAATTTCTTAGCGAGGTCTGAAACTTGCCAGAATATGGCTTCCTGATATATGTAAGCATACAACAACATGGTAATAGTTATGGAATTTTTGTGCATGTGGGTCTTCTTCATTTCTGTCTCTGTCTCTGCCTCTGTTTCTCTCTCTCTCTCTCTCTCTCTCTCTCTCTCTCTCTCTCTCTCTCTCTCTCTCTCTCAGAATACTGGGAGTGTTTGTTAAGTGTTTGGATTATTAACTAAGGTGGACCAAAGCAGACAAGCTTGGACCCACTTTCCAGACATCTATGAACATAGGAACACAGGGTAGGGGGAGGCAGGCAGGAAGAGTCATGACTCCTGAATGCTGATTCTTACCTTTTATATGAAGTAGGAATAGGAAGTAATTAAAAGCTATACATTGTATAAGGGGCACTGACTATGGTGGCTTGTAAGCCAACACTCGAAAATTTTCTGATAGGAACATAATGAGTAAGAAAATTTATTGTTTTATCACATGGTAATCCTTGTAACTGTTCTTTGCTGTATTGATGATGTATTTATCAAGCAATGTCTAAGCTTGTAAGACTGAGGAATAAAACAGAAGAATCCACTACAGAAAATTAAGACAACAACGAACCAAGCAAACAAACAACAAAAACAAAAACAAACAAACAAACAAACAAACAAAAAACAAAGAAGGAATAGGATTATTCCCAGGGAGTCAGCAAGATGCAGCAGTTTGTTAATGGAAGCTATGGAAAGTATCATCTGAAGGGTAAGAAGTAAAATGTGAGCTGATCAGAAAGGGATAAAGCCCAGACTAACCAGCATGTTCCTAATAAAGCAGGTAGAGAAGCCCCAGCTCTAAGGTACATCATTCTCCTTCCTTCCAAGCTGAATTGGAGGTATTTGACATTCTGCTTTCAAGCTTTTGCTACAGAGAAGACAAGGAGAATTTAGACTTAGAGAAAGACTGCATTAAACTCAGACCCTTTAACCTCAAGGATTAGAGCAAGTTAGGCATATTGTCTTTATCTTCAGTTTCAGTCTTCAGAGAAGGGAAACACATACACACACCACACACACACACACACACACACACACACAGAGAGAGAGAGAGAGAGAGAGAGGCAGAGACAGAGACAGAGACAGAGATAGAGACAGAGATGAAGGAGATAGACCCACATGCACAACAATTCAATAACTATTACCATGTTGTTGTATGCATACATATATCAATATCGACATGCTGTGGCATTACAGAGGATATGATGCCAGGGATGTGTGGTTTATCTGCAAATGGAGGTAGTAGGATACAGCCATTTTTCTCCTGCCTCTGCCATTCAAAAATCCAGTTCCTACTCTCCACTTAGAGGAGATGTTGAACCTGAAAACTCTCTCTACTGTGACATTCTTGCCATTGGACAAGTATAGAAACTGACTTTAGCTTGAAATTTTGGCTGACAACTGCCAGGTTCCTGTCTACTTAGACTGCCCTTTTGAATTTGGAGCCATCTTTACATGCATGGCTTTGTCAAATTACATGTTAGTCTACTTTCTGCTCATAAGTTGTGTCAACTCAAACCATTCCCATTGCTTCTCAGACACTGAAGATGTTTTACTTTTCTCTTCTTTCTTTTCTTCCTTCCTTCCTTCCTTCCTTCCTTCCTTCCTTCCTTCCTTCCTTCCCTCCTTCCTTTATTCCGTTATTTCTCCTTCTTCCTCCCTTTCTTGTTTCTGCTCTGTTTTGTATTTTAATGCAGGGTGGTCGAATGTTACGTCTAGGTGGTGAGAGTTATGCATAAAGTGTAGAGCAGAAGGACTCTGTAGTGTGTTTCTCTGCTGATTTGCTGGGAGGCTGAATGGGCCAACAGTGTTTATAGGAGAAGCATCATGCTTTAAGGCAGCATTTCCATGGGGGCAATTTAAGTCACAAACACAAACTATTAGAGTGGAAAGGACAATCAGTTGAATTACCAGCTGAAAGCATTCTTCATGGAAAACATAGAGAAATCACCTAACACCATATTGATGGACACAGGTTGAAGCACCACTCAGCAGGCACCAAATCCATTTCACTAATTCCTTTGGTCAGAAGAAAAGACACTAACCCAGAGTGGGGCCAATCAGCAGAGCCAGGGTATGCCATGCAAGTTGTACACACTGGCAAATCTGGAAATCTATTGTAATTGAGGTTTCCTAATAAAGAGACAAAAAAACACTGTGCAAAATCTCAGTCTCTATTAAAGAGCTTTGGAAACTACAAGAAGCATTCTTAGCTGAAATTAATCTAGTTAAGTGAAATTACTCTGATTGTATATTGCTGGTGATGATGATAGTAATATTTGGTAGTAAGTGAAGGCCTGCATGAGGTAGGCTTCACACTGTTAATGAGAATGAATTAATTTAATTACAGTTAACTCCCACACTAACACCTAATGAGGCATAATTATCCACATTTAAAAAATAAGGCTAATATTTAGGCAATACTTTGACATGTCCAGTGTTTATAATCCTGGCCTCAGTTTAAGGTGGCCTACTAACCAAGAACCCCTCAATTCAGTAAGCATATGGATAAAAGAAGCTAAGACCCCAAAATATCCCATGATTCCTTATGGTTAAATTGTAGTATAATTTAAGTATATAAATGTAAAAATCTGTTTTCTGATGATCCAATTATCACCTTTTAATTCTGACAGCCTAATAATCATATTAAGTAACAATGGGACCAACTAATAAAAGCACCTAAGAGAAAAGCCAATTACTTCAGTGTTTATTCATCCACTCATTTGTTATAAACTGTACTTGGCATGGAGAAACATTATTTCTCTGGATTTCATTTGTTTTAACAAAGAACAGTGAGATACTCTTTTTTCCTCCCACCATAGGACACATTCACCAAAAAAATTAAACCTGCATTTATTTACGTAAAGTAAAACCTGGTTATTGTGACAAGATGGATAACAATGAGATTTATGAGAGCCTGAAACAGAAGGAAACATGGAGCCCATATAGACAAGTATCCCATTAACACTTCATTAGATTGATAGAAGGTTAATTGACAGCTCAATAGTTTGAACCATAAACATGGTATCCTGCTGACACGGAACATCAGAAGGTCAGGCTCATTTCCTTGGAACTTACAAACTCACTTCTAAAAGTCAGTGGCAGGGCAAGAGAGATGGTTAAGAGACTGAATGCATACGGCTCTTCCTGAAGAGCAATGTTCACATTAGTTACCTTACAATTGGCCGTAATTTCATGTCCAGGGAATCAATACCTTTATCTGTTCTCTTTAGGATTCCACATACTTTTGCACATCCCCAAATATAGACACATAGGCACATAACATAATTTCAAAAATTCAGTGAGACAAATATTTTAAAGTCTCTGGTGGTTGGCAAGCATAGGTCTCATGCTTTTAATCCTAGAGCTTGGGAGACAAAGGTAGGGACATGGACAGGGACAGGGACAGGGGCAGGGGCAGGGGCAGGGACAGGGACAGGGACAGGGGCAGGGGCAGGGGCAGGGGCAGGGGCAGGGGCAGGGGCAGGGGCAGGGGCAGGGGCAGGGGCAGGGGCAGAGGGGAAGATACAGGGGTAGAAGAAGATAGATCTCTGAATTCAAGGACACCTTTATGTATTCCAGGTTCCAGGCCAGCCAGGAAAAGTCTTATCAAGAAGAAAAGTAATCACTGTTGAAATGAAAAACAACATGTCTACAGATATTCTGTTCAGGAAGGCTCTAGCTAATATGTAAGATCTAGAAGCAGTATATAGGATCGTGCTCTGTCAGGAGAATAGAGCAATTGATCAGCTGGCAGAATGCTGGAGAAATAGCTTCTACTGTAGAATGCTAATCTCAATTATGGGAATAGCATATTGCTCAGAGTTGAGGATGCCTTCACATATGCATTTTCTATCTCCTTCTAAAAGCAGTTGGTTCTGGTGGAAAAAGGATACTTTTGCTGCATGCCATATGAGGTATTAAAAACTCTGTGCTTTAGGTAAATTTGATGCTTAAATGGCTCAACCACATGCCATGCTCTTTAGTTCCAGTGTTGGAGGAGGCCTGATTGTTCAGTTTAAGTTACTTGAGCATCTTCAGAGCAGTAAAGGTAGTAGGTGCCTTTCAGACAATAATCTCACTGCCTACAATTTGCCATTCTATAGACTCTTAGGAAGAAGTCCCAGAGGCTACCAGATTACAGTCATCAATATAAGAGCAAACTAAAGAAAGCATGAGTAACCAGAAGGGAAACTCAATGAGGGTATCACAGGGTCTAGATCCGACAGTGAATATGGCAAAAGTGCTCATTTACTGGCTGTTTTTGAAAGAATGGCAGAATCACGTATGAAGTTTGGGGTTCTAGCTTCTGACAGGGTCCATGATGCCCTTTAGATGGTCTGGCATTGTACTTCACTGTTGAGTATGTGAGCCTTTGTTCATGACAGCTATAGTTTTCTAAGATGAAGTCACTCCTGATGGATTGTTACATCATAGTGATGTTACCTACTGAAGGCCCCTCACGTCACAGTGGCTCATATAAAAAGAGCAAGGAAAAGTACCAAGGGACTGCAATAGAAACATTCAAGGAAATCACTGCAGGTAGAAAATATCACTGGAGGATTTAGGACTTGATGAGAAGTGTTCAACATTGAAGAACAAAGTTCCAAAAAAAAAAAAAAAAAAAAAAAGCAAAGCTGGAGAACTGATTGGTCTGAAATAAATGTTTCTTTCCTAGTTGCCCCTACACACTGCAGAAAGTGTGACAGTATCCTTCACCTTTGCCTTCACCTACTAAATGACACTACTAGTTACCTTCCATTTTAATGAGGAAACATGACTATGAATCAAGAAGCAAAGTTAAGTTACCTATGGACAAGACCCACTCACAAACATATTTTTGGCTAGCTTTCTCTTTTAAAAATTAGCTAAACCTTTTCAAAAAATTATGTTAAAATAAAATCTGGCATTAGTGAAGACTTGTAATTAACCCAAATGTTCAAAAGTCAATGCTTGTCATGAAGTCTTTTTGCTCTAATTCGATTGAAAATACAATTTCATTCAGATGAAATTGAAATAGAATTTTATGTCAAGGCAGCCTTCAAAACTTGAATGCCTCTATTCTAAGACTTCTGATAATTTTGTTGTTTTTTCCCCTCCTGTCGAAATAGGAGGGGGAAAAAACCTTGTGTTCTCCTTGATGGTTAGGCTAAAGTAGACATGAACATGAAAGGTGGGACAGAGCAGACACCATGCCTTGGAGAGCTTTTCCTAGAAGGGAGAGTAGGAGTTATTTGTGGGAAAAGTCAAGTGTTCTTCATACAAATGTCCTTGTAGACCAATCCCAGTCTTCTTGCAGCATTCACAAAAACTCTGATGCTTATTTCAAGTCCAAATGGAAGGTTTTCTTCCTACTCGAAACTTCAATAACTAAAGAATATATACCTGTTTTTATAGGAGGTATCACAATATTAGTGATTGCTAATGCAATGATAAATAATATAAAAGCTAATTGATTTATTTTCCAAAATGTACTACAATTATAAGCGTTTCAATCTGTACAATGGGTTAAATAGCAGAACAAAGCAAACACTTCAATTAGCTCTATAGGCCCTATTTAACGCAAAATGACATAAGCTAAAAGTCTGGCTAAAATGAATTCCATAATGTAAAGTCAAAAACTGTCTAAAGCCATGAGGGCAAACAACACATTTGATTACATTATGTAGAAATTGTTTCTCAAGCATCAAGGATCTGTGACATTTAAGACAATTTATTTCCTCCACAGCTCTGCCTATTTAAAGGCTTCCTTAGAGTATGTACAGCCAAGAACACTGGGTATCTTTTCCCCTTGACTTTCAGACTGAGGGCTATGTCACCCCTTGAGCATGTTACCATTTCCCAACCTCTCTGAGTCTCTATTGCACAAGCAATATCAATAACTGTTATCTGCAAAGACTGGAACTTCCTTTAATTTTTTAAAAATTTATTATTACTTTTATTTTTTATTGGATATATTCTTTATTTACATTTCAAATGCTATCCTCTTTCCCAGTTTCTCTCCTCCTGGATAGTCCCTATCCCATCCTCCCTCTCCCTATTTCCTCTGAGGATGTTCCTCTACCCACACCACTCCCACCTCCCTACCGTCAATGCCCATATATTGGGGAATCTATCAAGCCTTCATAGGACCAAGAACCTCTCCTCCCATTGATGCCTGACAAGGCAATCATCTCCTACATATGCTGCTAGAGCTATGTGTACCTCTTGGTTGGTGGCTTAGTCCCTAAGAACTCTGGAGGGGGGGGGGTCCAGTTGGTTGATATTGTTCTTCCTATGAAGTTGCAAACCTCTTCAGCTCCTGTAGTCCTTTCTCTAACTCCTCCATTGGGGACCCCACACTCAGTCCAATAGTTGACTGTGAGCACCCTACTCATAGTTCCCAGAGTGCCAAGGTCTACACTATTCTAAAGATGGTGAGATGGAAATACTGGGACACATGCCATCCTTACCGAATATAACTAGCAGAGTGGAAATGCTATGTCAAAAGTAGCAAGCTGAAGAAATTATTGCTACTTAATCTCAAAGCTTGTATCTCACTCTAGAAGGGGGTCAAGTATTTAACTTAGAAACAAGTAAGACTCTACTGCCATTCTTATTGTAGGAGGCAAAACTGAGGTTCTTTCAATATACCTCGACAGCAGTATAGGGATTTTGCCTGCAACAAAAATAAATTATAAATTGAGACAACTTCAAAGCATCACTTAAGGCAATGTTATCAACCTCTGCGCAGAGACCCTCCTTGGAGGGGTTGCATATCAAATATCCTGCATATCAGATATATACATTATGACTTTTAAGACTAGCAAAGTTTAATCATAAAGTAGCAATGAAATAATTTTATGGCTTTTGGGTCAAAGCATTAGTAAGGTTGAAAACAAATTTCCTGGAGTTTATTTTGGACAATCTGGAGAGATTTACTCATAAGAGAAGCCTTGCAAAAGTGAAGAGTTTGGTGGTGACAGGAGGAGACTCACAGTTCCTTGAAAGCAACAAGCTAAATTCAACACAAACTAGAAGTTTATTAAAAAGTACTAGGAAAGAGGTGACTATTAAAAAGGAATATCCTAGGGTTGAAGCAATCCTCAACTGATTAACAAAAAGAGTTCATATTTTTCGTTGGATCATACAAGAAAAAATTATGCCTTGATGTTTTGTTGAAAACCTGATGGCAATCAGTAGGCCATTCATGGAGAATAAAGGCTGAGTGTGATGTAGTAAGTCAGGCAGCAAAATAGAAAGTAGACATAGAGGATGAGAGTGTTCTAAACCTACTGTCAACTCAAGAGAGATGTGATCCATGCCCAAGATGGCATCCTTCTCAGAGTGTCATCACAGGCTGTTCACTGCAGGTGAAATAATTTTAAAAATATGTTACAAGGGGAAAAGGTTGTATCTCTATAGCAGAGCTATTGTCTAGTAAGTACAAGAACAAGGCCCTAGATTCCTTCCACTTGGTACAGCACACACACACACACACACATTTCTAGAAAAGTTGCTAAATGAACAGGTAGACAACCATATCTTTACCAATAAAACCAATGGAATGGTTAGCATCTAGACTTTCTGAAGGACTTCTAAAATGCATTTCCTAAAAGATACAGTTTTCAGAAAAGAGTATATAATATAAACAGCATAGACACAGAAAAGATGAGTCCCATATATATAATTTAGAAATACACACAGAAAGAAAACAAAAAATGAATAAAAATTTCCATTGATGGGCCTTGGGTTAAGCATCAGGGGGAACCAGGTTTAACACCGTAAAGCCAACTATTATGTCAAATTCCTTTTAACAGAGAATAACAATATAAAAATTCTACTGTACATACAAATCAGAATGTAAAATTTAAAAATACAAAGCCTGAGCTGAAAATTGAAATTATCACTAGGCTGAACGCTACACTTTAGCTGATAGAAAAGAAAATTGGCAAACTGAAAGACTGTTGGATAGAGACTGTGTCATCTGAAAAGTAAAGAGAAAAAAGAACAAAGAAAAATGAAGAGAGTCTCAGAAAGCTGCAAGATACTTTATTAAACATGCCAGCTACGTATAAGAGGAGTACCAAAAGAGAATAGATAGAGCAAGCTGTGAAGATTTGAAATTGAGACAGGGATTTGGGTACCTGCTTATAATCCCAGCACTGGGAAACAGAATGAAGTAATGAGACTAGAATAAAAACAAATATTAAATAAGAAACTATAAATAAGTGAAGTAGTAAAGAGCAATGTGAAACTTTACTAATCATGAGGAGTTATCTACATACCCAAGAAGTTACTAAAGCAAAGGAAACCAATAAGAAAGAATGAAATTATTGAATAAGAAATTGCTTCACATGACATAGAGAGGCATCATAGTAAAAAGCTGAAGGAGAATACAGAATAAACTTAAATCTGAAAGAAGAAATGAACATATAAAAGGAAATCTATTGAAGTGTCTCCCAGGGCAATTAAGACCACATCTAGTGAGATGACACATTTAAGTACTGAAAGAGAATAATAGTTGACCAAATATGCTACAGATGATTTTTTTAAAAAGTGAAATGGGGACATTGAAAGATGAACGAGAATGGAAGTCATTGACAGCAATACTAACTTCTAGCAAAACAAAATAAACAAGAAAGCCAAAATACTAAGGGTGTTTCATTAGACTGAAGACAACTAAATGCCAGTAAATATAGAAGTTCAAATGAAAATAGAATTTAAGTAGAGCTATTTGGCAATTTTAAGAGGTCGTTTATGTTTCTGATTGCTTTTCTTAATAGTTTTTTAAAAGGATTTGTATAAAACAACACACATATAATTATATTGTTGAAATTTAACATGGGAATATATAATATGATTGATGTTAATAGCAGGAAAGTGGTAGGAACAAAGCTTTACTGAAGTAACAAAATGAAATCAATAACTTGACATGCCAAACACTGAAATCAATATTACTACTCAGTTATATAATCAAATACAAAATTGATTTCTTTCTAAGCATCTATGAGATGTAAGATTATATTTGCTATACTTACAAAGGTATACTATCTCTGTTAGGGAATATGTAGATGGTCTCTATATAATAATAGAGAGGCTAGGAAAGAAGTATATGTTTTATGGGGGTAACTGTTAATTACTTTTATATAGAATCACATTCTCTTGAGTTATATTATACCTGACATAGGCTATCAATAGGAGATGTACTATACTCTCAAAGATGGAAATAAACTGAAGGCAAAATGGAAAAATCATCTAAATAGCAACAGTAGCAATCATGGAGTGGTATAATATTAACCAAGATAGGTTATAAAGTAAGTCCCATATGTTATCAGATAAATAAGGGAGATAAATTATAAAAAATTGCTCAGACAATTGAGACAATTTAACAGTTGCAAATATATAACCACATACCTATAGCTGCTCATGGGACTCCAGATCACATGAAAAAAGGTGACTCAAGGACAGGAAGAGAGAGTGTGCTGCTTAATTTTTTTGTCAAATTTTAACCAACTGGACATACCAGGGAAGAGAGGATTTCGACTGGGTAATTGCCTCCTCGAGATTGGTCTGCTGACATATCTGTGGGTATATTCCTTGGGAGGTGGGTCAGGACTATGGAAGTGAGTACAAAAACCAGTAAGCAGAATTTCTGTCTGCTTCAACCACCTGCTTCGAGACCCTGCCTTGGCTTCTCTAGATGATAGATGGTAACCGGTAAGCTAAAGCTCTTACGACCCACAAGTAATTTCCCATCACTGTCTCTGTCACAGCCACAGAAAACCAGCCTGGACACAAAGTGTTTAACAATAATAGTTGGACACTGTGACACTCTAATGGCAATGATGGTCAGAATAATTAGTTTTCATATCATAAAGATAACAGTATAGTTGATTATCATTGTCAGACTACTAGACTTAATCAACATGTTCAAAACACTCTTCGAAGCGCACACGAATCATTCCACAATAGATGATACATACTCTATAACATGGTTTGACATATTTTGAATAATTCATCTGATATTCTGATACAAGGAAGTGATATTGGAACCATAAATATACTCAGGAAATTCAAATATGTTCACATCAGGCAACAGATTCTAGTACCAGAAAAAGTAAAATAGAAAAACTAACAAAGAAAGATAGAAAATTTTGTAATGAATTACAATGAACAGGAAACATTAAAACTTACAGGATTCAGGGATACCAGTGTTTAGAGAAAGCTATAAGGATTAGTATTAATTATATCTTCAAAAGGAAATCTATTCAGCTAATATACTACAATCTCCCTAATGAAAGTAGAAAAAGATGGATATATTAAATATAAAAGAAGCCGTAATGAAAATTAGAATGGAAAATAGAACACTAGAGTATAGACAAACAAGGGAGAGGTGGCCAAGAACTAGAAGGAGTTTGGGGAGCAAAAACAAAAAAATAAACAGAATATATTGTATATAAAAAGTAATTATTTAGTCAAAAACGTTTTGAAGTATGCTTCTGATTATATTAATTGAAATTTCCAATAAAAAACAAGGTAGCAGCAATAAAAGAAAATATTAACAAAATCTAAAAATTTCTTTGGAAGAAATAATGAAAGTCAAATAACTTTTTGCTGAACAAAAAGAAAATAAGATATTAAATAAATAAATAATGGGAGTAAAGAAAAGGTCATCACTAGTGTACTTCCAGAAGTAAAAAATAACAGAAGAAAATGGTTCTAAACCAATAAATAAGATATCTTAGAAGAAACAATGGCTTTCCCAGTAAGACAAATACTACTGAAGTAGAGCCACCTTAGGAACAGAAAATCTGAATTTAAAAGAGATTCATGCAACATTTGAAAACAAAGATCCAGGACACAGATGACTTTTCTGAATTCCATCAAATATTTAAATAAAGGTGGATAACAATATTCATTAACTGTTCAAAAATAGAAGTTACACTCCTACATTTCTTCTATAAGCTTAGTAATTATCTTTGCACAAAGAGGAGACAGACATCATAAGAAATAAAACAGACTAATATCTTAAGAGTACAGCTGTAAAATTCTTCAACAGAATACTACCTAAATAATTATAACACCACCTAAATAGTTATTCAACATGACCAAATGTGATTTAGTTCATGAAAGCAAAAAATGGTCTACCTTTCTAAACAATTAGTGTCAAAATTTATAATAGTGTAGTAAATGGCCAAAACCTCCTACATGATCATTATGATACATTCAAAAAAAAACAATGTAATTTCTTAATATCATGTAGAAATAGATAAAATGTTTAACCTGATTAAAATATTGAAAATCTTTTTATCTAAGATTATACTTAAAGGGGAAAGACTGAAGTTTTTTACTCTAAGCAATGTCTCCTTGCATAATGTCTATGCACTTGACTCTGTCATTTATAGCTTGGACAAATAGGCCATAAAAATGCACAGAGCACCATACACTTTGGAATTATTTTGAAATTAAAACTATCTATGCTTATAAATGATTTCATGCTGAAACTATAACGTAATTATTGAGAACTTTTAGCACTAATGCATGAGTTTTACAAGGCTGTAGTATACAAGATTCTTATATATATATTTATATTTCCATACTAATTACTATTAATATTTACTAATTCGAATGTGAGTTCAATAATATGTATTAAAGCAGCCTCAAAACTAATAAAGGGACTGAATAAATTTAATAAACTATTAAAAAGTACAAAAGAAGTCAAATTCCACACTGGAAACAAGTGCCCATAATTTAAAAAGATAAATACTAGTAGACACAGTTAGAGGTTATTTTTATCACAGAAAGAGTGAGAACTTGCAGTACCTTACTCTCACTAATACACATATTATCTAAACAAAAATTAATCACAAACACCTTGAAGCTAAATTACAGTGCAGGTCAATGTTCCTAACAGACATTTACAAAATATTCCAACTCAACAATGCAGAATACAAATTCTTTTTGATATTCCACAAAATATTCTTACACTTTAAATATATACCAGGACAGGAGACAAATTTTAATGGATATAGCAAAATTAAATCAGTTCTTGTATTCAATCTGATCAAAAAGAAATAAAACAAGAAATCAACGTGAAGGAAAACCACAGAATCTTCATAAATTCATGAAGATTAAACAAAGAATACGTGAATAATGAATGGGTCACTGAATACTTCAAGAGGGAAATTTAGAAAACAAACATATAATTCAAAAAATACTGAAGACACACAATAAACAGAATCATAAGAAAGAGATCATGGCTATAAAGTGCCAGCATTATAAAAAACAGGGACGTCTCAAAGATATAAGGTGTTATATACCTTAAAGCCTTATTAAAGTAACAAAACAAACTAAAATTAATTATAGACATAAGCAAGTAACTAAAGCCAGAACATAAATTAATGCAAGAAAAGGAAATAACATGAAGAACCATTAAAATGAGTTTGTTGAAAAGGTACTCAGACTAATACAATCTTAGTAACTCTCTAAAAGAAAGAGGATTAAAATGTTATCATTAATACTACTGTACTATAAATAGAGACCTTATAAGAGATAATAATGAAATGAGAAAGCAATGACATACCTTAAAATCATAATGCACAAAATTGGAAACTATGAAAGAAACATGAATTTCTAGATTCATATACTCTAACAAAGTTAGACCAAATTGACCTAAATACTTTTAAAAGATCTATCATAAGCATTGTCCTTGAAGAAATAATTAAAACCTTCCCAGTATCAACCATAAAATAAAATAAAACAAATAGAAAAAAAACGAACAATCGATCAAGACTAGGATGGGTTCTCTGCTGAATTGTACCAGGATTTTAAGGAACTAATGTCAATTCCTCTTAAATAATCCACAAAATAAAAAGGGAAGGATGTTTCTAAATTCTTTTTATCAAGCCAGTACTGCTTTGAAAAATATACAATAAACAAATTAACAAAAAAATAAATAGCAGCTAAACATGCAGTAGCAACAATTTTCATTAAAATCTTTGCAATCTGCATTCAAGTACAGAGAAAATTATTATTCTTACTTATCAAGTTGGTTCCAAAGATTCAGGAGTTGATCAACATGCATGACTCAATAGATTTAGAAAGAAACATAAATGGACTCAAGAACTGAAAATACATGATCATTTTTTTTTTACTTTGAAACAGTGAGTGTTTTTTCTTTTAATTTTACTCTCCATATTTTATCCCTCCACCCTGTCTGCCCTCTGACTGTTCCATATCCCATACCTCCTCCCCACCCCCTGTCTCCAAGTGGATGTCCCTACCCCCCAATCCCCTGACCTCAAAACTCCCTGGGGCCTCTTGAGGGTTAGATGCATCATTACTAAATGAACACAGACCCAGAAGTACTCTACTGAATGTGTGTTGGGGCCTCATATCAGCTGGTTTGTGCTGCCTGTTTAGTGGACCAGTGTTTGAGAGATCTCAGCAGTCCCAATTAAATGAGACTGTTTGTCCTCCTCCAGATTGCCTTTCTCCTCAGCTTCTTTCAGCCTTCCCTAATTCAACAACAGGAGTCAGATGCTTCTTTCCATTGGTTGGGTGCAAATATCTGCATCTGACTCTTTCAGCTGCTTGTTGGGTCTTCTGGAGTGCGGTCATGCTCAGTCCCTTTTTGTGAGTGATCCATAGCCTCAGTAATAGTGTCAGGAATTGACACCTTGAGCTGGATCCCACTTTGGGTCTGTCTCTGGACCTTCTTTTCCTTAGGCTCCTCTCCATTTCCATCATGATCTTATAATTTAAGGCAAAAAAATCATCTTTTTGTGATAAAATTTTTGAAGAACTTAGAGATGGACAGAATAGATCTCCCCATAATAAAAAGCTATGTATGAGAAAAAGTAATCAGTAGCATGTGATATAAAGAAAAACTAGAAACATCTCCATTAAAACCAGGAACAAGAAAATGATATCCAATCTTTCTAGTCTTCTTCAATGTAATGATTGAATGCCAAATAGGACCCACAAACTCCACCAGTCTTCACAAACTATTGTCAAGGCTTCTAGTTATTTTCCATACCCTGATGTCAAGGCATTATTGTTGAAGGGTACCCATATTCATATTATTGAAGGTAAAGAAACAAGTTTGCTACTTGACTAGAATATCAATTACTACTGAGTAGTGTTCATGATAGTGGCAAGTACTCTGAATGATACTAAAGGATAAAAGGAGTCTTCAATATAATTCAGCTACAAATCCTAAAATACAAAACCTAACATCAGGACCTGCCTATAAGATATACTGTTGCAAGGGTGGCACAAATGTTATGGCATGACCAGATCCTTTAGGATTAAGGATTAAGGACTGCTCCATGAGATGTAACCCATGATTAACACTGCTATAGTGGCCAATAACCTGAGATTAGAGAGGTCATGGTCCTAAGGGAAAACCAAATATTCCTGCTTGCAAAAGGAAGACAGAAATAAAATAACTCTTAAAGATAAACAGTTATACCAGTACTCATAAAAGTTTCTTTCAGTATTTGGTAATGAACACAGAGATACACAGTTGGACATTATGCAGGGGTGGAGAAACTTTACATTACTCAGTTCTAAACTGGTGGTTAACTTCATCAAGCTCCTCAACTCCTGTCTCAGAGAGTTGTGTGGAAGAGGAGGCAGAAAGACTGTAAAATACAGAGGTGGTGGATAACTCCATGGAAACAGCATCTTAAGATACAACAGGAATGATATACTATGAACTTACAAAATTATATTACCATGCACAATATCTACACAAGTTTTAAATGAAATAATGCTTTAGCACTGAGGAGGGGACATAGACATAAAGTCCCAACAATACCTATTTACAATAGATACCAGCTGCGGAAAGGCAAATGAGTTTCCTTCAATGCAGTCACTGGGTATAACAATCACATTGCAAACCACACCCCATGCCCAGACTATAAGTCAGTCTGTCTCTGTCTCTGTCTCTGCCTCTGCCTCTCTCTCTCTCTCTCTCTCTCTCTCTCTCTCTCTCTCTCTCTGTGTGTGTGTGTGTGTGTGTGTGTGTGTGTGTGTATGTGTGTAATACAATCAAATCTCTCTCTCTCTGTGTATGTGTGTGTGTAATACAATCAAATATATACACAAATATACACACATATGGCTTTCTATTTGATTTTGTTTAGTTTTTGTTTAGTTATTTCTTCTCATCTTATTGTTTGTGGTTATTTGGTTTAGTTTTTGTTTTAGAAAGAATGAAGTAAACGAAAGTTGGTTGGTTTGGGAAACAAGGAATATCTGGAAAGAGTTGGGGTAAATGTTATCAAAACGTATGTTGAATTGAATTTTTAAAACTATTTTTAAATTAGCCATTGATCTGAGTAGACATTTATCCAAAAGAACATTCACATACCATTAATAAGCACATAATATACTCAATGTCATTATTTATTAGGAAATTGAAGCTAAAATGACAGAAAGGAAAAATGTCACACCTACTAGGACAGCTATCATAGAAACAGGTCTAAGAGTAATGATACAGAGTAATTGACATCTCCACATACTGCTGGTAATAAAATGTATTCTCTGGAAAACAGTCTGTGTGTTCTTTCTAGGATAAACACAGACCAACAATATGAGCCAGCTATTCCATTCCTTAGTGGAAATATCCCAAGTGGAATGGAATATACCATCACGTACAAACTTTACCCAGATGTGCATAGTGCTCATGAATCTGATCTCCAACAGGAAACTACAACAACCTGAAATGCCTAGCAACTGATGCTGTGGGTGAATGGACAAAGAGAGTGTGGTCTATTCATAAAATGGACTGTTATTTATCAGTACAAAGAAGTCTCTAGCCCAGGAGATGGCTCAGCTGGTAAAGTGCTTCCTAGTAAATATGAGGACCTGAGATTAATTTTGAGAATCCAGAGGAAAAAGTGGTCGTTGGAGCAGGATAGATCTCTCAGCTGTTAAGAGATCATACTGCTTTTGCAGAAGATTTGAATTGGGCTCCCAGCAATCAAGCTTTGTAACTAAGAACAACTTGTAACCCTAGCTGCATGAGTTCTTATGCACTCTTTTGCATACTACGATTGCTCTACTTGGTATACATACATACACACGGGGCAGGTGGGGGAGAGATGGAGGGAAGAAAAGAAGGATAGACAGATGGAAAAACAGAAATACAGACAGATATTGAGAAAGAAAGATCTTTCTTTGAAAAGTAAGCATGTATGGTAGTCCATGATTGTAGTTTGTAATTTGCATTCCATTACTGGCAGTGCAGAAACTAGTGGATACCTGGATCTTGGTGGTCAGCTAGTCTAAACTACTCTGTGACTTCTAGGCCAGTGATAGAGTCTCTCAAAAGCGAAAGTGACAGCATCCAGGGAAATACCGGATGTTAATCTCTAATCTCCATATGCCTGTGCATTCCATTCACTCAGAATACACATAATATACAGAAAAAGAAAAGTCTAACATCAATGCTATCTATATGAATCATTAAAATACTAATGCAGTTTCAAAAGCATTGTCCCCAAAAGTGTTACAGAACATGCTTCCACTACTAACAATAACCAAAAATAGGCAACTCTATAGCTAAAATATCTATTTGTGGCTCCTAGAGGTAGGTGGAGGTAGGTTGAAGAAAATACAAAGTAACGACAGCACACACCAGGATTTCTTCTGGAGATGTTAAAATGCCTTAAAGTTGACTATGGTATGGATACACAAATCCATGAATGCATTAAATGCCATCAAACTCTTTCTACAATATTTTATAACAAAACATATAATATATAGGCAATTATAAGGCTTTATGACATACATTTCAAAAAAATTGATGAAAAGGTGCCAAACACTTGGAAATATTTAAGACTTTCTCATATGTATATGAAAGCTTTACATACTTTACATAAATAACTATAATGGACATAATTATACTATGATTAATTGTAGCTTACAAGAAATCACTACCAATATTACCACAATTATAACAGTTTAGTGACCTCTGAAACCTAGGCTGCTTCTGTTGTAAAACCTATACTTCTAAAGAAAAATTTGTAGTATAAGTTTTAGATAAAAAATATCATCATGGAAATTTTCAAACATAAGGAACAAAGCAAAAATTAAAAAAGTCCATTAAGGTAAAGGGAATTTAATTCACTTCCCCAAACCCAGGAATAGTGACATCCTTGTACTGAGGAGGCAGGTAAAGGGAACCAAGATTCCTTGACCAGGCTGTGATACTGCCTGTGATGTTGTTTCAAAGGAAACAGATGAAAAATAAATAAAATAATAAAGCTAGTTGTTCTATTTCATAGATAACAACCTTGGAACGTGTTTGACTTATTATATAGTTGCATCAATACTTATCATCCAGAAACAGGACCTTAGTATTTCTAGGGATGAAGAAACTCTTCTAATGTGTTTTCCACATATTTTTCTTCCTTTTAGATGTTTTGCTTAACTAATTGAATTCTTTTTTTAAATATTTTTATTTTCCATATTCTTTGTTTACATTCCAAATGATTTCCCCTTTCCCGGATCCCCCCTCCCCCTATGCCCCATAAACCTTCTTCTCTCCATCCATTCTCCAATCACCTCCCTCCTTTTTCTCTGTCCTTATATTCCCCTCCAATGCTAGATCAATCCTTTCCAGGATCAGGACCCTCTCCATACTTCTTCATGGAGTCATTTGTTATGCTATTTGTGCCTTGGGTATTCAGGGCTTCTGGGCTAATTAATATCCACTTATCAGAGATTGCATTCCATGTGTATTCTTTTGTGATTGGGTTACCTCACTTAGGATGATATTTTCCAGATCAAACCATTTGCCAAAAAATTTTGTGAATTCATTGTTCCTAATTGCTGAGTAGTATTCCATTGTGTAAATATACCACATTTCTGTATCCATTCCTCCTTTGAGGGGCAACTGGGTTCTTTCCAGCTTCTGGCTATTATAAATAAGGGTGCTATGAACATAATGGAGCATATGTCTTTATTGCATGCCGGGGAATTCTTTGGGTATATGCCCAGGAGAGGTATAGCAGGGTCCTCCGGAAGTGTCATGTCCAGTTTTCTGAGGAACTACCAGACTTATTTCCAAAGTGGTTGTACCATCTTACAGCCACACCAGCAGTGGAGGAGTGTTCCTCTTTCTCCACATCCTCACCAACACCTGCTGTCTCCTGAGTTTTTGACCTTAGCCATTCTGACTGGTGTAAGGTGAAACCTCAGGGTTGTTTTGATCTGCATTTCCCTAATGACTAATGATGTTGAGCACTTCTTAAGGTGCCTCTCGGCCATCCAAATTTCTTCAGGTGACAATTCTTTGTTTATATCTGTACCCCATTTTTAAATAGGGTTATTTGGTTCCCTGGGGTCTAACTTCTTGAGTTTTTTGCATATATTGGATATTAGCCCTCTATCAGAAGTAGGGTTGGTGAATATCCTTTCTCAATTTGATGGTTGCCATTTTGTCCTTTTAACAGTGTACTTTGCCTTACAGAAACTTTGTAATTTTATGAGGTCCCATTTGTCAATTCTTGATCTTAGAGCATAAGCTATTGGTGATCTGTTCAGGAACTTTTCTCCTGTGTCCATGTCCTCAAGGGTCTTCCCCAGTTTCTTTTCTATTAGTTTTAGTGTGTCTGATTTTACATGGAGGTCCTTGATCCACTTGGAATGAAGTCTAGTACATGGAGATAAGAATGGATCAATTTGCATTCTTCTGCATGCTGACCTCCAATTGAACCAGCACCATTTGTTGAAAAGGCTATCTTTTTTCCACTGGATGAAGCAATTCTCAAATTCATCTGGAATAACAAAAAACCCAGGATAGCTAAAACTATTCTCAACAACAAAAGAAATTCTGGGGGAATTAGAATCTCTGACTTCAAGCAATACTACAGAGCAATAGTGTTAAAAACTGCATGGTATTGGCACAGTGACAGACAAGTGGACCAATGGAATAGAATTCAAGATCCAGAAATGAATCCACACACCTATGGTCACTTGATCTTCGACAAAGGAGCTGAATTCTAAGGCTGGACCACTGTGTTTTCTCTTGTTTGTTTCTCTCGGTGTGAGTTCCTGGAAATCAGGGACAGAATCCTCGCTCCACTCTTTTTCCATTTCCAAGATACTGCCATTGAATGGAGTGTGAAAAGTTCCACAGTGGTTATCTGTTGAAGTTTGTTTGTTTGTTTGTTTGTTTTATCAATTTCTATTTTTTATTATTTTAAAAATCAGGTTTGAGTAAAACATTGATGGCATGTGAACTTCTATTTCTGAATCATTTTCATGCAGGAAAAAAAAAAACCCTCTGTGCTGACATTAGTTGCAATTCTTCAATAGCTAGGAAGGATAAGAGTTAAACCATGGTAATGAGTTTGACAAACTTTTAGACATAACAGTGGTGCTAGAAGAATTGCAGTTTCACTTATTCTGAAATATTTTCTTTTTTTTCTAAAAGAAGCATTTTTGTAGCTCCTGCGTCTATAAATGTAAGGTAGGCCGCATTGTTATTATATTAAAATAAATGTTGAGATCTCTTGCTATCCTTCTATTTCCTTTTAAAGTTTTATTTTAATGCTTAATTATATGTATAATTATGTGTGAGAACATTCATGTGTAATTGCAGTCCAGAAGTAAGCACTGTGTCTCCTAGACCTTGACTTATAGATGCTTGGAAACTGTCAGATATGGGCTGGGACTTGAACTCATATCCTCTGCAAGATCAGTACATACACTTAACCATTTGAGCAGCTCTCTAGCCACAGACACTTAATCCTTTTTTTTTTTCAGACACGTAATTGTAAATAGAGAATCACATAATATACATAGCACACAATAGTCTACATAGCACACAAAGTTGAATTTTAAAATGACATTCTCAAATGAACATGCATAACTTCTGTGATAATCATGATACTTAAAATTAAATGCATGTCCTGATCATGGGTATTTTTTTAACTACTTCATTCCTTAATCTTGGTGTTATCCTATATTTCAGTTCTTTATAACAAGTTATTTCTTTCACATGTAGAAAATTCAATTTAAATAATGCATTCTGATTTTATTTTTAAAAAAATGCAGACAGAAAATCCCAAATACAATATCAGCAGTATAAATTCTGGAATAATTAGATTTTTGTCAAGTTGTTTGGAAACACTATTGTGAAATCAAAACCTTTTTGTTGGCTTAAAATCAAGAACAGCCTAATTTTGTCATCAAGTGAAGACTCATTCCAGTAAACATTGCAGTCTTAATGAAAACCTTGACCATGCCTGGGTGATATCAGGCACTTTTTAATAAGCAAATTGGTTTGTGCTATAGTCCTGCATAGTTACATATTTTCCATTTTGTTCATAATTCTAGTGTAGGTGGAATAAAGTTAAAGAGCAAGGACAATTCCTCCTTGTATTCTGTGCAACTAGCAGAGAATGTCCACTATAATAAATGATAATTGAATAAATGAACTTTGCATGTTAAAAATGCCGACTGCTGCCATGTAATGCTATTCACCTACAAAAAAAAATGGCTTGGTTTTCACATTCAGATGGTGAGTCCACCTGATATCACTGGAGTAATTAGCACTGAAAAAGCTGTTTGAGAAAATGTACATGGGGAAAGTCTGGCCAATTCTGTTCAAGGTCACCTAGTTAATTTGAAACACTGGTTCAAGTCAAGTTTATCATACATAATTCCTCAAGGCACCCTGCACTATCTAATAAAATTTACTCCGCAAAAGTCGGTGTTTATAAAATACCATGTGTGCATTAGGTTATACTTCCCTAAGAACCAGGGACAAGACCCTGCCTAAAAGGGCTTAAGAGCTGCAATTGACAGAAAGGCAAGCAGGAAACATAAACAAGTGAATTGCAAAGGCAAATGATTCCCACCATCTGCTTAGCTTGTATCTGCTCTCCCTTTGCCAGCAGCCTTTTGAGAAGACACGGAGCCATGCTGGTGGCCTCTGTCATATGCTCCCTCTCCTTTCCATCTGTGATGTCCTCTGTGAAGTCAATGATATTGCTTTGACTTTGCCCTTTGTTATGGAAATGCACCAGGTAATGCAAGAGCATCAAAGAGACTTCATGAGCTGGTACCAAAAAAACAAAATGTTAATGGTGATGTTAGAACATGATGCTGACCCAGTCCCACACTTTACCTGACCAAATGAAAGCAAATAAGAAACAAGGTTTAAAATGTAACTGGCCATGTACAAACTTGTTTCCTGTTCAATAAATATGTTCTAACCACTTGGTGTTTCAAGTTTTCTGCCAGGCTCTGTAGATAAAGGAGATAATGGGAGAGAAGGAAAAAATTACCATCCTGATGTTGAGATATACTCAAAGATGAGGAAAGAGAATGATACATAATCTGTGTGATAATTATGAGTGATACGTAATCTGTGTGATAATTATGAGTGATGTGCTTGTCATATAAGAAACAACATGGCAGCTTAGACATAGGAAAACATAGTGATGGGCATTTATGGTCCAGTGAGTAGATGACGAGTAGTAGTTGAGTGGTAACAATGACCCTTTGCCCTGTATGGTATGAAGAAGGAGAAAAAAAGCAAATTTGTATTCCTTGAGCAGAGGGAGCAGGAGAGGATGGGAGGGGTAGCCCAATCAGCCACACAGAGGACATGAACACCATGCCTAGACAGTACTAAAATGAAGATCTATGCTTATAATCTATGTATTTAGGGAAGCCATTGTTGAACCTGAACAAGGATAATAGAATGTATCTGACCATCAAGAAGAGAACTCTGGCTGCTATATCCAGAGCACATTGGAGAAGGATGTACACTATAAAGAAAGTGGTATGTAATGTGGTTGGAACTCTTAAGAACAGTTAAGTGGTTATCAGTACAAAAACAAGACAGTCAAAAGGGAAGTCACACACATTAGCATAGCAGCCTGGGGTAACATCACTGCCAATGGAGTCTGAATGGCAGGTATTTCTGGTGCTGGCATTCTGCTGAGTCTCATAGGCAATACTGGCTTCTTATTCTGCCTTCTAAGTGCACCATTTATGCAATCTTCACAGATCTCTCATAGTTATATTTCTTGGCAAATATTTGCTCATTTCTAAACCAAAACCAACTTTACACCCAGACAATCATGATATTGGCTAAGAAGACAGCCACAAGGTCCTGAATTTTTCTTGTCACTGTTTCTGATGCTATCATATCCGGGTTGCATATGAAAGAAGGATATTGCAGGTCTCACACAGTCTGGGATGACAGAGCAGGTATTCCCTTTAGTTAAGATAACAAGCACAGCCTCTCCTCCTTCAATGAGACCGACCACAGAATTACAAATTGTACCAGTTTAAGTGGCTTGTATGACATTGAAGTGGGGGAAAAAAAAACACCAACAGATTTTTCAAAACCTAGTGGTACTGGGTATCAGCTCATTATTAAAAAGGAAGGGTATGTTTCACAAAACGCGGCCTTGTGGGTGAAAGCTGTCTTTCTTTGTTCCTTGGAATGGCAAAGTGTGGCTTTACATCTCAGGCCAATTATCCTCCAACGAGTTTCAGAAACTGACAAGACCCATAAAACAGGAGATGAAATGATGACAGCACCGGCTTGGAGTTTACTCGTAGCCAGCATTTGCATCTGATTTGGTGTCTCTCTAGTAGGTGTAGAAAATCTCCCTAAGTGGAGAAAAGATTTTCCAATACAGAAGCAACACAATCAGCCACTAACTCCTCCCATCTCAACCCTTTGCTGGACAGTTCTCCTTTAGACCCAGGACCTCTTTTATCAATAACTGACATTTATTTTTCCACCTAAAATCTTGGAATCAGCCAGAAGCAAATGAGAGTACTCTGCTACACTCTGTATGCCTTCTTTCCAGGATGAATATAAAGAAGAAAACTTGAGTTTTCACCAAGAAAGACTGGTTGGAAGTTAACATGCAAAGCGACCCATGACTGCATGGGGAGTGATTTCATACAGGCTTGTGCTCACCAGAGAGAAGCTCGAATCCGGGGCTAGAAATTAATCTGGCCTTTCCATCAACTAGGTACTGTGCTCCCATTGGGTTAATGCTTGTTCTGGCTGCAGAAGCCCCAGGAAACCCTGAGACACTCTCCTGCAGGGTCCTGTTGGCAACACTCCCCACTGAGAAGACAATATAGGAAGTACTGTTCAAAAAAGTCAAAACTGAGACTGAAGAAAGGATATGAGCATTTCCAACTTTTTTTTTTTTCATTTTCCCCAACACACACAGAATTCACTTAGAATACCCCCATCATGCAAAGGGAAATGATCAGAAGGATGCAAAGCAGAGACTGCCCGAAAACTGATTTTCAGAAAACATTGTGTCACATGTGAATTAAATCTGAACAACAGCCTTTCAAATGCAAATCCTTCTGAAGAGATGTCATTGATATGCAACCTCGGAAAACCTTCCAAAAGAAGTAAAATGGATAAATGTGATAATTAAGATCTCTATTTATAGGAAAACGATCAGATTACGTTTGTTCGGAAATGTTTTTTTTTTTTTTTTTTTTTTTTTTTTTTTTGTACCTGCAACACGGAGGGCAGAAATAGGGAGTAAGGATAGATTTTGAAATTTGCAGGTTGGAGGTGAAAATGGGATGATAGCTTGTCTGACAGAGGTGGGGATTTGCCTCTGCTATGCTAAGACCTGTTATTAGGCACTTCTAATTGCCATGGGCCCTCCTGACCGCTATTCACTCTTCCTGGGGAAGTCTGGTTCTAGTCATCATGGCAACAACATCCTCTTTTCATGCTGGATACAAGCTGCTGAGCAACCTGTAGCAGTGCCAGTCAAGAGTAGTGTTTAGGAGAAGCTGACCCGATACAAGAAGCCCTGAGCTTTTCTCTGAAATGTTTTCTGTAGACGGAGCTTGATGCAGAAAAATCCCTGGAAGATGATCTCAGGGAACTGAGAGGAAAGCAGGGTGGGGTTGTGATAATGTGATTGTGTCTGAATCTTCAGGGTAATTATGAAAATTATAAGTGAGTACTCTACTGTAGGGTCTCCTTTATTAGAGTTCCTATGGATTCATAGGAGGGAGACTGGTATGTATATGTAGTACAGTTGTGCATATGACAGAGTTTAATGGTACCTCATTCCTCAGTCCCTCACCCATCAGACACACCACTCATAAGTTTCTCTCACAAAAAAAGGCATTTATCTGAGAAGAGAAAATGCATAAGGGTGTCTGTTCTCTTAAGTTAATGCCAGTTGCGTGTCTGAGTCATATTCATTTAGACTATAATGTTAAACTCAGATTAAAAGACAAATAGACCCCAAGTAAATGTAAAACTAGGATGGAGGGTTAGAGAAATTGTTGGTTGTCTGGGTATTGCAGGCAAAGGAGAAAGGCACCAGATATCTGAAAGAATACCCTGTTACTGTGGCAAAGAGAAGACACTAAGGACAGATAAACTCTAATACGTAGCCAGACTCAGGATGAACTCTGTACTCATCTAGATGTTTGGGTGAATAAGAGTAATGCATGTCTTACCCTTCATAGCAGGCTACTTAGCTACTTCCTCTCTGATGAAAGATGTTTGGGCATTATGCCTTCTAACTTTCTACAGTAGGCACAGGAAAGGCTGGCAATTGAAGGTAAGGTGTACTATGGAAGACCGTGTAAGCACATGGAGTTCTGGGATTGTTGAGTTGACTTCCAATCTCTGTCAATCTCTGTAAAATATCAGATAATGTAATATCTGCTTTTAATTTTTTTTTGCTTTACATTTTCTTACTACACTTACTTCCAACCCTATAGATACCATAGATATAGATATAGATATAGATATAGATATAGATATAGATATAGATATAGATATAGATATAGATGCCATTTATATTTCCTTTTGCTCTCTTGTTTTATTTGGGCTAACAGTATGCTAAAATTTGGACAAACAACCACGAATGACATACAAGGTATTTCCTTTGTCACCTGATGGGACTCGTCAATGTAGCTAACAGTTATTTTTCTATCTGGATTTGTTAGTGGAGTGGCCAAGCATTGAGAGGAGCAGGCGCGTTGTGCTCTTGAGAGCCTTCTTTCAGCTGGTGCTTTACATTCAGGAGGTTCAGAGCATTTACAAAAACATCTGAACTCTTAGGATTTCATTTGAACCAAAATCCAAACTTTGAACCTTTTATGGTTTTAACACATCACAAGTGTATGTGTCTCCTGCCTTGATATTATTCCCTCTGGTCCCCTCCTGACTCTTTGTCCCTTGAATAAAACTGAACAGTTAGTTGGAGATCAAAACCTGATCCAAGGGTCACCTTAGATTGACGACCTTCTCTCTACCACAACCACTTTAATTAAAGAGCATGTCCATGAGCAACCACCTTTCTGTGGGGCCTGGGATGTATTCTTAAGACAGATTTTGCTGTCACACAGCTGTGGTAGCCCCTTTCTCTGAAGAGTAGCAAGTCCCAGTAGATCATAGATCTTAACCCCATGACAGGCCAACCTATTTATGCTGGCTCCTAATAATGACTTATGTTGATAATGGCACTATTCATGCTGGAAGCCAGCTCACAGCACTCCGCTGACCACATGTGCTCTTTTTATTCAGGCATGTGTCTATATACATCCACATATCACAACTGCACAAAGGTCCTGACTGCTGTGACTTTAATCAGCCCTTTCTTCCTTTTGCCTAGCTTTGGGGCCTGATCCTGGGGATTAGGGAAGCCAGGGCACCCTTCTCTTTATAACTGGAGGGGGAAAAAAAAGAAGAAAAGAAAAAAAGGAAAGAAAGAAAACCAGAATTGAACAATTGGGAGTCCAGCTCCCTATTCACTTTGTTGCTTATTGGTGTCTGTGTACATCCGCCATGATGCAGCAAAGCAGTTGAGAACTCATGGGACACATATTTAATCTTGGAGTTTCTCCTCCCATTTTATCTTCTCTTCGTCTCTCCTTCCATTTAATGAACCAATTATGCTGACAGGGAGGAGAGTACTTCCTTCCCGGCTCATTCTCTCTTGGAGCTTTTATTCTCTGACTCTGTAAAATGCTGCCTAATTTGGCATAAGACCCTATTGTAGGTTATTTTTACATTCACCATGAATTGTGTAAAATTGTTTTAGCACTTTGGAGATTTTTCTCTTTTTGAGCATGAGGCATTATTGTATCTGCTGTATGAATGACAGGTAAGATGGTAAGAAAATGTCCAAATGTGTATACACTCAGTTGCACTCATTTTACTTAACAATATTTTCATTTATTTTCCAGATCAGATCAAACACAAGGGAAAATACATAGACTGTGTATTAATGGGTTTCTCCTTCCACAGTAATGCTTAAAATGCAATAAGTCTCATTGAAGACTTCTTAGCTATTCAATGTTGATAATAAAGCACAATGGAATCTTATTAATTCATTCACTAACTGTATTTATATAACAAGAATTGGGGCAGAATAGTTGGGCTAGCTAAGTATTTTGAGAATAAAATGTAAGCAGCTTTCTGAAGTATTAATTCTATTTATTTAAGGTTTTCCCCTTCTCAATTGGGCAAATATCTTTATTACTGATCTATTTTTGCATAATGTAATATGGATTTAGTTTCTTAAATAGTTTTTAAATGCTTGACTTCCCCTATAAACTCAACTGAGTGCTACTCATGTAATGCTTTCAAGTAGAATACTGTTCAGTTTTTTTCTTTTTATCAGTAATGAATGTCAGGCATTGTGAAAGATAAGCTACAAGGTCATAAACAAGAAACTATTGTTATCTTTTAGAAGCTTCTGAACCAGGAGAAAACAGACTTCTTGAACACACTGATGTCTTAATAGAGATAGCATAGATTCCTGTTTTAATTCTTGAGTTCTCACCATCCCTTGTTGTAGGTTAGTTATAAAGAATAAGAGTTTTTCCCATGGCAGTCTATATGTACTTAGAAGGGAATTTACTCTACGTTTTTGCCATCAAAGTCCTGTCCTATTGAGTGAAGTGATCAGATGGCTTCAAACGAGCAAAGCAAAGCATCAATCAGAGTATTCCTGTGCTCCTTCCCCCACTAGAGGTACTATGCTCTTAAGAGAGAACATAAATGTAAAATTCTTGTTACTAAAAGACTATGGAGAAAGAGAATTAAGAATTGGAATGAGTTCTAAGGATATTGCTTGAACATTTTGTTCCAACTGGTAAATATATTCTATGAACTTCTTTAGTTAAGGGAGATATTATATGGCATTATAAGTGCCTGTATATATTTGAACCATATTTATCATGAAAGCATGTACACGCTTTGGTAGATATAGCTTCGTTTGGCATCTAGGGAATGCAAATAAAGCTTCAAAGTGCACAAACCCAAAGGAAAGTTCATAAAATGTTTCTAGTTGAGATTTTTGATGAAACATCCCTAAATTCATCAAGAAACATGTAAAGATATTTGTTATATGTTTGTATGGAGGGTAGAGCTTAAAAAAAAACCAAAGAGCTAAGTTTACATTGAGTTCATATTCATAAAGAGGATCACAGAAGCATTTAGTTAGGCAAAGGGCATGCAACATTCACTTCTCGTGCTCGAAGCTTGTTGGTTCGAGTTCTTGGTCAAAGAATAAATACATCTATAAGTATGAGATTGAGGCACACAGCCTTTCTGAATTAATCCTGTGGTCCCAACAGCCAGAAAAGCTAGCTGACCCAAGAAGGTAAAACTTTGTTCTGGAAAATAGTAGTGCCAGTCAACTCTATTTAAATGTCATGATAATAAGAGATGTTGTAAATTAACGTTTAGAGCAGCAAATAGACTGAATGGCATTTGGGGATCCCTTATATTCTATGATCCTATGAGTCCATAAGGTTATCTTCCTTCCCTCATGATATTGCTGTCTAATTTTACCACACAAGCACTTAGGTTTGAATGGATGTGAGCACTTTATGCTCCAAATTGAAATTACCTGCTATTTTAACATTGCAGAATCATGTCCTCGCTGTTATATGTGCCTTTCTCTCCTTTGAAATATGGGGTGAGAAGTAAAATTGTCAGGTCCAAGCTGCCCTTCAAATGGAGCTCTCTTGTATTCCACTGCAAAAATTCATGGCCTCACCTTGCTCCTTGGTGACCAGTTCTAAGCTTGCTTTGTGGCTTTCTACAGATGCAATGTAAAAGGACTTTATCTAAGCTCACATTGGTATTCTTTCAGCTGCTCTTCTGAAGGCTACTTTGAATGCAAAGTATAGTGCTAGTGAAAATTGCCTGTGTTCATACAAACAGCATCAGGAAAAGCATAGGAGACAAATGCAGGTGGGCCAGTACACAGCTCTGTCTCATCCTATGTACATAATGATGAGAGGTATTTTATCTGGCTTTTCAAAAGGACACAGAGGAGGTCCCTGGAGTTCTGTGACAAATTTGACTAGCGTCCTAGTACTAGGATATTCTATTATTCTGAGTTCTAGCAACCTGTGTTCTCTTCTGTTCTTCAGTGAAATGGCCTGCACATGTGCTTTTGATCTGTGCTGTGCTTTGAGAGGCAGGGACAACACACATTTGTATCAGCATTATTACTATTAGATTTTCTTTGGTAGTATCTAGTTTTCTTGATATGCTGATGTCTAATTGCTAAATGGCAATGTTGGTATAATTTCTCAGCCCTGCTGTAACAAGAAGCTAATATTTATGAAGAGGTGTGGGTGTGGGTGGAGGGGTATGTGATTCAGCAGCACCACTTGAACAGAAAGAGTTGTTAGAATTATTTTCCACATTGTTTCTTTTCAGAAATTGACTTGAAATCCACAAAAATCTTGGAATCTATATCTCTACCATTTAGCATTTTAATACCCTCATACATTCTTTTTTTTTAAAAAAAGCAAGGAAACAAATATCACTTACTGAATTCTCTGGTGCTTATAAATGGTCATATTTTAAATGTGATCTAAATTTTGATATTTTCTTCGTTTGCAATTATGCATTAATACATGCTAGCTTTGTAACCCTCAACAAGGTGCTCAGCTTCCCTGAGGTTTCTTTTCTGGCAAATTGTTAGAAAAACAAATCTCACTTTGCTGAGTCCTAAAGTCTTTTAAATAAAAATAATTTTTTTTTTTGGCGGGGGGGGGGGGGTGGATCTAAGCCGTGCCTAACATCAAACAAGTATGAAATGAATGACATATATTTTTGAGAGCAGAGGAAAAGATTAATCTTTGTCTAATAAAGAACAACAGTAAACAGTATCTTTGCAATATAGAATAAAAAGTTTAAAAAAAACCCACACAGGCTATGTATTAATGGATTTCTACTTTCACAGTAATGCTTAAAATGCAGTAAGTCTCTTTGAAGACTTCTTAGCTGTTCATGTTTATAATGAAGCACAATGGAATCTTATTAATTCATGGACTAACTTTATTAATATAGCAAGAATTGGGGCAGAATAGGTAGGATAACTATGTATTTTGAAAATAAAATGTAAAAAAGAAAAAAGAAAAAGTGTAAAAGATCATGCAGCATTACAATGGTACTAAATAAGATGAACTTGCATAGTTCAAATAGCTGAAAATCTTTAACATATCTTTTTTGGGAACATTTTATTTATTTACATTTCAAATGTTATCCCATTTCCCAGGTTCCCCTTTGGAAACGCCCTATCCCATCTTCCCTCTCCCTGCTTCTATAAGGTTTCTCCATCACCCACCTACCCACTCCCAGTTCTGGGATTCCCCTACACTGGGACATCAAGCCTTCACAGGACCAAGGGACTCCCCTCCCATTTATTCTTAACAAGGCCAATCTCTGATACATATGCAGCTGGAGCCATGGGTCCCTACATGTGTGGTATTTGGTTGGTGGTTTAGTCCCTGAAAACTCTGGCAGGGTAGGGGGCGGGGTCTGGTTGGTTGATATTATTGTTCTTTCTATGGGGTTGCAATCCCCTTCAGCTCCTTCAGTCCTTTCTCTAACTCTTCCATTGGGGAACCCATGCTCAGTCCAATGGTTGGCTATGAGTATCTGCCTCTGTTTTTGTAAGGCTCTGGCAGAGCTTCTCCGAAGACAACTATATCAGGCTCTTGTCAGCAAGGACCTGTTGGCATCCACAATAGTATCTGGGTTTGGTGTCTATGTATGGGATGGGTCCCCATATGGGGCAGTCTCTGGATAACCTTTCCTCCAGTCTCTGCTCCACACTTTCTCTCCATATTTTTTCCCATGAGTATTTTGTTCCCCTTCTAAGAAGGACTGAAACATCCATACTTTGGTCTTCCTTCTTTTTGAGGTTCATGTGGTCTGTGAATTGTGTCTTGGGTATTCCAAACTTTTGAGTTAATCTTTAACTCATTTTATACAATCATTTCATCAAATATAGTAGGTTTTTTTAATCAAGAGGATACAAGTGTATCAGCTATTAGACCGCTGATGTAGATATCAATATTTAGCTAATAGAAATAAAATGAAAGCAACATTACAAGTAAAGGAATACAGCTTTAAATAACAGTCTGCAGAACCCGAGACTGATAGTTACAGTCAAAGATTCAAAGGCTGCTCTAAAGTCTACATTTAATAACATGGGCTGACTTCTGCAGGGCACTTAATTTCTCTAGGGTTCAATTTCCTACAGTTCAAACCTAGTTAAAACAAAAGGGATGGCCTTGATAATCTCTAAGGATCTTTCCAATTGGAAAATGTCACTATTCTATAATTTTAAGAATCCTTTTCTCAAGATAGACCAAGGCAAAAATATGATGGTAAACTTTTCTCGGCACAAAAGTATGATTATACAGCAAAAATAATTTGTCCCTGACCTCGATCTTAACATAAATAAAAATTCCATCCCAGAATCAGACTGATTCCAATTCACTGTGATGTGTCCTGGGCTTCTTTTGAAAAAAAAAAAAAAAAAAAGACACATGACATAGGATTTAGGTTTTCTGCAAACATAATAACATCAGGATCTCTAGTAGAATTCTGCTAATGAGGCTACCGGGTTGAAAGGGGAGGAAAGGAACCAGACAGGAATGATTTGTAATTAGCACATCAATTACTTGTATATAAGTATGTGCTCCTTAAATGCTTAAGAAGCTTAAAAATGAATATTTCTTCAATGCCTGAAGCACTGTCTTGCTCTCTAATTTATATGTTAACTTATTGTAACATTGGAGGACAAATATTGCTGTTTTTAGACAAGTTTTTCCTGCAAATACCTTTCATTCTTTTTTTCCCTGGTTTTGGGAAAATATAAATAAATGGTTTGGGGACAGTCTTAAAATATTCTATGAGATGCGTATAATGGAATAAAATCAAGGAAGGCTCTTGTGCCCTGGAGAAGTGCGTGAAGAAGAGACTAGGTGTCCCCTTCAAAAAAATCTTTCTAGTACAATAAAAATACCTAAGACCACACAAGAATTTTTTTTTCTAACTCCAAAATGGCTTTTTGCTTTTCTAAATATGTTTTACTTAACAGATTCATGCAGATTCCTTTAAATTTCTAATTACTACCTGTATGGATCTATTTATGATCAGTTTGGAAAAACTGATAAAGCATCTCATGGAGTGACAGTGATAAGTGAGCTATGGGGCCATGGAGAGAGTACATTGCCACCTATTGTTTGATTAATCTGACGCATTAAATACATGCAATGGTAGACACAGACCATCCCAAAGCTCAAGTCTCATCTCAGAATATTATGTCCATCAACTCAATGGAGACAAGAATTAATAGGAAATTACCTAACAACTTTGATGATTTGGGAGTGAGATTTTATAATATAAAATTAGTACTTTTATGTAATGATAAAAAGTTGAATATAACAGCCACAAAAATGTTAGCAATGTTTTGGTATCTGATATAGTTTATTTTAAATAATTTCTTCCTCTTACATGAAAAAAAGTCTGTATCCATTTAACACAATCAAATGTTCTTTTTTATTTTATGACTTTCATATTTTTAAAACAATTTCATTCTTTTTCAAAACTTCTAACTTATTTATTCCTCTACCCAATTTCTTTCCATTTCTACAATCTCTACTCTCCCATCTTTTCCCACCCAACTTTAAGACTATTACTATTCTTAACATTGCCAACCTAATCTAGTTTACTATAGATAGAGCTATTCTTGGGAATGGACCTGCGTGATGTGTAGTTAACCTTCCATTTACTCTTCCCATGTAATGGTAGAGTTTTATAGCCACCTTCCCACATCTGTGCTGGAATTTTGTTGGCTGGAGTTTATATTCACTAAACACTGTAAATTCATTCATGTATCTTTCCAGATGCATCTGAAAAAACATGATTTCCTTGAGTCTCTTGATGTGAACTGCAATTTTTCCATCCTCTTTTACACATGGTTTCCTGAAACTTGGGAGGAGGGGGTTGATATGACAATCCCATATTAGCAAGTTTTTTTTTTTTTAAGGTGGATAAAATGAGTGATAATGATACCTTGAAAACAGTAGTCTCTTCTTGAAGTTCTGAATCTTGTTAATGAAAGAATTTGAGAAAAATTTAAATGTAAGCTCAAGTATAATTTTATTAGCATTTAAAAGAGAAACTATGCAACTCCTAGCAGCTGCCGAAAGAACGGAGATACAGAAGAGAGAAATGTATGACATTTCAATCAAGCTGCCATGACAGCCAAATGGTAGATAAATAGACACACAGTGTGGAGGGAAAAACAGAGAAAGAGGAGGAGGGAAGGAGGAGGAAGTGGAGGAGGAGGGTGAAGAGAAAGGACAAAGAAGGAGGAGGAGAAGGAAGAGGAGGAGAAGAGGAGAAGGATGAGGAGTGGGACAAGAGGAAGAAAAGGGAAAGCTAAGTCTTTCTGAGTCAGGAATTAGAAATTCAGGCTGGTACCACAGACCTTCATATCCATTCTATAGCAACTACACAGAATGTGGGAATTCTGGGAAGAGAGGCTGTATTATGACACTAAATATATAGCTATTTCTCTTTTCTCTTTAGTAGTTTAAAGTGAACTTACCTTTGTTGTGGGTCCCTAGGCCAGAGACCAACCAGCATGCCTTGACTCTGAGAATGTCCTTGCTCAGCAGGGATGCCAGAAGAGAGACCTGGTTCCTGTTTGCTGTCTTCTAAATGAACAGGCCTGCCTACAGGCCTAATATATGTGAGTATATGATTAAACCCAATAGGAGACCCCGCTAGACACCTATGGGGCTGGGCCTATTGCACGGCCCCGTTCACCTCTCTCACTAGATCTTTTCCTAGTTTCTGTCATGTGCAAACAAAGCAGCCTAGCAGCTTGACTATTCTCCATTTTGGGGACCGCTCCTGCTACACAGAAGGATTTTTCTCTTTCGCTTTCATCCTCTTAAACATCCACTTATGAACCTATAAAAATTCCCCTTAAAATTCATCCTCTATTGACTGGTAATTTTCCTCTTTAAATTTATGAGTACCAGCTTTGGTGGTCATGGGAATTTCAAGGGTCCAGTCCCAAGAAAAGAGAATGGCTCCCTCTATTATCCTCAAAGGTATTTCAGTATTCCCATATTAGTTCAACATAATATTTTGAAACTTACAAGGAACACTAATTTCATAAGGAACATAAACATCTCATAGCATGGGTGCTTCAACTGAACAACAAATGTAGTTGCATATATATATATATATATATATATATATATATATATATATGGGAGAGTATGCTCTCATAGACAATGGGGAGGGGGTAGGTATGAAGAACTCTGGGGTGGGAACTGGGATGAGGGCAACATTTGGAATTTAAAGAAATAATTTTTAAAAACGAAATCAAGGAGAGTTCCATGGCCTAGATGCATTTAGTGGCATTGTTGTAGTGGACTGTTGTAAATTTAGCCATATTTATCATTCATACTATTTAAATCAGGCCCAGGACAATGGCCTTCATGGCCTTCTTTGTCTTGACTGTGCAAAAAGAGCACAAAACATCATGTCCTTAAATATTTAATAAAATCTTAACATATCTGATAAATTGGGGTTTTTTTTCTACCTGGCCTTGCATCAGTTTGATAGACTCTGACATTTTATACTCATAAAGAAAAGTCAAAGAACAAAAACAAAAAATAAAAACAAAACAAAACATGCAAGAGAGCTAGAGAGTAGTTTCCATCTCCATGACCTCCTTGATGTGAAGCAGAAAAGCTATTTTGATTTGAACCTGTAGAGCATGGCTTAAATCAGGCTTTCTATGTACATTAGATTTGGGTCTTCATTAAGAAGGTTAGATCATCAACAGTAGTTGTGAAACAGAGTCTTGGAACAATCACCCAGTTCACTTTTCAAATACAATCTCCACAAGAAAACATTGCTTTAGAGTTAGTCTTGACTATGGACGATGGTTAGTGACATAAACACCAGAGCCATGTGACAGCAGCTTAAGTAGATGTAATCCACTGAAAAGAAACTACACATCCAATACCAAATTCGTGTGCTTTATTTTGCTGTTACAAATTTCTGCCTCTTGCCATATCTCTCAGAAGAAATTCACAGTAGTTTGGGGGATGTGAACTAATATGCTTTGAAAGTGGACATAATTCTATCATTAAAAATGTGTTTGAGAAAAAGCAAGTGTCCAAGTATATTACTACATAATACTTCGTTGGCCATTCCTACTACAGAAAACTTGCCAGTACTTCCTCAAGACAGTTTCTGTAATCTCTTAATAGGCTTATCAGTTGAAAGGAATATTTTTTTGTTTGTAACCTTATTTGTAAGTCTCTATGTTATATACGTATGTATGTGGATGCTGCTTACTATGAATGTGTGCATGCCAGTGTAGGCATGTGTGAGTCACAGGACAACCTTGAGTGTTAGCCTTTTACTTCTATATTGTTTGAGATACCATCCCTTGTTAACGTCTGTATGTATAACTAGTACTCTCAGAATCTTTTGGGATTCTTCTTCCATCTCTAAGGAACTCTGTGATTACAGAAACTTGCTACTCCCTCTGGCTCTGACATCAATCTAAGAATCCAAACTCTGGACTTTCTGGACTTGTCTAGCAAGCACTTTATCAACTGAGTCACGTCCCTGTAGCCCACACTATTGTTCTAAGGTACTGTTTTGAATGGTTCCTCATAAGTTAAACAGACACTGTGTGCTTAATCACTTACAAGAGATTCTTTCTCACTGGATGACCTATTAGCTTCAGACATTGAGATTGCTCTGGGAAATGCCTACAAATGAGTAATTTTATCCTAGTCATTTCAGCTGGAATTGGGTCTGTATTTCAGGTAGGGTACAACTAATAGCTCTTAAAAATCTCTATGTAATATGTGGTTTTGAGGCAGAGGGATCACATTCTCATCGACAACTAACAACGTTCAAATGTTAGATGATTCAAATGTCTAGATATAAGTGCTAGTTCTGAAAAACTCTTCAATGCAAGTTGCAGTTGTATCTGTGAAGAGCATAAACCAAATAGGATATTTAAATGTTTCTAGAAGTTTGACTGACTGCTGCTATTCTGCTAATTGCCAACATGTGTTTCAATAAACCTGCAAATTACAGTTGGATGAAAATCTTCATCCTGGCCTACCTACGACAATATTCACTTTGATCATTAGTCAAGGTCTCATCTGCTATTATTCTATGATGATGTGAATAATATTGTCTAACATCCTTTATATATTTGGGAGCTATTTGTCAGCATCCCCTTCCTCACCCTCTTCCTTGTGCATCACAGCCCATTTCTTCCCATTTTTTCCATATTGTTGTTTGTCTTGGTTGTATTCAATCATTATTTCTTTGATATTAGATAATTTCTTCAAACTTCTAGAATCTTAACTTTCCCCAATGGAAGACTAAATTATATAGGGAATCTAGTGATTGTGCTGCTGTTTATGACACAGGGGCTAATAGATTTATGATATTTAAGAAACTGCCTGACATATGAAAAAGCTAATGATTCTTCTTATTACAAAATATACTCTGGCTGTGATTAATTCCAATTTATGAGGCATGTGGAGAAAGCAGGCAATTAGTAGAGTCAAGTCATATGAAAATTCTCACATTGCATTTTCATGGGATATCAAAATTCACAAGAAGAATCTACTGTCACTCAACGGTCACACACACAAGATCACAGTCTTTGTGATCTCACTAGAGAGGAGAAAGCACAATGAAACAGATTTTCAAAGAATACGTGTTCTTTCTAAGAGAAGCAAAGTTGATTTTCTTCTTAACAGAGTACCATAAAGGGCTAGGGGTTCAAGAATTATGGACAAAAACAGCTGGATTTATCAGAACCTGAAGGTATAAATACACATTAGTGTAAACTTATAATCCAAGATACTAGATGTAGCACTAGTTGTCTGCAACCCCAGCATTCAAGAGGTAGTAGCAGGAGGATAGAAATTCAAGGTCAGGGCATATATCCAAAAGATGCTCCACTCTCCCTTACAGATACTTGCTCAAACATGTTCATAGCAGTTTCATTCATAATAGCCAGAAACTGAAAACAACCTAGATGTCTCTCAAGTAAAACAATTAATAAAGACAATGTGGTATATCTATACAATGGAATGCTACTCGGTTGTTAAAAACAAGGACATTGTGAATTTCATAGGCAAATGAATTCTGAGTGGGGTAACCCAGACTCAAAAGAACATGCATAGACTATACTCACTTATAAGTGGATATAAGCCATAAAATACAGGATAACCATTATCAATAGACCCAAAAAAGCCAAATAACAAGAAGGGCATAAAAGAGGGCAGCTGAACTTTCTCAGAAGGGAAAACAAAATAGATATTGGAAGTCAATGGAAGACAGGAACTGGCTAGAAGAGCAGATGGGGCAGGAAAGGGAGGGGAGGGCTGTAGAGATCATATGTAGGAAGAGCAGTGGAGAAAAAGCCATTATCAGTGATAGGGGGAACAATTTTTAGGAAGCGCTAGACACCTGAGAGGAGGAGAGAGCCATAGGATTTATGAGGCCACTCTAGCTGAGAATCCAAGCAGTTGGGGTTTATGGATCCTGAAATGGCCACATCCTGTAGCCAGGCAGAGCTCCTAGTAAAGTAACAAGAACAGAAACTTACATACAAAATCTTCTACCCAAAATGTGCCCGGCATACAAGATGTAAAGGGACAGAGAGCAGAGACTAAGAGAATAGCCAACCAATGACTGCCCCAATTTGAAACCTTGGGCAAGAACTTATCCCTGACACTATTAATTGTATTCTGTTATGCTTGCAGAAAGGAACCTAGCTCCTCTGAGAGGCTGCATCTCGCAGCCATTAGAAAGAGGTGCAGAGACTCACACCCAAACATTAGATGGAGCTTAAGGAGTCTCATGGAAGAGTTCTGAGAATGATTGTTGGACCTGAAGAGGATAGGGACTCCACAGGAAGGCCAACAGGGTCAACTAGCTTAGACCCTTAGGGGCTCCCACAGACTGAATCACCAACCAAAGAGGGAGCATGGGCTGAACCCAGGCCCCCTGCACATATATAGCAGCTGAGCGCCTTGGTCTTCATGTGAGTCCATCAACTAGAGCAAGGGCTGTTCCTGAGCCTGTTGCCTGTCTGCGTACCTCATGCTCATAACTGGACTGCCTTGTCTGACCTCAGTGGGAAAGGATAGACCTACTGTGTGAGTTGTTAGTGGGGATGTTAGTGAGGAAAGTAAAACCCAGAGGGGGAGCTTTTCCTTCTCAAAAGAGAGGGGGTGGATAGAATGGGGAAAGGACTTGTATGAGGGAGTAGTAGAAGAGCTAATATTGGGTTATAAACTAACTAACTAACTAAATAAATAAATAAATAAATAAATAAATAAATTTTAAAAAATTCAAGGTCCTCCTTGACTTCAGAACAAGTTAGAGTCATCTTGAGCTACAGGATATCACATTAGGTGAGGAATTTATATAATTCCAGATTACTTACATTCTGCCCACTGATTTTTTTTTACACCATAAAATAGTACAAGGATTTATGAATTTAAATTGTGATGAAGAGAAGTAGTGGAAGAATCTATCTTACTAAATAAAATAAACCAAGAAAAAGAAATAGAAGCCTAGAGAATAAACAGTTGGGACAAAGAAAAAAGAATCCAGTATCAGCATGGCCTAAATCCACATAAACAAGGGATTAAACCAATGTAAATGGGCTAAAGCTCCAGTTATAGCATGCTGTCAGACTTGACTAAGAAAGCTTTCCCAAATATTTGTTTCTATTTTCCTCCCAGAGAAATAACAACAACAACAACAAATTCCAATAAAAAGCAAAAAACAAGGTCACGCATGATAGAGCATGGCTTTAATTCCAGCATATGGGAGGCAGAGGCAGGTGGATCTCTGTGAGTTTGAGGCCAGCCTGGTCTACACAATAAGTTCTAGGACATCCAGACAGGGACATGTACAAACATCCTGAACTCAAAAATTTTGGAATGTAAACAAGGGAAAAGTTAGGGCATTTGTGTGTAGTGTGTGTGTGTGTGTGTGTGTGTGTGTGTGTGTGTATTTGTGTGAAATCAAGTGAGGTTGCGTTAATAGTTTTGGATAAAAAAGTATTACCAATAAGCATTTCAAACCCTGAGTCAAAAAATGAAGATAACATGACAGTTCTATAGAAGAGTCCTAAGATGCTTAACTGACTGTGTGCACTCAAAATAAAGCAACCTCTGAATCCATGAAAGAGAGATGGACAGGATGATTGGCTTTTAGTGCTGCTTTCTTCACGACTAGTGGACCAGATGGAAAGGAGGTCAGTGGGAATAAAGAAGATATGGATGACACTTTCAAGCCTCCAAAGCTTCACCAATTATCAATAGGCTGCATATCCTCCTCATTTGCTTGTGTACCATGAACAGATTTAGTCCTCTGAACTGCTTACAACAAGTAGAAAGAACATATCCTATATGAAAGAGGTGCTGGCAACCCCATCAAACAAACAAGATATCTACAACAGAAGTTATTCAAAGTACTTAATAATAATTTTAAAATAAATTGTTGTACCTATAAAATAATCCATAGGTCAATGGAGAAACTACAAAGGTTAGTGTAAATAAAATAATGCTGACTTGGCTTAAGAATACATCAAAATTGTGACACACAGCTATGGCATACAGCTAAAGCAGTTCTAAGAAGGTAACTTATGGAAAAGGAAGACCATAGAGAAAAATTAATGTCTAATAAAACTGATAACAGAGAAAAAAAGAAGAAACCACAAATTACTAGTATCAGAAATACAACTAGGATCTTATCCAGGACTTACAGATTTCAAAATGATGATTCATGTGAAATGAATAGATAACATAAAAACCTGCTTAAATATATATTTTTTTTATTCGATATAATTTATTTACATTTCAAATGATTTTCCCTTTTCTAGCCCCCCACTCCCCGAAAGTCCCGTAAGCCCCCCTCTCTTCCCCTGTCCTCCCACCCACCCCTTCCCACTTCCCCGTTCTGGTTTTGCTGAATACTGTTTCACTGAGTTTTTCCAGAACCAGGGGCCACTCCTCCTTTCTTCTTGTACCTCATTTGATGTGTGGATTATGTTTTGGGTATTCCAGTTTTCTAGGTTAATATCCACTTATTAGTGAGTGCATACCATGATTCACCTTAACACAACTTACTCATAACTGAAACAAGAAATAAAGAACTGAAATATTTGCTATGCATTGAGATATACTTGATAGTTTAAAAATCAAAGAAACTTAAGATATATTGTATAAAACTTGGGTTTGACACAAAGGATATTCAGAAGGTTTCTTTTTAAAGATTAAAAAATTGCGTCAGTTCCTGCACATTCAGTTGCATGATACCTCAGCTTTATCTCTTTCCATGTCTACCCTGCAGCAGTAGAAAAAAATGGAAGGAGGGAGAGGGAAGAGAGGGAGAGAGAGAGAGAAAAACAGAGAGAAGAAGGTGGGGGAAGAGGTGGGTGTTTTCCACGTGTGTAGCATCTCAGGAGGATGGCATAAGGTTCACAGTAGAAGGATAAATAATTTTTAAAAGAAAATATTTTTATTTTTATTCTTCTTATTTGTATCATTCATTTATGCTAATGCTTGTTTGATGGCTGGCAATAAAAAGAGAGGGACTTCCTGGATAGTCTAGACTTAGCAACTAGCTGACTACCTCATATGTCTTACAGCAGCAATATATAAACTATATAATTGCTACATATATTATATATTATACATTACTTATATGAATATATACACATATAAACACACACACATATATAATTAACAAAAAGAAAGGTTAAGAAAGAAAAACTATAGACTAATCAGATGACTGATTAGTGATTGGTTGATTATCTTTCTCTGAATAGCATAAGTGAAGATCAATAATTGTGACAGTATCATGCTATGTAATATAACTCTCCTAGAGTTACATCTCTTCATCTAGGTGACAGGTATGGGTTTTAGTACTTTTTAGTAATGAATTCAGCAGCTTGAGCATTTGGGAAAATGGGTTCTTTAAATATTCAACAATATACGCAACACTAAGTGACAACAAAATTTAAGCCCAAAAGAATCAATAATTTCAAAGATTTCATTGTTTCAGGAATTTATGTAGATAGAGAAAAGTGGGACCCAACTTTCTAAAAATATAACTTGATTTGCTACTAGGTGTAAATGACTTATTAGCATAATTATCATAGTAGTAAAATAACCTGGTATATTTACAGTTGAGTATGTGCTATTTATTCACTCATCTGAGTTTTTACACTCACTCTTTCATTTACAAGTAAGCCTGGGCCTAGGAGGTTTCCTATTCTTTTCTACTGATTAAAAACAAACAAACAAACAAACATACAAACAAACAAAACATAACACCAGAGTAGTTAGGGAGCTTCATCACAAGAGAACTCTGGGTCTCTTGGACAAAAATCAAATTCAGTCAGTTTGGCTGAGGCATATGCAGACAAAACCTCTGAATTATATATAATAAGACACATGTTATTCTATCTTAAATACTGAGGATGCAAAACTGGAAACAAGTAAATACAAAGTAATAAAAAGAAAAAGAAAAAAGTTGCAATTTACAGAATGGAATTGGTAAATAGTATCCTAAGGATCACTGAGGATTACAAATACTATTGGTCGTGGGAACCAAACTCTTATATTTTATGGTTGTGAGCCTAGCCTTTAACAGCTGAGCTAGGCATGCAATAAGGACACATGCCCCACTATGTTCATAGCAGCCCTGTTTGTAACAGCCAGAAACTGGAAAGAACCCAGGTGTCCCTCAATGGAGGAATGGATACAAAAAAGGTGGTATATTTACACAATGGAGTACTATTCAGCCATCAGAAACAATGAATTAATGAAATTCTTAGTCAAATGGATGGAGCTAGAGAACATTAATACTAAGTGAGGCAACCCAGTCTCAAAAGATCATTCATGGTATGCACTCAATGATAAATGGATATTAGCCTAGAAACGTGGAATACCCAAGACATAATCCACATATTAACTGATTTTCAAGAGGAGTGGAGGAGTGGCCCCTGGTTCTAGAAGGACTCAGTGCAGCATTATAGGGGAATACCAGAAGAGGGTAGTGGGAAGGAGTGGATGGGGGAATAGGGGGAGGGAAGAGGGCTTATGGGACTTTCGGGGAGTGAGGAGCCAGAATGGGGGAAATCATTTGAAATGTAAATAAAAAAAAAGAAAAAAAATACTATTGGTGCCAAAAGAGAAAAAAATACCTCAAATTGGCTACAGACCTTACTACTGCTTCATTGCAATTTAGTTTAACCAACATTCAGATAGAATATTTTTAAATTTTTAAAAAAGTGAATAAAAGCACACTTTTCCTCAAGAACAGATGGTTATAGGGCTGGTGTGGTGGCTCAGCAGATAAAGATGCTGGCCACAAGCCTGAGTTTGACACCTAGAATCCTTGTGGCAGAAGAAGAGACTCCTAGAAGTTGATTTTGATATCCAGAACTCTGCTATGGCCTATGCATGTACCTCCAATGACAATCAATAAATGAAATAAATATTAAGAAAATTAAATAGAATAGATGGTTATGAAAGAATAATTTATTAGTTTATTTTTATGTCATGGATTTGTGTTTTTTAGTAGATCTTTCTTTTGTGACTTAATAAGCATTGAGGGAGATAAATCAATTAGAATTTCAAAGTAAAAATATTCTGGGCTTGGATATATTAACATTCACATGTTGAGTCCAAAGACATATGTACAGCTGTTATTTTAAAGAGGAGAATTTTGATTTCCATAATCTGTTTTAAAGAGGGTGTCCATCACTTGTTTGATACATATCCTTCACTCACCAGTGGATAAGTGGTAAAACTGATAATGTGGTATGAAAACCATCGAAGGGCTCCACATTCATCCTGTGTGGAATGTGCCTGTCTTCTCTCAAAGATCTGTAACATCGTCATGTCTTCTCTACAACTCTCAAATGCCTATATGATGAGAGAATTTGTTCAGTAAGAACAATCCTTCCAGGTAGTAGTCCTCCAGCTCATAGAGATACTCAAACATATGTCCTGGCCTTAGAGCTAAGAGACCTTCAATAAAGCTGGGCTTGATAAATCACAGTTAAAGCACCTTGTACCCTTTGACCTCTGGATCACTGATTGTGAACTTACTGGGTGGGGCATGGATTCCTTTGCAACCAGACTGAAAACTTTGGCTTCTTTACATCAGTTCAAAGCATGTCAGTATAGTTCACCACTTCAAGCAGACACCACACTTTGCATATAATTTCACATGCTTGTGATTCTCTATTGCCTCTAGATACGGTTTCTATAGATCTTAATCTAAAAGCTCTAGAAATTATGGTAATATAAGAAATTAACCTCTTAGATAATTTTCGGGAATTATCTTAAAGGCAAGCAGAGGACACACCTCCATTCAAATTATAATTTCTCCTATTCATGTGCTTGATTGCACATCAATTTAATTTTCATTTTTTATTGATTACTTCAACACACATTTTTGATTTTTAAAGCACTTTTATGTCACATTTATTTACTTATCTTGGGGGATGCTGTGAACACCCCATAACCCACAGTGGGTAAGATAGAAAGGTTGTAAGATAGCCGACTCAGATTACCAAACTTGGCAGCAAGTGCCTTACTCTCTGAGACATTTGATCAGCACAAATTAGAGATTTTTAATGATTACCATGACCAAATTACTGAATTTAATTATCAATATTTAATAGTTTTCAATATTTTATCATTTTTGTTATCAAAAAATAATATTTATTTTTATGTTGTTTTATTACCTTCTTAAAGTGGCTATTCTTAGCAAACTTTGTATTGACACCAATATCATTTTAAACTGTACCATTTTAAAATAAATTTGCAGTTATTTCAAGCTTGAGTTAATTGGCTGAATAACTGATACTCTGTCCTTATCATTCTGTAAACTGATTTCTCAAAGCATGATTGAACTGAAACACATATTGAATTGATTGAATATGTATTTGAAACACTTAAAATTATGATATAAGATTTTTAAAAATATTCTGCAGATATTTCAGGACTTCTAGGGGATTCATTCTTGTTTTCAGAAGCTAAGAAAACTAATAATTGGCTAATTTAAGTTTAAAATCTCTTTCCTAGGACCCTACCTCTCTTCTTCCAATCTGACTTCCTTTTGTTTGAAATCTGTAGCCAAAAAGCTAGACACATCACTTCTCATGTGCTGTTGTGACTTCTATCTAAGCACTTTGAAATAAAAATTAATTGATTGCAGCATTAAATTGCTTGTACAAGCTGTGGCCTATCCTTAAAATAACAACTAATAGAAGTGACAAAAAACAATAAAATGACTTTTAAGATGGTCCTTGGATCAGAGAATGGAAGAAGTTCTTGTCATATTTGGGCTTTAAATTGTTGTTCCAGTAATTGTGCAAAACAAGTGACTTATTCTCATGGATTCTCATGGATAACAGTATCAGTATGATTAAGGATTTAGAAACAAGCTCTGGAGAGATAGCTCAGGGGTTAAGAGCACTGACTGCTCTTCTGCAGGTCCTGAGTTCAAATCCTAGCAACCACATGGTGGCTCACAAGCTTAGTGGTTATTAACCTAGAAAACTGGAATACCCAAAACATAATCCACACATCAAATGAGGTACAAGAAGAAAGGAGGAGTGGCCCCTGGTTCTGGAAAGACTCAGTGAAACAGTATTCGGCAAAACCAGAACAGGGAAGTGGGAAGGGGTGGGTGGGAGGACAGGGGAAGAGAAGGGGACTTACAGGACTTTCGGGGAGTCGGGGGCTAGAAAAGGGGAAATCATTTGAAATGCAAATAAATTATATCGAATAAAAAAAATAAAAAAAATAAAAAATAAAGTAAAAAAAAAGGATTTAGAAACATATGGGGAAGAAAACAAAAAACAAAAACAAAAACAAAGTCTCTGATGTTGATGGATCTCATGTAGCATTAATGTAGTGAAAATGTCCATCTTCTCAAAAGCAATCTACAGATTCAATGCAATTCACATCAAAATTCCAACACAATTTTTTCATATCTTGAAAGAATAATTCTCAACTTCATATGGAAAAACAAAAAACCCAGGATAGCTAAAGCATTCCTTAACAATAAAAGAACTTCTGGGTATATCACTATCCCTGATTTCAAGTTGATCTACAGAGAAATAGTGATCAAAACTTCATGTTATTGATACAGAAACAGACAAGTTGATCAATACAATTTAATCAAAGACCCAGAAATAAACACACATACCTATGGACAATTTGAATTTTGACAAAGAAGCCAAAGCCTACAATAAGAAAAAGGGAGAGCATCTTCAACTAATGGTCCTGGTCTAACTGGATGTTTGTATGTAGAAGAATGCAAATAGGTCCATGTTTATCACCCTGGACAAAACCTAAGCCAAAATGTATCTGAGACCTCAATGTAAAACAAGATACACTAAATCTAATCGAACAGAAATATGGGAATAATCTTGAACTTATTGATATGGGAGACAACTTCCTGAATAGAACACCAAAGGCTCAGGCACTAAGATGAACAAATAATAAATAGGACCTCATGAAATGGAAAAGCTTCTGTAAGTCAAATATCACCTTAATTAGGACAAAATGACAGCCTAATAATTGGGAAAACATCTTCACCAATACTACATCTGATAGAAGACTAATATCTAAAATATATAAAAACTCACGAAGTTAGGCAACCATAACCCATATAATCCAATTAAAAATGGAGTACAGAATTAAACAGATAATCAACAGAGGACTCTCTAATGCCTGAGAAATACTTAAATAAATGTTCAATGTCATTAGTCATCAGAGAAATGAAAATCAAAATGTCTCTGAGACTCTACCTTACAACCATCAGAATGTCTAAGATCAAAGTCTCAAGGAACAGCACATGCTGGCAAGGATCTGGAGCAAGGACGATAGGCCTTCATTGCTGGTGGGAGTGCAAACTCGTACAGCTACTCTGGAAATCCACTCTGCAGTTTCTCAGAAGACTGGATATAGTTCTACCTCAAGATCCATCTATACTACTCCTGGGAATATACCCAAAAGATGCTCTATGGTCCATCCCACCAGGGCACTTACTCAACTATGTTCATTGTAGCTTTGTTTGTAATAGACAGAAATTGGATACAACTTAGATCTTTCTCAACTGAAAAATGAATAAAAAGAAATGTAGTTCATTTATACAATGGAATACTATTTGGCTAATTAAAAACAAAGACATGAATTTTGCAGGCAAATGGATGGAACTAGAAAATAGTCAGAATGAGATAACCCAGACCCAGCAAAAACATGCATGGTATGTGCTCACTTCTAAGTGGACATCAACCATACAGTAGAGAAAAACCAAGCTATAACCCATGAACCAAAAAGAAGCTAAATAACAAGGAGGGGCCACTGGAAGATGGTTTAATCTTTCTCAGAAGGGGAAATAAAATAGATATCAGAGGTAGATGGAGAGAGGGAACTAGGTGAATGAAGGATTAGGGAGGCAGAGCTAGGGGGCTCAGGTGTACGAAGAACAGGGAAAAGAGAACTGAAATTGGCATGGTGGTGGTTGGTAAATCTAGGATATTCCAGAGAACCTGGGACTTGGGGAAGAACCACAATGTCTATGATGGTGATTTTAGGTGAGATTCCTAGCAGTGGGGGATATGAATCCTGAAGTGGTCACTTCCTGTAGCCAGGTTGCAATCCCAGTGGAAGGATGAGGACACCCACAAAACCTTCAGCCCTAAATGTGTTCTACAAAACATTCAGGGACAAAGATAGAGCAGATAGAAGGAAAGGACAATCAGTGACTGACCCAAACTGAGACCCATCCCATGGTCAAGAATCAGTTCCTGAAACTATTAAAGATATGCTGTTATGCCTGTAAACAGGAGCCTAGCAAAACTGTCCTCTGAGAGGCTCCAGCTCGCAAACAATGAAAAGAGATGCAGAAATCTATACCCAACCATTATATGGAGCTCAGGGAGACTTAGGGAAGAGTTGGGGGAAGGATTGAGGGACCCAAAGAAGAAAGGGACTCTACAGGAAGACCAACAGGGTCAACTAATCATTGGGAGTTCCCAAAGACTGACCCACCAGCCATAGAGCCAGCATAGGCTGGACCACGGTCCCCTGAGCATATGTAGCAAATGTGCAGTTTGGTCTTCATCCAGATCTCCCAACCACTGGAGCAGGGACTTCTCTATGAATCTATTATCTTACAGCCTGCGGAACCTGCTCCTCTAATGGGCTGCCTTGCCTGGACACACTGGAAGAGGATGAAATTAGTCCCATAGTGATGTTCCAGGGTTGTGGGTATGTTGGGGGATAACGGGGGATGAGGCATGGGGATAATACCCAGAGGAGAGCTCCCCCATTCTCAGAGGAGAAGAGGAAGGAGAAGTGGTGGTAGAATCGGAATGAGAGGACATTGGAAGAAGAGCATGGGGGAGGGGGCTGATATTGGGAAGAAAAGAGAAAAATATAAATATTTATAAAACAACAGAACAAAATCTGGAGTAAAATGGGGTGTGGCATAGGGTAGTTTCACATGCTTCAATTTGTCAACTTTACATACATACACATGCTATTTTATGTCCTTCACTTTTGAATTACTTTAACTATTCTTTTTCTTTCTTTTCTTTTCTTTTCTTTTCTTTTCTTTTCTTTTTTTTTTTTTTTAGAATTTCAAAGAAGTATTCAATATAATTTGAGCATACCCAGCCTCCTGTTACACTGAATTCCTCCAGGATGGCTCTCCTTCCAACCCCATGCCCTGTCTTTTCTTGACCCACTGAGGACTCTAAGTGTCAGCTACTTGTGCATGTATGTGAGGAAACCCACTAAAGTATGAACTACCTACTGTCCCACCCAAGTAACCATCAACTATCAATGTTAGCTAGGGGTGGAACTCTGTATACTCCAGTCTGTGCTAGAACATGTCCTAACAGATTTTACTCAGATATTGTATCGATAAGATAATTGTGGCTGTTGTGAGTTTCTAAGTGGAACAGCTATTTTAGGTCTGTAATATACTAACATAGCAGATATCTCCAATCTCTGACACTTACAGACTTTCTATAACCTGTTTCACAATTGTCCTGTACCTTGGGAGATAGGGTATAATATAGATATTCATTTACAGTTAAGCACTATATCAATTATTGTCTGCACTTTGACAAGTCATGAGTCTCTGAATTACCAGCTCCCTACTGGAAGAACTTTTCTGATGAAGGCTGAGATGCTTTTGCTATTTTTAAGGCTGAAACTAAGGATAGTCTATATGATTAAAGGGATTTAATGTAACTCAGACAGAGAGAAAGAGAGAGAGAGAGGGGGGGGGTGGGGGTGGGGGAGGGGAAGGTGGAGGGGAAGGGAGGGAAAGAGAGAGGGAGGGGTGAGAGGGAGAGGGAGAGGGAGGAGAGAAGAACTTATAGATTACTCCTAGATCTTAAATGTGAGGATAATAATTGCTTCATATTATGGATTCCTTTTAAGATATTTTTCCAAGGAAATTTAGGTGTATGTTTTCATTTCAGATAAACACTTCAGCAATCAAATAAAATAGAAATAAATTAAATGAAACACTGTGTTTTCTTAGGTATGTAGATGATGGATAGATAATGATGATAGATAGATTGATAGATGATAAAGAAAGATAATTATATATATATATATATATAATATATTAAGTACTTTGTGAATAGTATACACTTGAATCTTTACAGAATCTGAGAATATATTGGCTGGTAATTTATGTAACTCAATCTCAAAATCATTGTCTATCATAAAAAATTATGAACACAAAATCCAGGCAAATGGAAGAGCCTTTGGGGAAGAACTCTTCTTGGCATCCACTACAATTCAGAGATACTGGTCGGTACTATGTCCAAATCATGAGCATTTTGGCAGTTGGAGTTTCACTAAAAAATTGGCTTAAGAAAATAATTCTAGTTATTTTCCATAAATCAAGTCATAAACCAACCAAAGTCTTAGATTATCCCACCCTTCCTTGAAAATCTATTTAACTCTACACCTATTTAGTGAACCACACATTTTTAAGTCTTAGGACTTCCTTGGAAACACTTTACAGCAGTATGTGGGCTGCCAGAATTAGTCAGAACACCTGTTTTTAAAACACCCAGCCTCTTTAAGGATTTAGACCAACATTGCAGAGATTCTTGTGATAAGCTCTAGGAGAGATGCCACTCAGCCAGCTCACTGATCTGATACTGGTGACATTCCAGGGTGACAGAGGTCAGAGACTGGGAGATGGTGTTGAGTTGAGGGAGAACTGGAGCTAACTCAATGCTTTTTTGGTTGTGCTGTCATATCATAAGGATTTTACATGAACTCAATAGTTTGCCAAATCCAGTGAGGAACTACAAAAACAATTGAGAGATTCTTGACTCGTTCCCATTGATGGGTTCAGGAAGTCTAGGGATTACCTAGGCCTACTGGGAAAGAGTCAAAATAAAAATAAGACCACTTCCTAGGGCAAAAGTGGATTTTGGATGAACCCTGCACACACTCTCTGGTAACAAGCAAATGCTAAAGTCCTTACTGATGACGTTAAGTCTGTTTTCAACTATGGTTGGGACATCTTTAACTTTGAAAGTGGTTGCAATGCTGAATTCCTTTTTTAGGAATATTTAGGGGTAGGTAACACGTAATTCTTGTTATGGATAACATAGGTAATACCTAATATGGAGTAGCTTCAGACAAGCTTTAAACTTTCAACCCTTTGTTCTGGCTGTAAAATGTCAGTTGGACCCATTTTGGTGCTTTTTATTACTGCATCAGAACCATGCTGTGAATTTGTTGCTGCCATAAATGCTTAATGTAAGAGCTCATTGTGCAATAAAGTGTCAGAACACTGTTTTTAAACACGTTTTTAAAGCAACATTTTACAGCTTACATTTTTTCCCACTGCGTACTATAAAAAGTACAGATTTTCAATGTCACATTCATAAGGACTGCATAATCATTCCTGGAAAAGCCAACTACAGGGCGAATTAAACAGTTTCTCCTCAACCTTTTTCATAAACCCTGCTTCTTCCTCCCCCACACCACTTAGGATGAACATGATATAGTGAACGGGAGGAATAGGGTTCCTGTGTACAGTAAGCCACTTAAACAGTAAATACACAGTGCAGCACAATTTGGATTTAATTTTTCAACTGGTGATCTCAGACTACTTTTCATGTCATAAAAATCACTTCCTTATAAATTTTACACCCGTACATAGTCTTCTAAATCTTCTTTTTCAGGAGAGCTTTTACTTCTCTTTTAACCTTTTTTGTTTTGTTTTGTTTTGCTTTGTTTGGGACTTTCTTTAGTTACAAACATATCTTAGCAAGGCCGTGTCAACATGCTAATGTTACTTTTTTTAATTCAAAAAATTATTCTTATTTCACTTGCTGGTCACTTGACTGTCAATATAACCTTGACACTATGAATTTTTCTTGATTTTTTTCTTGTAACTTTTTACAGAATATATTTGGATTATGGTTTTTCCTCACAAGCTCTTCCGAGATCTGCCCTACCCACAGTGTTTCCTGCTCATTTTTCCCCTTGCTTTTAAAAACAAATGACACATTGAGATTTTTTCCATCCTTATCTTTCTAATTATTTCCTTTACTCAATTACTTTGTGGTCAAAGCCTTCTGGTGGTCAAACTGAGACTCTAGTGGGCAGAATTTCTACTACAAGTGTCTATCACAAGCTTGTCATTACTGAATAAGAATAAGACAGACCCTGAGGTTCTGTCTCTATCTGCGATTGACAGAATGCTACTCTGGGTACAAGAGTGTTATCTCTATGTTTTAAGGCAAACATGGATGGAACTAAGCAATTATTCTCGTAATTAAACCTGCAGAATCTCTAAGACAGACTCATATGTATCTATTGGCTAGCATACAAAAAACAGCCTTCTTCAGTATTGAGTTTTGTCTTGCCTGAAAACTTATATACACGAAGATCCAGGCTTTTGCCAGAGCTCTGTTTGCTCTGATCTTTATATGCAAGGGTAAGCACAAAGTAGGTGCTCAGTAAATGTCTGTTGCATATGCAAATAGTTGGAAAGGAATATATGAATTTAAAATTTATCCTCACAGAATTTCCTAAAATCTGCTTCAGTTTGATTTAAGATTCTCAAGTTCTCACATAAGGATTATCCTTGAAGCAATTAGAGGCAAATTGGTCTTCAGGTCAAACTAAAAAAGTAATTCTTAAAATGAAGTAGAGATTTGAATCCATAGAACTGACACAAAATCCAGAAATCAGAAAGATTTTATTTGACATGATTAGTCATCTTTCCTCTAATGTAAAAGAAGCGTCTTTTTTCTACTTTAACTAAAAACATAAAATCAAATTGTCATAAAATAGATAAGATTCTTTTTCTGAATGGATTGAGCAACCAATTAACTTCACTAACTAAAATAATTGACAAATTATAACACAGTGGTCTTCCCAAGGGACAATGTCCTTTGAAGCTATTGCCAATAAGAAAACAACATGAACTTTTGATCTACCCTGGGTAAACATGGAAATAAGATAGTGATTCATTCTCATCCAGAGAAAAGTATTTGATTTTTTTTTTTAAAGTCCAGTGAATGGTGCCAACTATAAATGCCAAAGATTAAAAGGAAAAACAGACATACAGGAGAAGCCTTAAAAAAATGTTACTTTTATACTCCAATTTTTTTCTTCCTTTGGCTACACATGGCTTGTATCTAGTTAATATGCATGAAGTTGGCAAAAATACGTGTTTTTTTTTTTTTCTCTCACAACAAGTGACTACCTAAGCATTTGGAATTCGCAGTATTTTTACATGGTGCAAGGTATGACAGCTTCTCACTCATTTAATTTTTCTAAATGTGGTCTAACTATACAGGTTGACAGTTTACTTAACCCTGTTACTCTAGCCCCACTGAGCATTGCGTGAAGGATTTTTTTCACTATAATTGGTTACAAATCATGATGCCAATGGAAAATACATTCTGTTGACAATAAAAAGATGAGATTAAAATTACTTTCTATATCATCAGCAACGTTAGAGCAAATTTACTAGTTTTGAGGGTTTTTTTTTTAACCCACAAATTTCAAAATTGTGTTGTAGGTTGACAATATGACACGAATCTTGATTCAGGAATCAACCCAAAATTCCATTTGTTTCTTTTTACTATGTTCTAGGCAATAATTTTATTTCATTTGAGTGATATGCTGACATTCCTGAATTATTTTTATTTGAAACATCTTTGAGTTGAATAATTGTTCTTCTCATAAAATCATAGTTAGGGAGTTCTTGTATGAACAGTCAACTTGTATATATACTCAAGAAGTTAGACTCCAGAGAACCAATTAGCCCTATTAAAAATGGGATACAGAGTTAAACAAAGAATTCTCAACTGAGGAATATCAAATGGCTAAGAAGCACCTAAAGAAATGTTCAACATCCTTAGTTATCAGGGAAATGCACAAATCATAACAACCCTGAGATTCCACCTCACAACAGTCAGAATAACTAAAATCAAAAACTCAGGTGACAGCAGATGCTGGCAAGGAGGTAGAGAAAGAGGAATATTCGTTCATTTATGGAGGGATTGCAAGCTTACCAGCCACTCTGGAAATTAGTCTCGCAGTTCCTTAGAAAATTGGACATACTACCTGAGGACCTAGCTATACCACTCCTAGGCATATACACAAAAGATGCTCCAACATATAACAAGGATACATGCTCCACTATGATCATAGCAGCCATATTAATATTAGACAGAAGCTGGAAAGAACCAAGATGTCCTTCAACAGAGGAATAGATACAGAAAATGTGGTACATTTGCACAATAGATTAATAGACACAATTACCCAGCTATTAAAGACAATGAATTCATGAATTTTTCATTTCATTTTAATTTTTATTCTTTTTCCTCTCTTTTTAAATTAGATATATTCTTTATTTACATTTCAAATGATTTCCCCTTTCCTGGTCCCCCCACCCGCAAAAATCCCATAAGTCATCTCTCCTCCCTCTGTCCCCCAATCAACTCCCTCCTGCTTCCTTGTCCTGGTATTCTGACACACTACTGCATCGAGCCTTTATAGGACCAGGAGCCTCTCCTTTCTCTGATGTCCAACAAGGCCATCTTCTGCTGCCTATATGTCTGGAGCCATGGGTAATACCATGTGTACTATCTGGTTGATGTTTTTGTCCCTAGGAGCTCTGGGAGAACTAGGTGGCTCATATTGTTGTTCCTCCTATGGCTCTGTAAACTGCTTCAGCTCCTTGGGTCCTTTCTCTAACTCCCCCACTGGGGACCCTGTGCTCAGTTCAATGGCTGGCTGAGAGTGTCCCCCTCTGTATTTGTCATGTACTAGCAGAACCTCCCAGGTGACAACTATATCCAGCTCCAGTCAGCAAGTACTTGTAGACATGGATAATAGTGTCTGAGTTTTGTACCTGTATATGGGATGGATCACTAGGTGGGGTAGTCTCTGCTCTACACTTTGTATCTCCTGTGGGTATTATGTTCCCCCTTCTAAGAAGGACCAGAGTATCCATACTTTTTTCTTCCTTCTTCTTGGGGATCATTTGATATGTGAATTGTGTCTTGGGTATTCTAAGCTTCTGGGCTAATATCCACTTATCACTGAGTGCGTACCATGTGTGTTCTTTTATGATTGGGTCACCTCACTTAGGATGAGTATTTTCCAGTTCCACCCACTTGCATAAGAATTTCATGAATTCATTGTTTTTAATAGCTGAGTAGAATTCCATTGTGTAATTATACCACATTTTCTGTATCCATTCCTCCATTGAGGGACATCTGGGTTTTTCCAGCTTCTGGCTATTATAGATAGGACTGCTATGAACATAGTGGAACATGTGGATGGAACTAGAAAGGGTCATCCTGAGAGAGGTAACCCAGTCATAAAAGAATGCACAGTATACACTCACTGATAAGTGGATATTAGCCTGAAAGCTAACACCCAAGATACAATTCACAGACCACATGAAGCTCAAGAAGGAAGTCCAAAGTGTGTATGCTTCAGTCCATCTTAGAAGGGGGAACAAAATACTCAAGGGAGGAAATACAGAGACAAAGTCTGGAGCAGAGACTGAAGCAAAGGCCATCCAGACACTGTTGTCCCACATGGGGACTCATCCCATACACAGGCACCAAACCCAGACACTATTGCAGATGCCAAGAGGTACTTGCTGTCAGGAGCCTGATATTAGCTATCTCCTGAGAGGCCCTGCCAGAACTTGGCAAATACAGAGGTGGATGCTAGCAGTCAACCATTAGACTGAGCAAGAGATCCAATGGAGGAGTTAGAGAAAAGATTGAAAGAGCTGAAGGAGTTTGCAACCCCATAGGAGGTACAACAATATCATGCAAGCAAACCCACCCAGAACTCCCGGGGACTAAACCACCAACCAAAGAGTACACACTGAGCATCCCATGGCTCCAGGCTCATACAGAGCAGAGGATGGCCTTGTCAGGGATCAATGGGAGAAGAAGCCCTTTGTCCTAATGTAGGGGAATGCCAGGGTGGGGAGGTGGGAGTGAGTGGGTGTGGGGGAGGAGCATCTTCTTAGAAGCAATGAAAGGGGGGATGGGACATGGGGTTTCTGGAGGGGAAACTGGGAAAGGGAGTAACATTTGAAATGTAAATAATGAATATATCCAATTTACAAAAGAAAAGTGAACTGTGAAAAGAATATTAGCATCTAAGGATTAAGTTTCCAAAGCTTCTGTTCCTGAGGCACAGCAAGATATCTATGAGTGTAGAGGTCAAAAATGAATCTCAGGACAGTTCACACCTGCTTTAAATACCCATTTCCTGTTTAATCTTAAAGAAGGGCACTATCACAGGCTGGAGGCCAGGCCATTTGAAAACTCAACAGAACAAGAGAAAAGCTAGTAGAAGAAGGAAGGGTACACGGGTGAACTGAAGGAAGTCTCTTAGGGCAGAGCTCAAGTATGGCCTAGGGCATAATCTATATGTCACAATGTTAATTACAGTCAACAGAACTCCTAATGTCACTGTTGTGACAATTTTTAATCCAGACCCGGGGTTTCTACCCCTACTTGATCATTCAGTTTGTAGATAAAAGACACTCACACAACTTTATATTTATAATAAGCCTTGATCAGCAACAGAGCTGGGCAGATATCTACCCTCTATGCTATTAGAATCTACATTCTTATCATTTACCCTGAATTGAATTCACCCTTACTAAATTTCATCTGGGCTGCTCTTAACTACAGTTGGCTGGCCCTCGGCGCCATGTTTTTTATGGTTCATGTAACTAACTCATGGCACCTTCTCCTTCCTCTTCTACCTTCTCCTTTCCCTCACGGTTTTCCTCTGACCCCAAGCCTGGGATCCTCAACCTTGCCTATGTCTCTTCTGTCCAACCATTGGCTGTCAGCGTCTTTATTCCCAATCAGAAATAACTCGGGGATAAGGTACCATAGCTGACATGCAAACTTTCTCATCTTGGGGGCTACACTTAGCATTAAAATGTACAATATAAGACAAAACCTGAACACACCAACCAAGCATTCTCTGGGAAGTCCTGACACCTTATTTCATTATGTGCCATTTTTTTTTTTAGCAGAAAAGCCAGGCTGTGGTGGCACACATCTTTAATTCCAGCACTTGGGAGGCAAAGCCAATTGGATTTCTGAATTTGAGCCCAGCCTGGTCTACAGAGTGAGTTCCAGGACAACCAGGGTCATACAGAGAAGCCCTGTCTCAAAAATACCAAAAATACAAAAATACAACAACAAAAAAAGGCAGAAAAAAAGACCCTTTAAAATCATTGTTAGATGAAATGAAATGTATCTAAACCTCATGGTTTTGACAGAACTCCTGCACTAGTACCAACAGATCAAACTGTTAGGGTGTCACTGTCCCCACATCAAGACATCAAGACTGGGCTGATACCCAGTCTTATCTTACCTTCTGGGACATCAGAAGTCTGGGAGATAAAAATCAATGCCAGATTCAACCAGTGTAAGCAAGTCTCTTCTGCTTTAACCTCTATGAAGAAAGTGGCTTTAACTGTCTGAATTTGTTCTTTGGCCCTCCTTTCCTGGGCCCTACTTGCCTGTGAAATCAATCCCTTTCACTCAGCTTACCAGGACTATGCTTCTGGTTCTAGCACCACAGACAGAAGATGATTAGCACCACCTGTATGCTTCTAAATATTACCCGAGGCTGGGTTTGGATAACATTTCAGGTGATGGCAGGCTATCCCTACTTCTTGCCTTATTTAAAGTAAGGCTTTTTTTTTTAATATCCATAAGGGCTGATTTCCTGTTTGTTTGTTATGTTTTAAATAAAGGCTTTACTAAATCCATAAGCATATGCAAAAGACTATGCTTAACCTTCATTATTTGATTCTTAAGGTCTCTATGATTTCAAAGAAACCAAACACTCATCATTGGTAAAAGTGAAATTATAGATCATTTGTTCAAGCTGTCAGGTTTGGTTTTTTTTTCCAGTAATTTAACATAAATTAGGAAGCAATGGGCCCTGATAAGAATATCAAAGGCATAACAGGAAGCAGAACAGACAAGCCAGGAAAAAAGATACAAATTCATTGCAGAATAAGTGGACACAGGAAAATTAAAGAAAGTAATGACTAGGTGATATGGAGAAGGAGTCCTATTGTAGGGAATGAGGAGAAAGGGTCAGAAATCTCAATCAAATCTGAAGGAAGGCGATAACACTATTCATGGGTTAAAGTTCACCTAAAAGATAAATGATAATAGAGATGTTCTCTCACCCCCATCTGAGGGCCACATCTTTAAATATAGAGCATGCATTTCATGGGAAATAGATGTTCAATGTTAGGCTTCTTTATGGGGGAAATATTTACACTTAGACTTATTTTTGTTATAGCTATATACAATGTGAATGTTGAAAATACTCTGAATTCCATCAACATTGGAGTAGTTAAATGATATATGATTCACTGCATCCTTGGATGAAATACAGAGCATTTAAAATGTAGAGTATCCATATGTACTAACATGGAAAGATCACCAAAGATGATTAATGCGAAGATGTATTAGTCTTAAACATCCACACATGATTTTATTCATATTAGACAAATAATCATAAGAAACTCTCTTATTCATATGTATATATACTTATACATATATATTTGGAAAAATACTGGATATTTATAAAAATGACTAAAAGTGATTCCCTTGATAGGCAGTACTAAATTAGAGGAACAGCGGATGGCTTTACATTTTTGGTACAATATGTCAAATTTAACTCTATACTGAAAAATAATATAATAATTTTCTTTTCCTTCTTATATTAATTATTATGAAAAGTAATGAAACCAAAAGTGTCACCATCAGTAATTATGTAACTTTGGGTTGAATTCATTGATTGTGATTGGTTTGTCTGTTTTTTAATATTATTTTTTAGCAAAGCATATTTTAGCAAAAACATACTTGCCAATTACACAATCACAAGATCATGTAAATGGCTTCACAGCTGTCAATGCAAGATATCTTGAGAGCTTTGAATGCAACAAACAAACACAAAGAGCATACATATCATTGACGATGTATGGCAGGACACTGTGACTGGCTCTTTAAGGACACTTGCCACAAAGTCACTGCATTCTAAGTTCCAATCCCTAGGAACCATGTTCTAGGAAAGAATCCATTTTGCCAGGCTATCCTCTAAGCCTAACATGCCACTCAAAGTAAATAAATTCAGACACAAATAATAAGTAAATACGTAAATAAATAAATAAATAAATAAAATGTCAAAATTAAAAGATAAGTCTTCTACATATATGATCAATTTTTAAAAATATATAATGCAATTTACACATCTTAATTTTTTATCTGTTACACTACTGTTTATTACTAGTGTTATTAACTACAGCCATTGCTACCCAAACTCAATGGTGAAGTGCCTATGGAATGGCAGTAGGACAGTTAAATCATGCATGCACAAGCAGAAACTTGGTACGAGCCAGGGCTCTGGCACTTTTTAACTGACAATAATAAGTAGAAATATTGGCCATGGTAATGAATTTAAAATTCTTATGCTACCATAAAACTTTAATTTTAAAGGTATTCTAAAGAATATATATATATATATTCCTTGAAATTTTGTTAAAGTTGGCCACCGACTTCTTCACTACAAAACTGCAACTGTCAGGATGAGCTTGTTTTTAACCCTGTTTCTTATTAATACATTCCCTGTATAAGGTTGAAAAGGTGCTTATTCTTTCATTAAATGTGAATTTCTTATCAGCCATGTGTGTCCTGGTAGCACTTCATGGTGAGCAAAATAACTAAAGTTGGTTTGGATTAAACATCATAGATTGGACAGCTGCACAGAGAACACAAACCAAATGAATGAACAGAACCGTTACGAAGAAATGTATAAACAATTTCTCTCAAGAATTCCGTCTTATTGTTCTATTAGCACTGCGCGGTTTTACTCAGATTTGGTTGGGTTTCAGCCAATCAGCATTTCCCTGTTTGGAATTCCAATCAGCTACAATTCAGCCAGGATTATGACAGTTTCCAATCTAGTTTTATTGCTTAATATGCTAGTGCTCCAGTGCCATGCATCAGGAAAAGCTAGTGCCTAGTCCCCAGATGGATCCACTCCAGCAACTCGCTAGAAGTCAATACACTGAGCAGGTGCTTCTGCTCTTAAGTGAAGACCCCTTCCTGCAGGACCAGAATCAATTAGATGTGGCTGTCTCTGAGACCTGTAACAGTTCTTCCCGACCCTCTCCCCCATTTCCTTGATAGGGACTCCAAATATGTGGAAAGGCACAGTTTAAGAGCAAGTCTCTATATGCATGTACATGCTGACATGGATGGAAGCCTATGTCCAAAAAGAAATTCAAAGATGGGCCTCTCTCCAAAAAATGTTTAGCATCTATTGTACATGACTACCTTGGCAAACAGACAGCTCCAAAGTTCTGTCATGAGATGCTCCCGATTCACAGCTTTAGTCTAAAGCATTGAGGCAAAAACACCTTACATCAGACCAACTGATGGCTTAATCCCGTTAAAATCTAAAGTGTTCCCTCTATAGTTAACAAGCAAATGCTACATGTGACATTTACGAGAGAGGTGTGGGTGCTATGTAGGCTTCCAACTGGATGAAATATTGGTTAGAAATGTTTTTCTAAGGGATATTCAGAAGGATAAATAGAGAATGAAAACGAGTAAATTGAAAAGATACAAGAAAGAACATCAAATCACAAAATCCACAGACAAAGACAGAGCTCACAATGTAAGGTGGTGCCTAGCAAACAACATTCATTGGACTGGATTCTTCCATACTACATAGGACTAGATACAGAGTCAGATCCCTCTCATGTCAACTGGTCAGAAGAGAGAAGCAAGACCGTCTTTGCCCCTGGTGTACATAGTGAGTTGGAAGTGTGCACAGGATGCTTGGCTTCAGTCTTAAAACACTGCATCAAGAAGAATAAAGGATTTTTCTTGCTGCTGCAGCTGCTCTGACCAGTATTTATTCTCCTGCCTTGTACTGGTAGTGTCCTCTGTCCAAGAGGGCATTAACCAGAGAAATTATCGCACTGGTTTTCTTACTAATAATACTGATAGACAGGACTGCGACTTTTGTTGATACCTCTATTGAGCAAGATTTACTGGGGCCAATTTCATGTCCATACCTACAATCAAATCTTACATATGAACTAGATTGTGAGAGGAGGCATTCAATGACTTGAGTACCATGTCATGTTTGTTCATAACCATTTTTTTAAATGTTGCCTCTAACAATTACGTAGAAAAGGAAACAATATATAAGAGTGCAGGCATGCAAATGAAGCCTTCTATAATTCTATAAGACAAACCATGTTCTAACATTGCTTGTACAACATAAACTATTTTTCCATGTCTAAAGTCATGTCAAACCTTGTAGAAAATGTCCTATCCTGCTTGCACTTAAAGTACACAAGTGATCTGGATTTAAAACTCAGACCAATTCACAAGAAGCAAAGCAGAAAACAGAAAGCTGCCACTTCTGGTGACATCATAGGTACACAATCTACACAGGCAAGTGCCACAGAGAGACATAAATTCAATTTTGCCCCTGCTATTTGTCATGTTGGAATACGCAGAAAAACTGAACATTTTTTCCCTTCAAGCACTATTTCTCGGTATTGACAAGGTCTCTTTAACATTGGCTTAGAAAACACTTTAAGAATTCATCCTTCCCTCCCCCACACTATAAAAGATTCTTTAGATATGTTATATAGAAATAAACTCATTGGCTATTCAATATCCTGTCAGACACTTGGATCTGGCATCTGTCAGGAAGGGGAGCTGATTGGTTGAGGTTCATTTCAATGCAATCAAAACCATAGCCTCTATAACTGAGAAGTATGCGAGATAAATGTGTTTTTCCATTTTGTTTAAAAGGAACTTATTATGTGGGCAGCTGCCTTTTGAATGATATTAATGCCAGAGTGAAGCTTTATATTACAAAGTAAAATGAGGCCAGCTTTTAATACTAGGCTGAAAAGTATTGTCATGCAGCAGGAGTCGTAACCTTTGACTCCAGCAAGGAAACTGATTTATATAATAAAATGTAGAGAGACAGCTTTTAAAAAATGCTAACACATTCTTTTTTTCCTTGTGAGGAAAATAAGAATATCTATATATATGCTCTAGAAGATGCCCTGCAAGGGGGTCATTCCAGTAAATGCTTACACTCTCTGTAAAGTTGTGTGAAAAGGCCAAACCTGCTTGCAGAGGATGCATATTCCATCAAGAATCCTAGACCAAGACCCAAGTCAATTATTTAGTGCAGTAGGGAAAGTCAGGCAAATGCACAAAGCAAAGCAGCAACATTGCACATTACGAAGTAGAGGTATTCCTTAAAACAAGAGACCTTCATACGTGATCCTCAGGTTAGAATGGTGAGTGGCACAGGGGAATTATTCTGATATCTAAAGAGAATTCTAATATGGTTTTAATATATACAGAGGTTAACAAAAACTCAGCAGGAGAGTCAGATGGGAGAAGGCTCAGAGTTCAGTGTGTCAGGCTTAGCAGTGCAGTAATCTATCATTCTATCAAAATTTCATGTCTGACTACCGAGTTGTATGTGGAGTGTCAGGCAGATTTGGTGAAGACACACCTCAGATAACATGCCAAGCCTGTAGCTGCCCCTGTAATGCAGGAGGTATTTGTACAGTGCAACCCAAAACAGAAATTTGTAGATGTTTCATTGTCTGTAATTGCCATAGTGCAGTTTAATAGCTATGTACTGACACTGTAGAAACGGTCTAAATGTAGGGAAACTCATCTGAGAACAATAGAGAAGTGGGAGAGCTTTTTGCTATTACAAGCCAGAATATATACTGGCAAATACAGATATTCAAAAAAAAAAAAACCATGCAGGCCAATTTTAAGTGTACAATGTAGTCCTTATATACATCAAGGACATCTGAGTGAGAAGAGAAATGTAGAGTAAATCAGAGGTGCTTGCACTTTTGGTGCTTATCAAAGTATGCTAAAGACCCGTGCCTTTGAGACTGTATAGTTGGAAATAATTACTCTGGATTTTGGACCTGGTTTCCCTAAGACTAGCAACAATTGATGCCAAGATCTCCCTTGCAGTTTGCTCCATACAGGAGCCACCGAAGAAGGGGATGCCAAAGACCTAGTCTGTCCTCTTCAGGGTTGAATTAGAATGCTTTATAGATGAAGTCCCCATTATGAAACACACAGGCTAAGATGCCAGGAGCTGTTGCGTTGACGACACCCTAGCAGCTTATTCCTTATTTGCCTTTATAGCTCTGGGCTCCTCAGATCCCTCAGTGTTCTTACCCTTTGATGATGACTTCACTAAACTACCATTTGGATCACCCACACACACACCACAGTCCTGTGTCAAAGCCTTCCTAGTGACCACTGATTTAGTAGTCTACACTTCAGAGTATACGTGGTACAATGAAGCTTGTAAGATCTGTTCTTTCCAAATGCCTATTTTCTTAGTGCTGTTTAGAATCTTGGAAGAAAGAAATGTAGATAAAAATAGAGAAACTGACTACTGAGCCCATTTCTGACATATGGTTTATTATATCATTATGCTATATCTTGGCTTTGGCTGAAATTTATGTCTTCAGAAACCATCCAATATTCCTAAATTATTAAATGAGAGAATGATGAGAATGAATGAAAATTAATGCCTAACAATTGTCAGTTTTTCAAATGTTTATGCCAAAGGTTCTCAATTCTGGGTTGTGACGATTTGGTACATATCAGATACTTTGCACATATTTACATTACAATTCATAACAGTAGAAGAACTACAGTTTTGAAGTAACCACAAAATAATTTCCTGGTTGGCAGGGTCACTGCAACATAATCTAGGCTAGTGAAACGTCACTAGGAAGGTTGAGAACCATTGTTCTAATGCTATTTGTTTTTCTTTTATTTGGATGTCCTGAAATGATGTGGTAGGCACACAAAATTGTTGGTAGGAGTGTTTGCATGTGTTCCTAGGTGTGTGACATTAATTTGTAGATTCTCTGAGGAGATGTAGTTTTCTACAAGTCTGAAATGATGGAACAGTTAACTTCAGTGAGACATCCATGAACTTGAACATGAACTTTAGCTCTGGTTCAGAGTCTCTATCAGTGTGAATTTCTTATATTTTCATATCCCATATCCATCTCTGCAGAGCATGGAAAGTGTATGCCTATATCCAGTCCATCAAAGGCAGTTCTTTTATTTAGAAAGCAACTTGAGACCTTTGAAAGCAGAGTCTGATATATAGAATTTGGCTTTCCTTTTTTTTAAAAAAAGATAAAAACAATCCTCGCACTAGATTTTTCTCATTCTGCAAGGTTTCCAGGTTCTCATCTCTCTTCACAGACATCCCCACAATAATCTTAGTTGAAATATTTATCTTTATGATTCAGGGATCCAAGTAATACAAAACAATTCATATTTAAGTATTCAAAGTCAAGTAATAATTTATAAGTCCAAATGATAAAAAAATCCAATATGTGAATTTAACTAAGCCAGTAGACTGAGAAATTATCTAAAAAAATGAAATCAAGAAAAGAATTTCATTTACAATTTTTGAAATAAAACAAAACAAAATGAGAGCAATTTTTAAAAAATGGTGAGAGAGTGTCATACTGATAGCTACGTGACACCATCAAAGGAAACTGAGTCCCCAGAAAGAGCAGCAAGGAGTGTTACCACCGAGCCCTCTCTCAAGCTCCTCGCCCCATGATACTGTTCACTAAACAATAATCCCGAATCCTTATGGAAATATGAAGTCCACAAATATCAAACACAATCTTGAGATTAAAAAATGGGAAAAGACCAGCTGCATATATAGTAGAGAATTGCCTTATCTGGCATCAGTGGGAGAGAGGCCCTTGGTCCGGTAAAGGCATAATGCCCCAGCATAGGGAAATGCTAGGGTGGTGAAGCAGGTGTGGGTGGGAGGGTGGGGGAGCACCCTCATAGAGGCATGGGGAGGAGGGATGGAATAGGGCCTGTGTGGAAGGGAAACAAGGAAGGGGGATAACATTTGAAATGTAAATAAATAAAATAACCAATATTTTTTTTAAAAAAGGAAGATCATATGCTATTTTCTAAGGATATGGCATATTCCAATAAAATATGCTAACATTCTAATAAATAATGTCAAAAAATGGGAAAAGACAAAAACTGACTACCAGATCAAATGATTTAAAACATTTTACAATGGTAAAGCCAGCACAACCATTACAAATTTGACAAGAATTTGAATATATTTTCTCTACAGAAGACATAGAAACTGACACTACACATATAAATAAATACTCAACCTCCATTTTTACCAAATAAATCTGCATTAAAACCACAGTGAGATACTATTTTGTACATGGTGCTAATAGCAGTAAATTATAGATAACTGCAGGCAAGGATCTGTCAGAAGGAGCACTAAGAAAGGGTTGGTACCACTTTCCTAGCATTGCATAACCAGATGAGAAACAGTGGGTATTTCAACCATCCTAGTACTGAGGGGTGAGAAAAAGGAACAGACACTAGTATTCCACAGATAGCTTCACTCTCATGTTCTGGTCACATTATACACAATGACCATTATAGAAGTGACCTAATGGCCCAGGAATGAATGGCTATGCAGCATTTACAAAGAAAGGACAAATTCTAGCATTTAAAACAACATGTATGAAGACATAGAGAACAGTGCTAAGTGATCGAAACCACACACAAAGAGATACTCTGCCAGAACTCTTTCATACATGGACTCTCAAATAGTCAAAATCATAGGAGTGGTGAGTAGAACAGATGCTCCTAGGTATTACAGGGAAGATTTGAAAGAAAAAAGTTGAGATATTAGCCAAAGACTAAAAAGTTACAGCTAGAGAAGGGATACTTTCATATATTTGATTGTAATTGGATAACTTAATAACACATCGTACATTTACAAAATAACCAAAGCTAGACCTTAATGTTCTCCTCACAAAGAAGTGATTTGTGCGTGTGTATGTGTGTGTGTTTGTGTGTGTGTGTGTGTGTCCACACACAGAGATTAAAAATAAATGGACTAAAGTAAGTTTGTTTTAACAAAGAAAGTCTATTTTCTCTTGCAATACTGTTCTTAATCAATGGGTAAAATAAATCACTGTGTGAGTTACTCCTAGAGGGTAGCTGGTGAATTTCATGTTATTTTGACATGTGGCCCTCAGTATTTTACTAATATCTATAAGAATCTATATTTCATTGTGTAACTCAGGTTTTCATATGGTATATCTATCTCCCCACTTGTATATGGAGATAAAAAATATGTTTCTGGATATATCAAATTTCCTAAGTTTCTTATATCTTCTTATAAGGTTGAAATTTGTTTACACCATTATTACCCATTCCCTCTGCCAATAAGTGCAGTTCAGGTGTCCCGAATGTCAGGTTAATATTCCCTGTGTTTAATGAGTTCTCCAAGGGTAGATCTCAGTTGTCTTCTAAACTGGCATCTATACAACCACCGTCACATAAAAGATGTCTTAATATAGAAGTCTTATTTAAGGTTGATGAAGAGGAAACAGAATTTCATTCTAGCAGCACAAACCATTGGAAATTACATATGGAATGTTAGCCTTTAGTTACATGTTTAGGTATGTTTTCTAGACACCCCTTTTCCCCATCCCCCTCTACAAAACCAGAATGCTGAAGCTAAACTTGTCTCACTCTAGCCTGTCCCAACCAGCCCTGCCAAGTGCTCTGTATGAGGCCTTAACATATCTTCAAAAATGAGTTTGCTCGCTCCCAGGAACTCTGGTGTAAGCTCAGGAGGCAGCTTTCCCACAATCTACAGATGTAGCTCACAATTCCTCCTTGCCAGCTTTTCATTGGCTCTAGAGAGGCAGCTACACATGAGACGGGTACTGAAGATGGCCGGCTTTCTCCTGAGCCTTGCTCTCTTCCCCCCTCTTAGAGTGAGACAAAGGGCAGGCTGTGACCATCCTTATGAACAAAGTCAAAGGAGTGAGGTGGGGCAGCAGCATGACTCACTTCTCCAGTTCTCACAGCTGTGTGGATACACCTGTGAGAAAGGGTGTTTTGTCCTAGTCACAGCTCAGAGACCTAAAATAACAACCAATTACTTTGTTTCCAAAGCATTAAAAGAAAGAAAAAGAAAGAAAGAAAGAAAGAAAGAAAGAAAGAAAGAAAGAAAGAAAGAAAGAAAGAAAGAAAGAAAGAAAGAAGGAAAGAAGGAAAGAAGGAAAGAAGGAAAGAAAGAAAGAAAGAGAGAGAGAGGAAGGGAGGGAGGGAAGAAAGGAGGGAGGGAGGAAGGGAGGAATGGGGAGACAGGCAGACAGGCAGGCAGACAGACAGACAGACAGGGTATATGGCTATGTTTGCTTGAGCTAGATAATTTATAATTAAGAGGATATTAAGTCCAGGCAGATCTCATCACACTACTAGTCTTTTGTTGCAGTTGTTGTGGTTCCAGAAACGCTGCAGATCCAGTGTACGTGCTTGCTTTAGGTTATGGTTTTGGTAACTTGAATCTCATCTGACTGACCATCAGCTCCCCAAACTTTCTCTGTTGATAAATCTTCATTTCTATTTGAACAACTACTAGCAAGGCTTTCTAGCTCTAATCTGGGCCAGGGATTTTTCAGAAGATAACTTTACATACTTTGTAAGGAATCCACTTAACAAAAAACTTTGCAGTAACCATTTATTATAGGAAAAATACTTGTGTTTAATTTTTATATTCCATAATTCTCTTTGCGAGGAAAATGTTTATATCCTGCAAATACAGTATTCATGTGGTGCTTATTGAGTAATTCCCTAATTTAGAAGTGTAGGGGTCAAATGTTTGAGATGTAAAAGTTTTTAAGCAAAGGAATAGAAGTGAAAAGGCGTAAAGAATACATCAAAAGAAGTAAAGTGTGTTGAAAGAAATCTTATCTTTAACAGGTCTGGTCATCTGCCCTCTGAGTCGTCTAGAGACACTAGAAAATGACTAGGTCCAGTAAATGAACTAAACAACTAGGTTTACCTTCTACTTCCACCAAAATTGCCTTCCTCCCAGGTTTATAAGTAAAAAACTAAAATTGGTAGCACAATATTTTTTTAAATACAACATTAATTTTTCTGAAAATATTTCTGAATATTTCTCAGTATCTATGCATCCCTCCAGGAGGAACTGAATAGCATGGAACATTTTATTGATGAATTTGCTTCAATATTTCCAATGTTACATGTGTATAGCAATTAGTATAATGTTATATCAGTATTACAGAGACTAATTAATTGATTTCAGCCCAGTTGGAATACTTTGTGTTTCTTACTAATGCCAACATGACAACAGACTATTTAGTATGGTTTGTACCTTGATTAGTTGATGTTACATAAATTGACTTTTGTATTTCAAAATGTAATATCTGTTTGGTTTCTATACTTTCTGCCAACACATTACATGTTTTCTTATTCTAATTGCCTATTTTTCTACTGGTAATTAGCATAATTATAACTTGCTAATACTTAACAGTTTTGTGGAACATTTCCACTTCCATTTTGGCATGTGTCAATCAGGAGTAAAATAAATAACTGTATATATTAAGTGACTCAATCGTGGTCTCTATTTCTGTCCCTATGGGAAAAGACCAATCGTTTAACATAATGAAAAAGACAGCCTGATAATAAAAAAATGGATTTCTACAAGTTAGGAAATGTGTAATAGCTTCACCTATCATACTATTTCTCAGTTTTCTAATGAAGTATATTTTGATAGTGTTAAATAAGTATAACCAACTAGGGTATTGAAAAGTACTTTACTTGCCATGAGACAACGTGTAGCACTGAAGTAACAAACTCCTAAAACAATTAGAGAAACCATCAGTAGATGGTAATCGTAAAAAGCCAGTTTTTCCTGGGATGGGATGCCTCTTCAACCTAAGATTATTGAAGTTAGATGAAATTAGAGTAGACAGACTGTTACGCAGAAAGGACAGTTTACCCTCTGGCATAGATGAATGTCACACAAATCCATCAGGAGAATGATGACAATTTAGTTGATGTTTATAATGAGGGCATTTTGCATGGAGGAAAAAAAAAGGCTGATTAGAAAGTTTCTGTTACAAAGTTTAGGTGTCTTTCAAGGTGGAGGATATGGAGTGCTTACTAGCACATTTAATAAGAAATGAGGAATTTGTCCACTAAAATCTTGAGAATTCTCCTCACCTTCATTATATACTTTGTGGTTTGCACATAAAAATAAATTATGGACTCCACCTTCTAGTGGAAGGAATGAATATGAAACTTCCTGGAAGGTAAAACCATTCAAAACTTTCCCAGTATTTTCATTTTAATACTGACCATCAACCAATATCTCAATATAGTCATCAAAATTTAGAACATCCCAACACATCATCTCTCCTTATACCTCAGGTTACTTGACATATAGAAGTTGTGATGTTTTTTGTCTGTGGAGTTACACCTCAACTTTAACTATTATAGGAATATGAGTTGATCTCTGAATTTGCACTGTAAGTCCAACCTGGTATGTTTTCCTACAGTCTACCAGCACCACACTCAATTCCAAAGTATTGTTCTTAATTCCCTATGAAAACTTTCTCAACATCTTTTTTGATAAGCTTCTATTTAGAGAGATTCACAAATATTGTTTCTAGTGCAAATCTGTCTTACTAACACCAGCTATAGTTTTCCTTTCAAAGACTCGTAATAGTACCAGAAAATCAACTTCATAATATCTATCCTTACAGTGATACACCCCCGAGACATTCTTGTTGTGGTATTATGTGTTGTTCATGTTGTCTTTCTTTCCAAGAATATGTTTAGGGAAGGAAAGAAAAACACAAGGTTCATTCTCTACAATGATAACTCTCTTGCACAATTTCTTTTCAGTTATAAGACTCTTATTGTTGCATATTGAATCCTACATTTTAATTTCTTTATCAGTACAATGGATAGGTGTGGTCTCATCTCTATTGTACCTCAGTTCTTCAGTATGACATTCTTCATATCTTCCAAAATACAGCTCCAATGACTTCAGTTTACTCAAAGTGTCACAGGTACAAATCCAATTAATCACCAATGCTTCAGTTATTCAGTCACTGCTCTTTGTCCTTTACATGAGTATATATAATTCTTTATAACTTTAATTGAACATCCAAATCCAAATTCCCAATTATATTGTCCTATACTCTACTGGTAAGTTTACCTTTCTTCCTTTAGATTTAAATTTTTTGTACTTTATTTTTGCCTCTGTTCTGAACTAAACCATGCACACATTTTCTTTGTGAATGTGTTCTTTGTTTTGATTGTCATATCTTTGACTTTGGACCCCAGAAATGAGCCTAAATCTTTTGAGCAAGTTTTTGCTAAATATCCAATGAAGTGAATGGAAATCTTTTCATAGACTCACAATAATAAAAAACTGTTACACAGTTACTGGATTTTCCATCTGCTTCTGTACAGCAGAAGTGTCTTAGTTCCTTCCTTTCCCTCAATCCTTAATATTTTCTTCTGCTGAAAAGGCACTGAAAAGGAGTTTCAAAGACACATGGGGACATCTGCTTTCAGAAGCCACTTAAAAATAAGGATACCACAAAATAGGAAAAACAGCTGTGCAGTGTTCAAGAGATTGCTTGTAGAGCCACAGGAAAGATCCAAAGGCATACAAACACACAGATTCCCCCTAAATGAGAAAGGAATGCTTGAAGGAGCTACCAGGATACTCAGTTGGATGCCATAGTGCAGCTTTATCCTTCCTTGACTTTACTATTCACTGTTCCTTCTGGGAAGACAGCAGTGCCATCTCGGTATTCTTGTACAAGAAAGGATGTGAACCTATAACTTTATTATCAAATGATCCAAATAATCTCACAATGTGCATATAGATATGAGACATGTGCCTGTTATTTTAAGAGAAAATAATAAATCAGTTTTGAAACATTGCTCTCTGTAGTTTGGTTCACAACTAGAATTGTTTAAATATATATTAAATTTTATTTATTTTACTAAATATTTATAAATTAAGGTTGAAATTAGGCTATCTGTATTGTAATCAAAGTTCCATCCATGTAAGGACAACTGTGACTTGATTTCCCTTGGTTCTCTTCAGAATACATTGAACAACTATGTTTATATAAGGTAATATAAGAATAATATAACTTGTGAATCTCCATATATATTGTATATTAATGTATGTGTGTTATGTTTATGCATTATTATTATATCACATATAGAGCAATGTTATATTTTGTATATATATATATGTGTGTGTGTGTGTAGATACATATATATAAACAGATACTATATGTATATGGAGAAGGAAAAGTTACATAGTACATACACCTATGTATATATACAAACATACACATATATATGCAGTATTGATTGCTAACAGTTAAAAAACAAAATATCATGGAGAAAGAGGAACACTCCTCCACTGCTGGGGGGAATGCAAGTTGGTACAACCACTTTGGAAAACAGTCTAGTGGTTCCGCGGGAAACTGGGCATGACACTTCCAGAGGACGCTGCTATACCCTGGGCACATACCCATAGTATTCCCCAGCATGAAATAAAGACACATGCATCCACTATGTTCATAGCAGCCTTATTTATAATAGCCAGAAGCTAGAAAGAACCCAGATGTCCCTCAATGGAGAAATGGACACAGAAAATGTGGTATATTTACACAATGGAATACTACTCAGCAACTAAAAACAATGACTTCATGAAATTCTTAGGCAAATGGTTGGATCTGGAAAATATCATCCTAAGTGAGGTAACCCAATCACAAAAGAACACACATGGAATGCAGTCACTGATAAGTGGATATTAGCCCAGAAGCTCTGAATACCCTAGACACAATTCACATATCAAATGACTCCCAAGAAGAAGGAAGGAGAGGACCCTGGTCCTAGAAAGGCTTGATGCAGCATTGTAGGGGGTTGATTGGAGAAAGGGCGGAGAAAAGAGGGTTTATGAGACTTATGGGGAAGGGGGGGAACCAGGAAACGGAAAAATATTTGAAATGTAAACAAATAATATAGAAAAAACCTAGTATATCATCATGGATAATTTAGAGTAAGGTCTTTGAGATTCATTGGCTCAAAGTCTATTGAATCTGCTTGCCAGTGCTTGATAGTCACAAAAAGGGCAACAGCCTGCGTGTGATTTCTCTTCCTCACTTTTGGAGTTGTAAAGTAAACTTATAGTAAGGCCTGCTTGGGAAATTCATCTTCAGGCATCTGTAGATGTTGCCTGTCAAGAACAGATGAAGTTACCACCTATATACAAAAGAGAATTTAAAGAAAGCAGTAGGTCTGATACCAGTTTTTCAGAATAAGAGATGAAGATTTAAAATTGAAAGGCACAACACCATCTAAGCCCCTCTTGAGAACTTACAGATAAAATAATGGAATCCTAAACCAAAGAATTTTATCCATGAAAGATATCTCTCTGTCTTCTCTGTGGCTTTATGTTGAAAGATTTAGGCTCCTACCCTGTTATAGAGCTTCTACACATGCAAAAGACTTAACAATATTTACTTAAGTTTAATTCAAAGTTTAGGGTGCTATCATTCTTTTTAACATTAAAAAGAATTTATCAAAAAATTTTAACCCTGGATAATAAATGGATGAAAATGAAGGGTGAGCCTGCTGTTAGTACAAATTAAAATAATGTCATAGGAATGTATCATTTACTATTTTTGTGTCTAAAGTGTCAAACTGTAGTCAATGGTAACACATAAGGTTCCTTCAGATATTGGTAGTTTCTTACTCTGATAGATGCTTAAATATTAAGAATTGTCTATAAATTTGTAGGAAGAGAATGCTGATCTTAAGGCAGTTCATTTAGAACAAGAGAAATAGATGTTAAGAATGTTCTAGAGAAAATTGTAGAATTAAATTTGTACAAATTGCTTCTTTACCAAAGGCTAGTTCTTCCCTTCCTCTTCCAGAGTTGAAAGTGCCAACAGCAAACAAATTAATGTAACTAGTAATGTTTCCCTCTAGGGATAAAAAGGCCATCCATCCCTTTTGGAGTGCTGTATCTACAAGCATTTTTCAGGCAAGGGAAGATCTGGTGAGGTGAATTCAGGCTCACAGCCTTTCATGCCCACTCCACCAGATGGACTGGACTCTGCACACCTGCTCAGTGCTTTAGTCAAAATGGAAAAGGAGCTGAGAAGGTCAGTCTTCTCCTATCAAGACCTGCCCATTTGGCAAGAGAGAGGAAGAAGACAGATTTTTAACTTCTTTTAAGCATAAAAGTCATAATGGATGTTGAACAAAAGATGCTTTTGGTAAGTTTGTTTTCTCATTCCAAGACTTTACTGGTTGTGTCATGGTGTGCCATACTCTGTTATGCTATGACTCTTTGGTATTATATTTCTATTCTTCAGGATCTTATTGAGCATGAAACAAATTCTAGAAAAATGGCTAATCTATATCCTTTGTGATCCTCTGTAATCATACCTCCAGCCAAGTTCATAGTGAAGACACAGTCTTGGGGAGAAGAGAAAGGAATCTTGAGAATTCTTCAAGAACAAAGGAATATCTTGAGATTTTCATATTTGCAGTGTTTGTACTTCAATCCCTGACAGACTCTGAAACAGGTCTCCAGGGATCTTACAGCTATATGCTCATAATGACTACACATGTTTCACATCATCTCAGACCCTAAATAAAAATGTCTTTCCAGCACAGTTGTAGTACAGCTATTTCCCCATGGTTTCCTGGAGGGTCAGTATTCTCCTGAAAACACTCGTCTTTAGAGGGTGAAGAATAAATCTCTTCATATATAAAACATTTTGCACTATTTAGGAGGGAAAACTCAACATAAATTTCAGCTATTATTACCATTATTATCTTTCACTCATTTAATATGATCTGACACATTATATTCCCTTTAGGCCCATGTAACCTCTATTCTGAATTACGGTTTATAAAAAATTCACATGTAATAGAAAGTTCTATGCCTGTATATTCAGTGAACCCAATTTTTTATAGAAAATTGTTCCCGTATGATCATTTAAATGTATCTATTTTACCTTGGATGTTTATATTTCCATCAATGAAGTGTATCATTGACAATCCAAGATGTAGAAAAAAGGTTAGTAAAAAAGAAAGAAAATTGTGTAGCATAATCTGTTTCTATAAACCTATCTTGCATTTCAAGATTTCTTTCAGAGGCATTAATTTTTCCATATTTTCTTTACAAGTCTGAAATTGATCATTTGGGGGAAAAAAGGTATGAATCTTTTCGAGAGGTGCCATTTAGACTCTGAGAGCATCAAATTCAAAAATGAGGAATCCTTACAAGGAGTCCATAATGCCTCAGTTTCAATTCATTGTGAAGGCTAAAGTGAATTGTGTGTGATTCTTCCAAAGTGGTACTTATTAGTATATTGGAAAGGAATAGGAATTGTAAAGCCAGTGAGCACCTTTTCAGCATGTAAGTCACTTCCTGCAAAATAGATGCTTAGGGACACCTGCCTATCACAATGTTGTTTCCAACCTCAGCACCACAGGAAACTAGAAAATGGCTGACATCTGTGACTCAAGAGAGTCCTTGAGTACTATAGCCACCTATGACTTCAGGGCTCTTCAATGTGATTTCAACATGCATGGACAGTCAAGTTCACTGCTTTTAGAATATAGATGCTGGAGCTTCCAAGATATACAAATAATTCATGGTAATGAGCTCACATCCAAAGTACCTTTCTAGAACAAGCTATTCTGGGAAGAATATGACTTATTCTCTTGTGGTCTAAAATTTGTAGATTTCAGAACCAATGCAGGCATATGAAATATACAATACAGATGTTGGCTGTCCCACACACTATGTCCAATTTTATCCTGTTCCAAATTCAATTTGCTACTAAATCTCTCCTGGTAGTGATTAAAAAGAATCTTCTGGTAACAGAAGTGACACCTTTATAGTTTAGGGGAAAAAAAGAAACGACTGGTCTCTACCCCACACCTTATTCTCAAGGACACAAATATTTCCATCAGGTGGCTGGAGAGATGACTAAGTCTTTAACAGCTAGGCTCACAACCAAAAATATAAGAGTTTCATCAGGTACCATATCATCCTTCCTTTTTGCCCCCACACTGGGAAGTGATCACTGTAGGTGGACCTGGGCAAGGTGTTCTCAGCCATTCCTCTAGGCAATGTACCTCCGACTTCAGCTTCTCTTTTGGGGGCATTCTCACTGATTCCCATATCTTTCAAAAACATCAATAACATTGCTCTCAATTTCCCATCTCTACTAATGCATATATAAATTATTAGTTTAAAGGAAACATCCAACATTACTTAAAACTACATAGTTTATGAAACAAACAGACAAACAAAAAGCTAAGACAAAAAACATTTTTTTTTTTAAAAAATGCATACACACTAGACCGTGGAAGGTCAGAGAAGTTTTCATTTATTCCTTGAAGGTATATTAGAAAACGATTTAAATCCAGTATTGGTAATCTCTGTAGCTTCCTCCAGCATATTATTCCTTCCCCTGTCATTATTAGGGATGGAGTTGACACAGTCATTATCATTCTTCTTAAAATTATATTGATGGGAAATTAGAAGAATAAAGGTAACCTCTTGTGCATACATATGATTTGCAAGGATGTCTCCAAAAATGGCAACAGTGATGAACTTTGGAGAAGAGGCCATTGGTGAGTGAAGACAAGTCCAATAATGGACTTAATAAATTCAGGCTCTGTTTTAAAAGTCCAGTGAAGGCTACATGTCCTCTGTCTAGATGTTCATGTTACAGAGAAATCAAACTTATAACCTTTTAAATAGGCTGTGATCTACTTTGAGAAATACCTATGTTCTAAATGGAAGAGCAGATATATGACTATGGTTTTGGGGTGAAGTGTCCCAATAGCAAAGACAAAAGACATTTATTATGCTGATGTATTTGTTATTGGCCCATATTGGCATATTAGGATTGTTTGGAAATTGGTGAAAATGTAGATCACTATATTTTTTGCATAAAGTATACCTGCAAATTTGAGCAAAGAACAAAAAACAATGATATTCTTTTCCATAGATATATTTTAAAAAACAATATTTTTAATATTCATGTAATTGTATCTTCATACAATCATTTAGCAGGTTTACTAATTATATTTTTATGACCAAAATTTTTATAGCACAGATGTTCTATCAATAGTAACTCTAAAGGAGCAACATTTCCTTTAAAATATAAATTATTAGTGCTTATGTGGCAATTATATTTTAAAATACTTTCTAGACACTTAATGGTATTCTTTATGAAAACATAATTGTTTGTACTTCAGGTTTTGTCAGACAATTCGTTTCTTGTAGCAATGACTCAACTGCCACTAAAATCTAAATGTAGCCATAGGCAATTCTTTCACTGTGCCATAGCTTTGTTGCAACAAAACTTTATAAAATAGGTAGCAGACTCACTAGCCCCAGAACCATATTGAATTGATCCCTAAAGCAGACATATTTGATATCTATTATATTTGCTATAAAACACTTCATTACTGAAAGATTAGAAAGGAAATGGAAAACCACTTGTCACTTAACTGTGTGTTTTAAAATTGTATACAACAATGTATGGTATATATTATTTATGTTTTTATTAAATAGAGTGGTTATGCCTTTTATCAATGTTCACAAAAAGTCACTTCTGTATCAATAGATAAAGTGTTTACTTGTATCTTCTTCAACTGTATGTAACATTTTACCTCCTTATATTTCTGTTTTAATAGAATATAACTTGTGCTATATATTTCAATGTTCTTTTTTGATTTACAAAAATAATTTGAGAAAACATTTATGAACTAATTTTTTGTTTAAGAAAATGAATATAGCCCAAATCATATCATTTCACAGATTCTTCTAGTTTTAAAGACCATTCTTCAAAATCGTAAGAAAATTTGCAAATTTCTAATTGAAACGTATTGTCTACCCACAAATAATCTTGATATAATCACTGCTTAATATTTTTCTTTTTTTGTTTATGACTTTTACAGCAGTTTGTATCCTATCTAAATTCCCATTCTTTTAATAAAATGGAAACTTTGTTACATCAAATTTTGAGGAGTATCCCTAAAATCTGTTATGTGTCTCAGAAAGATTCTGCATGTTTGTTTAAGTTTCTTGCTAAAAGGGGTGAAAAATATCTTCAAGTTGAAGATTTCCATGTTTGGTAAAATGTAAACAGTGAAGACGGTCTCAGCAGAATGGAAAAGATTAACTTTATTTGAGAAGTTCATAAAAGAAAAAGTGATCTATAGATCGAGACAATCTCTTGTGACATGAGCACAATATTCTTTAAAGACCTGGAAAATAACTTTTTAAAAAACCCTATTTATAAGAAATCAGAAATAGGCTAATGTTATGATTGTGATTGTGTAAAGGAAAGAAAGAAAAAGGATTCAGCTTGCCAAAGTTACCTTGAATAAAATAAATGGAGGAGATATTACAGTTCCAAACTCTAAAGTATACTACAGGGCTACAATAACAAGGATAGGTGGGGTGAATATAAATGCAGAGATATTCCTCAATGGAAGAAAAGAAGGCTAAGGAGTGCCTGCTTGTTCGTATTGTCAACTGACATCTGACAAGTGTACTGAGAATATATCATTTCCATACTTGGTGTTGGAAAAGTTTGGTATATACATACAAGACAGTCAAATAAGAACCTATTTCTCTCCAGTTAAAAAAGTAAACTCATAGTGAATCAAATACAAACATGAAATTATGGAACTACCAGAAAAAAAATAAGGAAATTTTCAGAAAAATTGCATTGGCAGGGATTTTTTGGTTGGTTTTTGTTTATTTTGATTTTGTTTTGTTTGGGTTTTGGTTTGTTGTTGTTGTTTGTTTGTTTGTTGTTTTTTCCATGTTATTGTTGTGTTTCTTATATAAGAGCCCATACACAGATAAATCCGATGGAAAATACAGACACAATGTATCATCTAAGACTACAAAGCTTCGGCAGGGCATAGGAAACTATCACAAATGTAAAAGAGACAAGAGATTGAATGGCATATTTGAAAGCTATATATCTAACCAGGTATTGATAAATTAAAACAATAATAGCCTGGCAGTATATGGTTATAAGGGAAACACTACTCCATAGGACGAAAGTGCATATGACTATGGAGTATGGAGCTAACTCAGAAAAGGTGAAGAAGAGCTTCAATGTGACAGAACAATCCCACATGCGAAGAAATCACATCAGTACTTTGAAGAGAAATCTGCACATCTGTGTTTATTACAGTGATATAACCGCCAAGAAATACAGATGATCTTAAGTGTCGACCAGCTAATGAATGGTAATGATGATAAATATGTAATTTTGTACATATTTTGATGGGATACTATTTGACCATTAAAAATAAAAGTGTCTTCTCATTTGTGAAAGCATAGATGAAACTGGAAATAATTGTGGTAAATGAAATAAGACAGACAGAGATGAATAAATATTGCATAATTTTACTTATATGAAAAATCAAAAAATAACCTACTTGCACAAATGTTTATAATATAGCACTGACTAGAGCCGCTGGAGTAGGGAGAGGATTTCCCAGCATGTAATAAGGACACATATTCCACTATGTTCATAGCAGCCCTATTTATAATAGCCAGAAGATGGAAAGAACCTAGATATCTCTCAAGGAGGAATGGATACAGAAAATGTGATATATTTATACTATGGAATACTACTCAGCTATTAAAAACAATGAATTCATGAAATTCTTAGGTCAGTGGGTGGAACTGGAGATTGTCATCCTGAGTGAAGCGACCTAATCACAAAAAAATACACATGGTATGCACTCAATAATAAGCAGATATTAGTCCAGAAGGTCTGAATACCCAAGACACAATTCACATATCAAATAATGCCCAAGAAGATGGAAGGAGAAGCCCCTGGTCTTGGAAAGTCTTCAATGCAGCAGTGCAGGGGAATACCAGGATAGGGAAGTGGGAAGGGGGTGATTAGGGAACAGGGGGAGGGAGGAGAGTTTGTGGGACTTTTGGGGAGGGGGGATCCAGGAAAGGAGAAATCATTTGAAATGTAAATAAAGAATATATCTAATAAAAACAGAAAATGATTCAATTCAGCTTATATAAAACTGAACTTAATATTTTATTTAAACTGTAATTTAAAGTAAATGTATGTAAAATTAGAAATTGTGTCTTCTTCAAAATAATCTTATCCAATAATCAATACAATTCAAAGCACAAGAAGGTTATAATTTATAAATTATTTTAAAACACTATAATATTAACTAAAGTTATTCTAGTGAACAGGATACACTAATACTTTCCTTATGTTTGAAATTAGATCTTTAGCATGTATTTGTTGGGTTTGGAGGTGTGTGTGGCACAGAATAGGTGTGATAATCAGAGAATAACTTGAACGAACAAAATTACACAGTTAGGTCCTCTCCTAGCACACACAGGTGTGTGCTCGGGGTTGAAAATCTGGTCATTTAGGTGTGGTAGCATGAACCTTAACCCACTGATTTATCTCTTGATCCTTAACTCATATTTCGGAAATTCAATTCAACATTCTAAAATAATCATACAATGAGATGGCATGATTCTAGGATTCACTGCCACTCTAGTGGTTACGATACAATGTATCCCTCACACACAATTTATTTATACAGATTGGGGCAATGCATATAAATTAGAGAAGAGTCAGAACTGCTAATTTGCAAACATTCTTCAGCATCCATGTACAACTATGGACAAACCACCTCTGTGCATGGACATTGTCATTTCCCTTGAGCACTGCCACAGCAGAGTGAGAATGGGAAATGGTTAATCTGGTGCTACTGGGAAATAATGCATCATCACTCAGAAACCTATTATACCAATGCTGTATGGTAGGATGCACCCAGTAAATCACTCCACATGGCTTCTCTTTTATTTAAGTACACTCCTTTTCAAACTTTGATTAGACCCCCCGCCCAATTGTGCCCAATTCCAGTGTCTACTGTGATATGACCTACAGGTCTTGGGAGCATGTGGACACAGTTATCTTTTATTTTAAAACATTTAAGAAGATGAACCCCACTTGAAGCATGTGATATGAATATGAGGCTAGCCTTAAACAGAGAGAAAAGGCTGAAGCCAGTAACAGAAGTATCACATCTTTATTTTTAGTAAATTTACTGAATTTGTGTGTGTATGAGGTCGGAGAGACGCTCCAGAACACATGAGAGTTACAAGCCTACATGGTTACAAGTACACTCTGGTTTTGCTGAAAACCAGAATTTAGTTCACAGCATCCACATGTTACCCACAAGAATCATAACTTCATTGACAAGAATTCAGAACCATCTTCTGTTAGCTGTGGGCTCCTCCATGCAAATGGGGCTCTCAGGCACACACTTTTTATAAAATAAAAATAAATACATATTTAAAAGTTAGGAGCAAGTTTTTTTTTTCTTCTTAGCTAATGTTTCTTCTTAGCTAGTATGTTTCTTTGTTATTTCTGATGAGGACAGGGTAATAAAGAAAATTAATTTTCAATATAAATTTTATTCATCAGTTTTTACCTTATGAATCTATATCTAATTCAGAAAACACAGTAATACGTGTCAGATTTGCTTTGAAACACTGTCTAGTAAGAAGTGTTCACATGTAGTTTAATGGAAGTTGATTGGGGGAACTCTGCTAGGGAAGTAGGTAGTAAGTAGCATAGAGGAGGACAGGAAGCCTATGAAATGTGCATGCAGAGTTATGTGGGTAACTGGACCATAACCCTAGTGGGAGTTTTGATGAGTCAAGGCTTTTGCACTGGTGTTGGCAAGTTTAGCTGCTCTACCTCAAAGTGGTGTGTGTGTGTGTGTGTGTGTGTGTGTGTGTGTGTATTAAATAAGAAATAATGTAGTATTTAAGTGGAACCCAAGTTCCAAAAACAAAGTCAGAAGCCTTTTATTTCTAAAGTCACAAGAGACAGCCTCACCCACCATAGGAAAGGACATACATCAATGTTTCCAATTTTTCCCAAGTCTGAGACCCACCTGGTACATTGGAACTGAGCTTACATGTTCTATTACCATGTAAAAATAAAATTTAAAATTGCATGATGAAGAAGAAGGCTTTTAGTCTCGGCTACTATTAATGGCTGTATTTATAAAGTCAGCGTATCTTTGCACTATTTTTTTCCAACATCCTCCAAGGGCCTTTATAAACACTTTGTATACATTTGCTTACAAAATCCTTTAAAACCAAATCAATGGTTTATCTTTCCCATGCCTCAGGCCAGGAAAACTCCACAAATCTCTGATATTATACAGAAGCTCACCTCTTCTCCATAAGTAAAGGGCTTCTCTCCTGTCTCTCTCTCTCTCTCTCTCTCTCTCTCTCTCTCTCTCTCTCTCTCTCTCTCTCTCTCTCTCTCTCCCTCCCTCCCTCCCTCTCTGTCTGTCTCTCTCCCTGTCTCTCCCTGTCTCTCCCTGTCTCACTCTGTCTCTCGCTGTTTCTCTCACTGTCTCTCTCTCTCTTTCTCTCTCCCTTCCTTCCTGTCTCTATCCCTCCATCCTCCTGTCTTTTGCCCTCCTCTGTCCTGCCTCATCTCCAAGGAACCCTTAAATAAAAACCTCCACTTTAATGGAAATACTTACAGTTTAAAATTATTTTTAAAGTAAACATATCCTAATTTTGAGAGTTGCTATCTTTTCATAAGTGTAAAAGAAGATCTAATATGTGCAGCAAATTCATGCTCATCAGTGATGAAGGCAGGACTCTGAATCCTGTTTCAATGTAAGATGCTAAACATTCACAACCATTAATAATAGATTTGCCCCATCAATTCATTTTTATATTTTAGATACAAACTTAAATATTTCTCTTAGTTCCAGGAGCACATTGTTAAATGAAAGAAATATCTGCTCTTGGAAATATAAGTCATAAGAGCTTCCTATCATGAACTATTTTTTAAACAAAATGGACAGAACAATTATGGAAGGGAATACAACCAGTGCTGATGGAGACACTGGTTGTTGCATTTCCCAGTTCCGATGCAGATTCAAATACTTCGGTTGGCTGTTGAAAATCACTCCTATGACATTGTAGCCATATGTAGAGGTATAGCACATTCTTTTAAAGCTTCCTCTTGACTTGGCTTTGTTGCTGAAAGGATACAGAAAGATTCTATCAACTCTGCTCATTCAGTGTTGACAAAAATAATCTAGTTGTCTCCTCAGACCTCAAGATAATTTCATTAGGAATTTAACTCACCAAATGATTTCCCTCTTAAGTAAAAGTGTTCATTTATGCTTAAAAAAAAATCCTCCCCTTTATGGTAAAATACTTCTTAAAATGAAGGCGACATGCTGTTTCTTTGCTCTAATAGTCTACAAACATGGCTTCGATCTACTTAAGGATGGGAAGAATAAGCTTGTTTAAATACAGAATTGAAGCACATAAGTAATTCACAAATATAAAGGTAGATATTAATTTCTGGAAAACCTTTCCCATCCTTCTGCCCACAGAGCACAGTTTAGAAGCAAATTTGTCTTTCTGTTTGTTTTGTTTTTTGTTTTTGTCTATATTGGTCATTTGTGGTTTCTCTTTCATATTCCTGAAAGTATTTCTATCTGGTGATTATTCTGCCATTTACAACAAGAATCCTTTGTGGAAAGTCACATGGTTACTGTACAGGGACACCATCAGTCCACCGCAGAGGAGCATGAATTCAGAAGTACATAAAAATCAAGAGGTAATGAGGCTAAAAGCCATTAACATGACAAATTCTATTGTCGAAAGCCACATGCAATAAATACATTTAACAAAATCAGATAGCAGGCTGTAATTGTTCTTTGGTACTGCTCGCTGGAAGATTTTTCCAGCTTTTATAATCATTTAGAAAAGTCAGTCTTAGCTGCAGGTACCCACAATGGTAGGAGAATTCAGAACCTCAGTCCCAGCCAGGCTTACTGTGTCCATGAAACACATTGCTAGGATTAAGACAAGAAACTGAGTAAAGAGTTCATGGGGAGACTGTTGATTTTTTTTTTTATAGAAAAAATTAACCTAATACAGAGAACTACAGTCAGCTAAGAAGAGCCAAGTGTGGGAGCGATAGTCATCCACAAGGAAGAGCCTACCAATTAACTGCACATTACCAAGTGATCAGCTCTTAAAACATGCATACAATAACATCATACAGACTGAGCTGGTTTTACATATATATATACATACATACATAATACATACATACATGAGTATACTAACAATTGATTTAAAACAGAGGTATGGATTTTAAGAAGATCCAAGAAGGGTATATAAGAGGGTTTAGAGTGAGGACAGCGAAAGGAGAAATATTGTAATTATATTATGATCTCAAAAATGAAGCTAGTTGTAAAGAGTTGCCATTGTGAGTCCCATAGGAAAAATTTTTCCAGAAAACCCCAGAAGATCTAAGTTATAGAAACTTTCTGAAAGTTATAGACAAATATATTATGCCAAGTTGAATTAAGATGTTTCTCAACTCTTCCACAGAAGCATGTGCTTGCTGATAAAAAGCAATATTTAAAATTAATATTAAATACTCCAACAAACTGTTCCATAATTTTATTCTCAACCCCAGCTGGTAATGCTGAAAATGCCTTCTAGATAGTTACCCCGGCTTGCTAGATGTCCAGTTCCTAGCTAAGTGAGAAACATTTACGTTGTATGTCCCAAGGCAAATTGAAATCAAGAGCTAAAAGGAATGTCGGAAGACTGGATCTATTAGGTCAAGGGGAAATGCTTCCCACACTGCGGGCGCTGATCTCTTGAAACCCAGGGCTCCACTTGCATCACTTCAGCTATCTACATAATTGTTTTAATTATCCAACCTTAATATCTCTCTTAGATTCCTTGTAATACTTTCTGAAGTCCCTCAGATATTACTAAATTGAATTCATATGCTCTCAACTCCCATTTTTGGGTAAATAAGACATAAATATTATCAAAGCCAATTTAAAGAGAAAATAGAGCTTAAAACAATACCCCCAATAACTAAAAGACTTGGGCTTTCCACATTCACCCATTGTAAAAAAAAAAAAAGTTCAATGAATATCACACATACGTTAAGCTGTTTAAAAACAGTCATCAGGCATGATTGAAACTATTCTGGTACCAAGAAACTAGTCTTCAAATGCTTATCAAATAGTATCACTCAAAAAAAGATTCAATTAGATTAAAGAGGAACACAAACAAATATGGGTACTTAATTTATTAATAGCCTGATTGTTACTAGGACTTTGAGAATGTGGGCTCTGTGGCGGGGAGACATGCACACACAGTTCTAATTAACACCAATCACACACGCTAATGGTAGAACCTACTGCTTAAGTAAATGAACATCCTTACCCCTGCTGCTTTGAAGAGCCTGATAGGCGTGCACTTTATTGACAAAGTAAGCTAATTTACAGAGTGATTGTCCAAGAGGGAACTGCTGTTTATTTGCAGAGTTTTTCCCATTGAACTCGCAGGGCAAACATAGCACTTAAATTGTTAATTAAAATATCAACAGATAAAAACGTAAACATTGGGTTTTCTTCAGAGCACAGTGACATAGCCTCTCTCACAACCAGATGTGGATATACCCTGATCATAAATTTCTGATGACCAGAGTAATATCTAGACAACACATAAGTACCTCAGTTTCCTTCATGCATAGAGGAGAGAAGTTACTGATAAAAACAATAAAACTTAAATCTGCTCACCCTGAAAGCATCTAGGAACCTAAGGAGACCTCAATTCACTGTGTGACTGGCTTCAGTGATACCTACCTACAGGTACCACAAAGGAAAAATTTGAATAGCTTAGGGTGTGTTAAAAACAGTATGCTGTGGTGTGCTTCCTTACAAATTGGTCATAAAATTTAGGTAAGAGTTCCAGTGTCCACTTTAGCTTTGAAGCAGAAGGGCAACTCAAATTATAAGCAGAGCATTTTGGAGTTTCATGCAAGAGTGGGAGGTGATTCAATAAATCATGCCTCCATGGCTATGAAATACTGTCATCAGAGGACTAGAGCTCTGTTTGATTAGTTTGGGTTGGTTTCCTTCTCAATTATCTTATCAACTTTGTCCATTTAGGCTATCTACACAAGAGGAACTCTTACATGGTTGTTTTCTTCAGAAAGCAGAGAGTAGATTCTTGCTATTATGAACCAAGTCTGGTTAGCTAAGGAAATACAGAAGAGTGGAAGTGCCAAGAAACTTCCCACTTTAAGAGTGGTCTTAAAATACACATCTTGGGACTAATTTTCCTTTTCAAACTGGATTTTTAAGAAACCCAGAGTTATTTTAGCAGTTGGAGGTGGCTTGGGGCAGGAGGAATCAGTGAGAAATCCAACATATCTCTCTCTCTCTCTCTCTCTCTCTCTCTCTCTCTCTCTCTCTCTCTCTCTCTCTCTCTCTCATCTTTCAGATGTGTCAGATTTTATCTGTATCTGGTCATCCTATCCAAGGCTGGCTAAAAGATGGATTCCATAGCAGGTTGAAGAGAGATGAGGAACTAGAATAGGAGGTGGGAGAGGCAGGAGATGCTGAGGATGTAGGAGGCTTCTACTTGCCGTTATCCTTGAGTTTTCATGAATGAATATAGGTCGCTATTGTAAAAGAGGGGCTTCTTCTGACAGTCATGCATATGAGCAGTCACACATACACACTCACTGACACATATGTGTGTGAGTGTGTATGTATGGGGGTGTATGAGTATGAATATAACTATGAATGAAGGAGGGCAGAGAGACTTTTATAAGTGGGTTTCCTAGTTTACATATATGCTCCTTGTCACATGAGAAATACGATGAAAGGTAACGTCCATCATGGTTGCCATTCCTCCACACTTTTGTAGGATTTACTAAGCCAAGACTTTAGCCAGGTAAAGCCAACAGTATACCTTGACCAATAACTTTTCAGTGGATTGAGAATCCAGGGATGGTGAAGTGCTTTTGGAAGGATGGCATAAACAGTATCAGCAGGGTCACTATTTTGAACTCTTTGGTGCTTATCAACTTGAAACTAGCAATCCAGCCCTTGACAAGGAAATTGGCATGTAAAGTCGCCAGTGAGAGCCACATCTGTAATTCCAAAGTTTCCATTAGTCCTGTTCAAAAGTTTTAAAAGGAAAAATGAATTGTAATAAGGTTTAGCCCAAACTAAAAACAACAACAACAAAAATAAACCCAGCAAGAACCAACAAAAAATATTATCCTAAAGATGTCATCAAGGAATATTTACTTAGATTATATACTTTTATGTAAAGTTCAGTTGGGTGTTGTCACATTTTAAGTTCTTAACAGCCAGATGTGGTCCACAAAAACTCTATCCAACAATAGCCTCAGGTCTGCTCCTGCACATAGGAAAGCTACACTAAACCTATTTCCTTTTTCTCAAAAAAAAATTACATATACACATACACATACATACACACACACACACATACACACACACATACACATATACATACACATACACATACATACACACACACACATACACATACACATACATATACATATACATACATACACAATTACAGAAGGAGAGCAGGGTTGCTTCAGTCATTCTTAGGATGTGAGGCTTAATCAAGGCCAAAGTCAAGCCCAAGGCAATGGAGAGCAGATTGCTGAATGGTCTGGAAGCTTGTTGGGGCATACTCAAAAATCATACAGTACTGCTTAAGAAATAGCATTCTCCCATGCTGGAATGATTACAGAAAAAAAAAGCCCCAAAACAACAAAAAACAAACAAACAAACAAACAAAAAACATGTCATTTCACAAGAAATGTGAAGAAAGAAAAATGGCACCTGAAACTCTAACCCTTTCAAGACCAAAACCCCTGTCTCCAGCTGTTGAACTTCTGAAGTTCTCACTTGCTTTGTGTGAAATCTAAAGTGCCATTATGTCCCGCTCGTCTTTTGCCCTGGCTTCCCAAAGCTGTCTGTGCTTTCTGCAGTGTTAGCCTTAGCTGCCCTGGCCGGTGCTTATCCACTTCCATGCCTAATTCTATAACTGCATCTGCTGAGCACAAGTGCTCTGTCGCTTCCATTTCCTTTTTTATCTGCAGTCCCAGTCACAAGAGCTGACACAAGGTATGCACTCAATAAATGTCAAATAAATAATTGACTACTTGAAGATAATTTGCATTTTTAAATGTCAGTGTAAAAAATTAATATCAAACATTGTTTTATAACATTTTTCTTATTAAAAATGTAACATCTACTCATTAAAGAAATTATGGACAAAAAGAATACACACACACACACACACATATATATATATGTATATATGCTTAATATTAGCTTATCCCTTAAATGTCCCTTTTCTCTGTGTAGACAAAACTCTTTTTTCAAGACTTCAATTTATACTCATTTTTAACCCCAAATTTTTAACTATGCTGGGAAATAATTATTTAGTCATTACATAATATCCACCGATTTTTAAAAGTACACTGTTGCTATGAAAAGTTTCAAATATTTACAAAATAAAGAACATAATATAATTTACTTAGATAAATGCAATCCCCCAAATTTAATATTAATACTAGTATACTTTGTCTCATTATATTTCTGATATTTATACTTCTATTGTAATTATTTTAATAACTGTTAATCAGTTTTTCAATTTATTAATCATTTAACTGTTCAGCTACATTGGCATGAAAAATGCATTGTGTTCTGGTGTTTTTAACCACACATGGAAAACATTTTCAACTGACATTTTGCTCGTGCCAGTATTTCCTCCTTTCCTTACATTTTTTTTAAAGTGAAAGTTTTAAGTTTAAGGGCTTGAAAAAGTGTGCATTTAAAAGATGGAGAAATAGCTCAGCACTGAAGAGTTCTGGCTGGGGACCTGAGTTCCTCTTCCACCAGGCACACACAATGCATGGCTAACAGTTGCCTGTAACTATACAGCTCCAGGGGATCTCAAGCCCTCTCTGGCTTCCCTGTTATATAAACATACACACAAGCATACACACACACACACACAAAAAACACATACACATATACACACTCACAAACACACACACCAACACACAAATACATACACACAAACACAAACACATACAACACAGACACCTTTATAAAGTCTTTATATAAAAATATGCATTTATAACTTACTATTAAACAACACAATTGTGTCTACATATCATTTCTTTAGTTTTTGTGTATATTATTATTTCATAACTAATATTTATAAAAATGGCTTATAATTTTTAAGAACTTTTTATGAGCTGAGCAGTGGTTGCACACACCTTTAATCCCAGCACTTAGGCAGCAGAGGCAGGCAGATTTCTGAGTTCAAGGCCAGCGTGGTCTACAGAGTGAGTTCCAGGACAGCCAGGACTATACAGAGAAACCCTGTCTCGAAAAACCAAAAAAAAAAAAAGAACTATTTATGTACTTTTTTTTTTCTTTAAGAATTGTCTGTTTTTATCTATTGGTCATTTGTTCATTGTCTTTTCCTTAATAATTTATAATACTCATTCACAGCTGAAGATTAATATAATATTTTGTAGGACCAATTATAAGCATTTAGGGGCTTTGTCATGAATTTCATTGCATTTGAATTACTCAATTATAACCATTAATAAATCCTCATAGTATATCTGGATTTTAATTTTACTTCACAAGTGTGTTTTTTTACCCTTTTTGGCATTTGTTTTATCTGAAAACTTTTTTGATGGGAGTTACAAGGTTATGAAAGTTCCATTAGTTACTAACGATTAGTGCCAATGCAATCTGTTGAGCCTTCTACTAGCTTCCCATGGTTATCATACATTGAATGCTAATGTATTGTAGAAATTACAGACATTAGTGTGACTGATTTTTCCCCATCATGTGTATGGTTATTACTTTATATAATTGTAAATGGTTTTGCAATCACACACTGTAACACTGGCTAAACACTTTATCATCCTTAGTCCTTCAAGATCACTCTCTCCTTGTCTTACCAGGACCCTGGCAATTGCTAAGGCTGTTTTCATGAACACCCTCTTCTCATGTCTTCTCGTGTCTCACAGCTCTAAATTATTGGGTGAAAGCACTGTTCTCCTCTTCACCCCCACCACATCCTTATCTGTTAAATCCAAGATCAGTGGACACCCAAATCATGACGAAGACCACATTGCTTCTGCTCATTCCATACCAATTGTTCTCGAATCCACTTGAGAATAATAAAAAAAAATTGTTCATACAAAGCTTTACTTAGTCCTCAACTCTGAGACAGACCCTTGCTTTGCTCATCACTGAAGCGATGAACATTTGACTTGCTATAGCAACTCCTAGAACCTCTTTAACCCCCTTTGTGGCCAACTGGGGTGGGGGATCTTTTTTAAAAAGCTGTCCACTTCCATGAATTTTCTCCAGTTAGGGAAATCTCAGAAGACAAATCCCCTGTATGTCTTTTAACGTTCCCAGGTTACATCAATGTGCAACTCCAACAATGAATCAACTAATTAATATTGGTGGTGTTGTCACAGTGACCAAATGCTTGACAGAAGCAACTTAAGAAACAACAAAGGGATATTGATTTAGCTTATGATTCACGGGTTTTTCTACATCATGGCTTGAAAGTGGGATCCTTGGAGCAGACCAAACCATGAATCCCAGGAAACAGAATAGAGCAAAAAGAGGCCAGGCCAAGATATAGCCCTCATGAACACACCCTAATGGAAAACATCCTTCAAGTGGGTATGAACACCAACTTTTCACCACCTCCCAAGAATGCCATCATTTGGTGATTCTACCAATGGATCAACCCTTTTTTTGTGTCAGAGCCCTCTTGATCTAATTCTCTCTGAAAACAACCTTGCAGGCCCTCCCTGGGTATTCTTCACTAATTTGGGTGACTGTCAATCCAATTGAGTTGATAAACAAGTTTAATCACTATAGTAACTAAAGCTGAGAAGCAAGTGTTTGCTCTGTCAAAACATGTCTTCTTTGACCATAGATCATGACTTGGTATTTTCCCATCAATTGATCAGCATGGAAAATGACTTGGATGGTGCCCAATGTTCACATTTTTTCGAGCTTTATGATCTGAAGTTGATTTTTCTGAACCTCAGATTTCCCACTAGTAACATGATATACTTTTGCTTTATCGCATAGCATCTGATTTCCCAGCCTCCAATTCAATTGTGAATGTTTATTAAAAACAGAGTGCTCATCTCCTATACTCTGTTTATTATCTACCTAGTATCCCAACGGTGTCCAGGTATAGTGCTATCTGAGTCATCCCGACTCTTGAAGAACTGAAGAATACATAGAGGGTTTTAATGTCCACCCTGTGATTAAAATAAATGCAAGGAGGCTTTCCAGAAGTCTTTCTCAAATCTACCTATGTTCTCTACTCTTTCAAATACCATGTTTTGTGTTGAAAAGACCAAGTCTTTGGTCATCAATAGACTGTAAAGGGAAAACTGCTTAATTTCATAGCTAGAGATATCTGTCCTTCAGGTAGTTAAGTACAAATAAACCTGATGCTGACACATCTTTTCAGAAACAAGTTCCTGTTTCTAAAACCCCTTTCTCTTTACCAACAAACCTGAGGGTGAGTTTTTAAAGACCCAGAAATATTTCTACATAAGACTTCAAAAGTCTGACTTAGAAGGGTAACCACCCTACAATATAAACGCACCTCCAATGGGAAGCCATTATGAGATTTCTCACTGTAATAGGTGCAGATAAAAAGGATTTTTCCTACACTGTATTAATCATTTTGTCACCAATGAAACCATAGTGGCGATTAATCACACACATAATGTCCAAAAGTTCTTCTGCTCGACTCTTAGCCTCAGTACAAATTATGACAAGAATTAATGCAAGAACAAATTATTTCAAGAATTAATGCATTTTATTTTTTTAATCGTCTGTTTTCAACCTCTTTCTCCACCCCAACCCTCCACCAACAACATAGTGTTGGCTCAGCTTTTGTACAGAAGGGTTCCAATTGTCTGTTTGACACCTGCAATCTGAACGATTAATACCAGTGAGAGGAACTTGACCAGCAGTTCAACAAGCCATGAATAAAATCATTGAGCCAAGGGTCAGCACAGGTTAAGTTGAAGCTTTGTCTACCCTCAGAAAGAAAAAGAGAAAGAGAAAAAATGAGTTAGAGAGGGGGGAGAGAGAGAAAGAGAGACAGAGAGAGACAGAGAGGAGGAGGGGGAAAGGGGAAAGGGAGGCAGGAAAGAAGGCAGGCAGACAAGAGGGCAGGCAGGAGCTGATGGAGGGAGGGAGGGAGGGAGGAAGGGAGAAGGGAAGAAGAGAGGGAGGAAGGAAGGAAGGAAGAAGGGAGGGAGGGAGAAAGGGAGAGAAGAAAGAAGGAAAAGAGAAAGGAAAGCAGTTTCGTCAGGCATTAATATCTGTTCCCCGAGGACAACGCAAACACAGCCTGTGTGGCCATTTCCCCCAATACAGACACCTTCTGTTATTAGACTTGCTGTGTTTGCCACCCAGCCTGGTGGAACGGCCCACTTCAGCAATTTCAAATCACAGTTAAATGCTGATGCCCCCAGGGCTTTGACTACTGCAAACAAAGTGAGCTCAAAAGTTGCAGAAGCTTCCCTAAAGTGTGCTATAGGGCTGTAAATTTCACATGATGGCTATTAAGGGGGCAGAAGTTGTACTCAAACCGTCTTACAATCAGCTCTTCTCCCGGGGCTTTCCGGTCAGGGCTGAGAAGGCTCCCAGACCAAACCAGCCAGAAGCAGTGTGTAGTATTGATTAATTAGGGGCAGGCCATCCAGCGTTTGAAACTTTTATGTATCTGATGGAGGACTGTGTTTAATGTAAATGATAGATCTTACATTGCAGGAAGAATATTTTAAACAGCGGGGCCAGTCCAAAGCCACACGCTAACAAACGCTCGATAAATATCAATTAATGATGAGGACCTCCGAGGACGGCTCCAGAAAGTGGAAAAATGAAACCTGACCACTGTATAAGCCAATCACATCACTGAGCATAAAGTAAACACAGAGTATTTTCTTTTTTAAAAAGCTGGTCAATATTTGAATAAGAACATGCTTTTATTCAGTTAGAAGACTCATTTTGGGTCAACTCAACGTTAATAAAATACTACGTTCTCTCATCTCAGGTACATCACATGAGGCTCTGAGACAGACACCACAAATTTGGATAGCGAATAAAATGGATAAAGTATATGTCTTAAATGAGCCCATACTTCATATGACAGACAGTCACACAGGAATAATAATCAACACATCTAGTTCATTAAGAAGTCATGTGAAATGTCATTTTGACATTTCCTAGGGATTACTTGAAGTGGTGAATAAGCCTTTTGAGCACCACCTTTACCTGTCATTCTACATAGAGCAAAGCATATTGCCCAACTTTGATACAAAGTACCTGCTGGGCACTATTGGAACCTTAATAGCTTAAAACTTGACACATTGAAATAACATCGAGCTTGCTCATGACTCAGAAAAACTAAGGCAGAATTTCAACAAGAATTAAAGATATAGAAATAAAAAGTCTTTTCAGCAAGAGATACCATTATTTTGAAGTCAGAGAGTTACAAACACATTTCTGAGAAGCTGATAATGACAAGATGATATTTCTACTTAGTAAAATAGAGTTTTCAACATCCACATTCAAGTTCATGAAAATACTTTGAACGATAATTACTAAACCTGGCAAGTGCATTTATAAAGACGGCATATATGTTGATAGTAGCAAATGTCTATATTTGGGAAGTTGTATATAAACATAGACATTCGATAATTATCACAGTTGCTGTTCATTTTGGTGGGAGGAGACAGCACAAATATAAAACCAATCATTTCATTTTTGAAACAGAAAGAATGCTCTTCAGATCATATTTCAACCCTATGTTATAAATTTAGAGTGGCCTATAGTTCTTCACACTTAAATAGTATTGAAGGTACACTTATATCAAAGATTCACAAGCTGCCTAAAAGTGTTTTAGGCAGGAAATATTAAAGTTTATGTGAAAGTAACATAGGAGTGCAGCCAAAGAATTCAAGGTTGAAGGCCAGATTGAGCAATACACAAAATGTTATTTCAAGTATGTGTGTATGTGTATGGTGTGTGTATATGTGTGTGTGTGTGTTATATGAGTGAAATATATATATGCATATATATAAACATATATAGGTGTGTTATATACATATGCCTGTTCTTGTGTTATTCTGTATATGTGTGTGTACAAATACAAATAACTTAAAAAAGACCTTCATGGATACACAGCTCACATATACACTTATTAATGAACTTTGTGTAGCAGCTGCACTAGCTGAAGTTCCAGCTTCCATTCTATTCTCTGGAAAAACCAGAGGATAGAATGTACACTCTCCACTTCTCTGAAACTTGTGTCCTATAGTCCACCATTCAGTAACACTGAATTCTAGCGTGAATATAGCAAAGACATGCAGCAGAGCCTTAACAGCACTCCAATTAACATGTTCACACATGAGGTTAAATACTTCTCATTAAACCTATGAAACAGTAGCACCAAAATGGAAGGCTACACTTCTCAAAAAATATGTCTTTTCTTGTAAACCTTAGACTTATTGTCTTATTTCACATTTTTGTAATTTTAAACTAATTGTGTGTGTGTGTGTGTGTGTGCACGCATGCACAAGTCATAGCAAACATGTGGAGGTCTGAAGATTCTGTTCCACTCGTTCAAAACTGGGTTCTGGAGGTGAAACTTGGTTGTTAGGCTTTATAGCAAACAACTTTACTTTTCTCACAGGCTGAGAGATCTTTCAGGCCCAGCTCCTGAACTCTCCACATGATATTGTCTATTTATGAAACTGTATCCTTATTTCTATTTCCATTTCTCTCCAAAATTAAACTACCCTTGCTAAGTTCTGATGGACTTCCTAAGTGATAAGACTTTGCACAGTTTCTTGTAAGAGTGATATATATACATATATATACAAGTGTATGTATATTTGTGTATTTTTATGCACAGATATTTATATAATATCCATCCATACATACAATTATCATAGGGTATGAGAAGGCTAATGTTTTAAATGACTATTAAGGCCTTGGGGTACGCTTCCATTTGAAAAGTATCTATACAGGATTCGGAGACTGGATTCCTGGAAGCCATGTAAGAGTCTGGAAGGGGGCATATATTTGTAAGCCCCAAACTGGTACAGTAGCAATGTGGTATTTTGAATGAGAACAGCCACCATTGGCTCATATGTTGATTAAAGATAAAGAATGATCAAGGAATGGCAGTGGGCATCCACTTGTAGTCTCCATATGAATTCCTACACAATGCACATGTGCACCCATACACAGCTATGAACATTCCTCTACAAAATAGTGAATATATTACACACATATGCCCCCAAAACAATTAGCGAGTCATCTTCAAAAGTTATTCTTGGGTACAGTGTAGAGTTACATTAAAAGAATTCCTACTGTAGTTTTGCTGGGCAGTGGTGGCACATGCCTTTAATCCCAGCACTTGGGAGGCAGAGGTAGGCAAATTTCTGAGTTCGAAGCCAGGCTGGTCTAAAGAGTGAGTTCTAAGACAGCCAGGGCTACACACAGAAACCCTGTCTCAAAAAAGCAACCAACCAAACAAACAAACAAAAAAATTCCTACTGTAGTTTTTGAAAAAAAAATATGAGTTCCTTGCAAGTTTTAAATAATACAGTTTAATAATATTTATCTTCTCATCAAATTCCACCAGATTCACTGAAACTCCCACTGAATGGAGTTTTGAAAATCCCTACACAACCAACTTCATTTCATTTTATGTGCTGGTTAAGTTGTCTCTGGTTGTGTTACCCCTTGTGATATGGCTGATCTGCCGGGATCACACCCTTTAAGAAAACTGAATCCCATTAGTCAGCAATTTCCATTAACATATCAGTTACCAGTGGCAACTCTTGCCCACTTTATGCTGGAATGCTTTTGTGGTTTAAGCTTTAACAGATTTTCTACATGCTTGTACATTTCTGTGTTTATATAAACAACTGCTTCCATTTGTCCAGAAAATACAGTTTTGTTGTAGTCACCTTTGTCTTCTGGCTCTTATAGTCTCTCTAACCTATTTTCTACAATAATTTCTGACTCTTGGCGAAATAGATAAGTTTTAGATTTCCCATTTACAGAGAAGCACTCCACAGTCTTTTTTCTGTGTCTGTTGATCAGATGTGGGTCTGTTTATAAATCACCTTCTTCTAAAAGGAGCTTCTCTGATGAGGGCAGATAGATGGACTAATTGAAGGGCATATTAAAGAGTCATTATAGGCTGATTTAATATTCTGGCCATTTAGTTAAATCATAGAAGTTCATTCTCCTCTAGGTCTTAAGGCCTACCGAGACTCAGGTTATTTGCCACAATAAAAGTGCAAGGTATAGACTCCATTTTGAGGAACTGACCTTTAATATAGTCAGAATACATTTATTTACACCGTTGACATTTTTGTCACTATTGCACTAGTAGGCAAATCTTGCCTGACAAGACAGTGTCATACTTTACAGAATTCACAACTGGATAAAATTGATGATTATTTTTCTTCCCCTGATAGTGTGTGGCTTCCTGTGGGTTAAAATGGCAGGCAGCCCATGTCTGGCCAAGGCTCTAGCAATTTGGCAAGGTGGACACAGGTAATTGGATATAGTGCACCCCACGCAGTCTCAGGGAGGGCGTCGGGCTATGAAAAGCTGCAGGACTTCTAGGTCTGCAGAAAGGACATCTGAGGTCCCGTTGGAACCTGCTGGAGTCGGGCTCAGAGTCCCCAGGTAGCTCAGAGTCTGGAGGTGACAGGTTCTCAGTCGTGGACACAGCAGCCACCCGTAGATGTCACAGAAGTGCTGAGAATGGGGTGGGGGCCACAGGACTGGATCTACCCCGGGGTTAATTGGGAAAGAGGGAAAGGTTCCTGTAGGGACAAGTGTCCTTGGCAGTGCAGAGAGGTTTCCTGCAGAAGGGGGTATTGGGGGTGACTAGACACTGCTCTTTAGAGGAAGACCTGCTCCATTGCTCCAGCGTGGCAGGTCCATGGTTTAAAGCAGTTACTGTCGATAGAGAGCTGTGAGGAGTGAAAAGTGGAGGCTGACCATGGCCACGGGGAGAGAAGGGGCAGGGAAAAGAGCCCAAGAGGGCAAAAGAGAGAGAGAGAGAATGGCAAGAGAGTAAGAGAGTAAAGAGGGGGCAAGAAAACCCTTTTATAGTGGGCCAGGCCTACCCGGCTATTGTCAGGTAACTGTGGGGGTAGAGTCTAGACAGACTGTCTAGACTTGGGACGTTGCCCTATATGACTGATGGCCACAGAATTATGGAGCTGGGGCCTCTTGTCTGGAATCTAGTGTCTGAGAGCATGACAAATGGACTTACATCCTTTCCAGAATTATCTGGTTGATCTCTGTGGGTTTAAACCTAGCTGGACCAGAAAATAGGCTACCTTTCACAGTCTCACAGCTTCCTGTATTAGGATAGTTAGCCAGTGGGGATGAAACTTCCACATCAACCCAAGTTTGACTCGTCAATGTTTCATAAAGCCGATATGTAATGACTTCAGCAATATGTTCTTGTTTTCAGCAACAGGAGACTAATAATGGAAATAGGCTGTGATATTTGAGTGGATCATAGGACCTCACTGTACTATAATTCCAAAAGAGGTAGCCTGTTGACGATGCTGGGACCTTTATTTGTTATATGATTTCAAGCGGGATCATTGTCTCTTCTTCCTCAGACAGTAGCCCAATTTTAAAAAGAAGTATGCACACATGCTTTCATGCACACACACAAACACAAACGTTGTCACTCCATCCTGATACATGAAAGGCAACTGGAAGAAGATATACTTTCAAGATTGGTTGAAGATTTATGGGCAAGGTAGAGGTATTACTAAATATTTGTGTTGGGGCCGTAAAGTTTACCCTCTGGATTTCCTCATTTATTCCAATGCTCATTTATAAAATGGTGGATATTTTCCAAGAGCACACCAACCTCAAATGCTATATTTATTGGCATTCAGCTAGCTAACTTAAAATGAAAATTATTGCATTTATTATAGCAAAACCTTTACCATTTTCCATTCCATGTGTCTATATTAACTGTTGATAAATTCTGACTGTGTACATTTGTGTGGTTAATTACTGCATCAAAAATCCATAATATCATAAGGACAAATGTGTTACAAATCTGTGAAAGGAATGCATAAGTATTTAGCATCTGTCAAATAGTTGGAACTTTGCAAAGGCAATGGGTTCTAGGCAACTGTTTTTCAGAGTGAATCACAACTATATTTACCAAATGAATTAGTCAAATCTGGATGGATATCAACTAATGAGAGCATCTCCATTCCTCTCTGTATTAAAATCTGCTTTGTTTTGCAATCCTTATTGGAGTTCTCCATTTTGGCAAAGGAAAAGCAAATGTTTTGTTGCTTGAACATGTAGATGAGGTAGATAGAGCAAATTTGACTAGAGGTGCATATAACTCATTTCAAACATCAGCTTCCAAATATAGAGAGATGACAGGGCAAGTATGAACACTGATAGGAGAAGCCAGGACCAAAAAAAAAAAAACAAATAAGGAAAAGGAGGAGGAGGAAGAGAAAGGAGGAAGATGATGATGATGATGAGGCTGGGACAGTAATAATAGAACATGTTGGCTGATGTGGGAGGAATCACAAAACAAAATCCTGTCAACACTTGTGTATCTCTTGTTAGGATGTACTAGGAAGCCTGGAGTTGGCCTGCAGATTCCTAGCACCAGTGGATTCATTGGCATCTTCATTGGCATCATCATGATAATCTTTATAGGTCTCATGAGAATGTGTTCAACAGGTACTGTTCTCAACAAGTGACCTTTCCTCTGATCTATTACTGTTATACTTCAGGAACAAAGCACACTTGGACAGTATCTTAGCAGTTGTTACTAAGTTCTTAAGACTTCTGGTGACTTCTTTGACCACTACAAATGAGGTTGTGGTGAAGTGGTAACATGCATCCCAGGAGGCAAAATTTTAATCCTTCAACTGATATTGATGAAAATCATTCTTTTTATTTTTGTTTCAAGCATCTACCTTTCATAAAAGATATTTTTATAGTGTTGAAATTTCCAAAATAGCGTTTAAAAAGACAATGATGGAAGGATACTAAGCTAGCTGAACATGCAAACAAACAAAAAGCAAGAAATTATTTTATAACAAAGGATTTTTTAGTTCAGTATAACTATTCAGGAGTGACATTCTGCTGGTGGATGTCATTTTAAATTTGTCTAAAACCAAATGATCTACCACACCAATAGTGATTTTTTTCTTACATAAACAGTTTGAGTGGCAGGGATAACAAATGTTTATTGCTCTTTCTAGGGCTGATTATAGGAGATGCTGTGCCTATATACTACAAGAGTATACGGAAATACCTACACCTTCTGCTCAGGCTATAAACCTAGAACTGTGTTCAAAAATAAAGTCTTAAAAAACTGACTGCCAAATCACTGATTTCATCTAAAACAGACATAGTCTCAAAGATGTTGACTGTCTTACCTTAAGTCCCCCAACTGAAATGTTTCATAAACATAAGTTAACCTAAGTCTGTACATTTAAAAAATCAAATATTTCAAATGACTTTTCTGGTATTGTGATTTTAATGATGTTTAAAGGCACAATCACACTCTATAAGTTGGCAGTACCATCTTTCCGTTGTATATAATATTCCTAAATATCATATTAACACAGGTATCCCAGGACAGTGCTTCAATATACAGGAGATACAGTTGATGTTTCTACACTGGATCTTAAAACATCAAGTAGCCAGGACTCACAGGAAGCAAGAGATCCTTACAAATTGAAAAAAGTTGACTATGGGATCAACATTTGCTGCAAGGTAAATAGGATCCCGTGAAGAGATGGTAAGAGAAAAATATCAAAAAGCATGTGTGTAGATTGGGAGAACAGTAGTGAGAAGATAATGAGCAGGATTCGGTCTAAAGAAGGTGAAAATGTTCTGGAAATTCAGGACCCTAGGCACTGGGACGTGCACACCATCACATACCACATTTAAAGTTTGGGGACCCCGAAAAAGTTCCACAACCCTAAGGAAAATAAATTGCTCAGAATAGGAAAATAACAAGTGATTTAAAACTATTCATTCAACAGGTACATTTGACTAAATTCCAGTTATGTTTTCGGTATGTGAACATATTCATCCACATAATAGGAAGCTCTCTGTAAAACTATAGCTTACATCAATGAGAATCTGTTTAGAGCATTGAGCACTTGAATATGAAAAATAGAATGATGTAAGCAGTTTCATGAATGGACATTCTATTTCATTCTTTGTCATATGAGAAGACTAAAACAAGTCAACTATCAAGAACAAGTAAACAAGATATTATATGTTATACATATATATTCATACATATATACATACATATATATTTATATATAATAATTAGACCTTAATTCTGTTTGGAAATGGTGAGTTTGCTAGGATGGTACCCTTGAAATTGTGTCAGAACCCAATAAGGTATTTTACAATTTTCTGGAAAACTCACATAAAACATGCACATAGTAAAGCAGTGTTTGTTCAGCCGTCATGCCAGTAATTAAGCTAATATCATTATTTTTAATAAATGATTTTAAGGGGGGGATGTGTGATAGTACTTTGAGACTTGGGCTGGAGGTATCTTAGGAAGATGAACACACAAAGGTATGAGAAACTGGAATATAGTCACTTAACCCTGAATGTTACAGAAGATATGGTGGACTCAACAGAGCCAGAAGCCCATACCACTATCTAAAGTAATGAGCAGCCCCAGGAGGAAAGACCTCAAACTGAGTTTTTAATAATGAGAGCCACAGATTCTGGCAGATAGGGGGAAAGAGTTGGTCCTGAGCATGAAAATTCCCATGAGCAAATTCAAATGACTCTCCGCTGAGTAAAGGCAGGGGAAGGCAAGCAATTTAGTCTGACTATAATTGAAAGCCTGGGCCCAGTGGGGACAAGTGATTAGGCAAAGGGGGATGCCGTTCTGCAGTTTGGAAACAGCAGTGTGATGGCTTGTATATATTTGGCCCAGGGAGTGGCACTATTAAGATGTGTGGCCTTGTTGAAGGAGGTGTGGCCTTGTTGGAGTAGGAGTGTCACTGTGGCTGTGGGCTTTAAGAGTCTCATGGAAGTCAGTTTTCTGGCAGCAGCCTCCAGATGAAGATGTAGAACTCTCACCTCCTGCCCCATTCCTGCCTGGATGCTGCCATGTTCCCCTCTTGATGATAATGGTCTGAACCTCTGAACCTGTAAGCCAGCCCCAATTAAATGTTGTCCTTATAAGACTTGCCTTGGTCATGGTGTCTGTTCGCAGCAGTAAAACCCTAACTAAGACAAAGTGGAAATGTATCCAAACAGTTAATTCTGTTTAATACAATTTTTTATGGCAGGTCAATTTCTTTTCACCAACCTGAGTAAACAAATAGTATTGGTATGATTCAGACATTAAAAAACACCAAATTCCTTTTTCCACACAATTAGCCTACCTTTCTGTGGGCAGACCCTTCCACTGTGAATGGCATGTCTTATGATGGGATCATGGACCATTCAAAGAGGAAGAATGGGAGCTGAGCACAGGTGTTCATCACTCTCTGCTTCTTTACTGTAGATGAAACATGGCCAATTGCCTTCTATAATTGCCTATCTGCTGCTAGGACATCCTTGCCATGATGAACTGTGACTTCAAACCATGAACCAGAATAAGTACTTTCTCCTCAGAAGTGCTTTCACGGAGGCATTTTATCACAAAAATGGGAAAAGGAGTATGGCACCAATGACCCTTAATTCATTTCACTTTTAATTATTTGATTATCCTTCACTTCCTCTTCTAGATGCAGCTGGACATTTGGCTCTTTCAGAAAGTTTCCTGCTTCTAGAAAGGCTGTGGTCCCCTAATTACCCAGAAAAGACTCTATTGGTGCATTTCCTGCACTGTTGTATGTAAATATGTCTATTTTTTATTAGACTGCCTCACTGTTTAACCTTCAGTTCTTAACACAGATTTCTAGATATTCATCACTTAGCTTATAATGAGCTAAGGATTCTAATATTCATGAATAGCTTTTGAGTGATTTTTGGTAGTTGTTAATGGTAGATAAAGCCATATCCAATTGATTACTTACAAACAGTCATTGCTATATTTTAGAAGTTATATTAGATGGGCTTATTATTGATGATGAATACAGTCTTATTTAAATTTATGATTTGTTTTCTAATTATCCATTCAGTTATAGGACATATATAATGTTTTAGAAATATTACTTAAAGTATGTACTACATCCTTATGGAAATGATCACAAAGATGTTGTTTCTTGACACTACAACTTAACCTTCATTCAATTTGAGTGTTCACTTCGCCCAAGTATTAGGTTAGTTACAGTGGAAGCTCGCCTTCTAGAGTCAGTAGTTCATTAAGTGTCATTAGCTAACTATTCACAAACTATTCCCTGCTTAGAAATTCTGCCGTTTAGACAGAGAAGATGGTGAATTAACAATGGAATGCTCTATTATCAACAATCATGTTCCCCTCCAGGAGGACCAGTCACAGAAAGAAGGAAGAGCAACCCTGACCAGTGGGAAGAAGAGAAAAGACCAAAATCAAACCACAAATATATCTATGTGTACGTGCCAACAGTTCTTCTGCATTCACCTTCTTCTTTTTTCCTCAGTCTCTTTATGGACTTAAGCATCTTCAGAATACAGTCCTGTTGTGCTTAAGTCAGTTAGAGTCAGAGATTTCTCACTTGCAACAAAGGTCCAAATGCTTACAAAATACAACACAAGGTCAAAGTTTCTCTTCAAATTACGCATTTCAATTATTTCCCTGATACATGACACATTTTCTTAAAACATTTCAGTTGGGTAATTGCAAACTTAATTCTAGTAACTAATTAGTGGGAAAGCAAGGTCTGTGAAAAACAACCCTTCCTACACTGCATGTGTAAAGAGGGAAATTAGAGGCAATTTAGAATTGTAGAAGCATAGAATGAATGAAGTCGAACCCTTAAATTTGATATTCTACTTCTGATCCAAGAACTCATTTAAAATTTTAGACCCTCAGTGGCAACTAACATCAAAGGGAAACAAAAATGTGATTTTTCAATCAAAAGCAAAAATGCGCTGAGAAAATTTGGTCTCATTTTTGTTTTCATGATTTGCCTGGAATTTTCTGTCATGTTTTCATTTGACTTGGATAATGATTAGTGAATTTTGTACAGCCTAATTCCAGTAATAATCATTTCTCTCTGCCACTGGGGAGTACTTCCCTCTTCAGTGCACCTCACAAATATTTCTTGATTAAACCTTCTGACAATTCTTGGAAGGAAATTGGGTGATATTTTCTGTGACTGGATGGTCTCTGAGGAAAGCATCTACTGGGAGAAACCAGTCACGAGGACAGTAACTATGTCTATCAGCACAAAGATGGAAATCACAGCATCCTGAAGGCCTTACTATGTACTCATCAAATAGGAAATGGACCCAAGTGAGCATTTAGCTAGGACCCTTATGAAGTTCTGGCTGTGACCATGTGATTATAGCAACAAAGTCATAATATGTGCACACATAATACGTGCATACAATAATATGTACATATATAAAATACATACAAACATAGATATACTTTTTCAAAATAAATGTGATCGAGTATTCCAATGTTTATATTTCATTAAGCAGACATTTACAAGAATTTTTAAGTTGGTGCCACTGCCAATGAACTTTAAACAGTTGGAGGAGGGGGTTGAGAAAGAAGGAAGCATAAGTAACTAGAATCAAATTGTAAATATTTTCTCATTAGCATGTCAATTTATCCTGTTAATGTCACACATGGCTTATTTATATTGTACTTTTATTCAGTTTTATTTTATAGTTTGAAAATTATATATGTGGAGGCTCAATATAAAATGGCACACATTTTTGCTACCTAATAACTATATATAATCATACAATAATTAATTTATAATATTTAGAACTACACAGAAAACACTTGAATAAAAATTACAGTTAAGTTAAACACATTATTAAGGAATGAAAACAGTAGACCACACTTTTAGGCTTATTGAATCACTTAGAAAAATATAATTAAATGATCTACATATTTCAAAGTGTTAGGTGAAGAGACAGAAATTAAAAACTATGGACACACACACACACACACACACACACACGTTGTCAGATGGAGATGGGGGATGGGAGTTGGGTGGGGGGCTGAATTCCAGACCCTCATTTAGCAAGGTAGGGTAAATTGAATTCTCTACCTGCACAAACCTGTCAAAATGCTACTGTTGAGAAAAACACCAGTTAGTGGCCAACAACTCAACAAAGAAAAGCTATTTTCAGTTATAATATTTCAGATGTTTAATCTAGAGTAGGTAAAATGACTTAAACATATTCTAAGAAACTAAAGCATTAGAAAGAACACAGTGTTCCCGTGTTGATCTTTGTTGGGGAAAGGACCATTTCAACCAATCTGAGAAAATTTTACTTGTCACTCCATGATCTGTTGCTTGGCAACACGGGCAGGTCCTGATGAGGGAGGTACAATAGAAATGCCTGAAAACTCTGGATGAACTTATCTCCAAATTCCTATGTCAATGTTATTTTGTCCTGGTAAGAAGTTGTGGATAATTCCACTTCTCTGTTAAGTAATCTGCTGCTTAATTTAATAAGCACATTTCTTGAGGTCATATGAAAACATTCAGTGCTGATGAGAAGAGTGATCAGACTTAGGTACATTGTGTCCCCAAGAGGTTCCTATGTGGGATGTGCATTCTTTGGGATGGTCATGCTGAGGTGATGGATCGAGTGAGTGGTGGACGAGGAGGGCTTCTACATGGACCTGATGCTCTATCTCAGAGTGGGTCAGGACCGAGGTGGAAAGGCCATTAAAGGAAGCATAATCTCTCTCTCCTTTTCCAATGAGGCACTTGCCACTCTCATATATATTTCTGATATTTTCAGCAAAGCCAAGTAAGTCACATGATCCCTGGAGACAGCAACATTATGACTAAACCCAAGACAACACTGATGTTATACTCTCGAAACTTCAGAAATGTGAGCTACATGAGGTTCTTTCCTACATGAAATAGTGAGCCTTGGGCATTTTGTCATGGCACCACAAAACATCTTAAGATAAAAAGTCAGCATGCAGGTGCATGAATTCACAGTAGTCTATGATTTAGAAAGGCAGAACAAATATTAACAAATGTAACTAAAGGAACATTGAACAGCAGTAAATGCAAAATATTATCAATAGTCCTTGAAAGATTCTTATACTACTTTCCAGGGAGGTATAGGACAGAAAAGTTGTAGGAAAAGAACCATTGGCTATTAATAACCTAAGCTGATTACACACAGCTCTACAGAGGCATTTCTGTAGCACCCGCTAACCTCTTCTCCACTCATTGGAGCATTTAATGACAGATAAGTTTTTGATTGATTCTTTTATTTGTCCATGCACACATCATCTATTCATTCCCTGCTAGAATATGTCTGGGATTTTATTAAGTATTGAGGTAAAAATACAAACACTAGATAATATATACCCATTATTTGTTCAGTCTGGCAGACACCTGGAAGAGAGAAAAGCAAATGGTAGAATGCTGATGTGCTGGGATTAGGAAAAGCTGGTCACAGAAAGGACCATGGACCATGGTTAGGAGGGCCTCCATGTAACCTCAGAGTGTTTTCAGACACAGAATCTCGGAGTCCTCGAGGCAGAAATGCTTCCCAAAACACACAGTGAAGGAACACATTGTGAAGGAACATATTCAGTCTTTCATATCATATTTTTACTTGTATTTTCTCCTTAGGATTAGAAAGGAGACAGACAAAGTGTAAAATTCTATCTCATGGTAGACAATAGCTTTTTCTCCCATTCTCAGTTTTTCCATCTCTAAAATGGAGATGACAATAAATGCCTACCTGTTGGGTTCCATAGATTATATGTGTAAAAGTCACGTCTGGGTGACTGGTTGCGATTGCCCCTTGATAAAGTTGTTGCTATTAGTATGTTCATCAGTTGCTGTGGTGGAGGAAAGAAATTCCACCAGGCTCTGCTGTGTCTTTGCTTATCACCGAATGTAATATGTGTGCTCTAAACCAGTAGGTAGAGGCCATGGAGAAGAAAACATCAAACTATTATTTTTTAAAAAAAGGATTATACATATATGCAAAGTGGAAGGTTTTTTTTACTTTTCTAAATTCAAAAGAGCAGGAAAAAAAACCACCACAGAATTATTTTGACTATTTAACATTCATAAAATTCTTATAAGTGAATCTTCTACTAGAAAATCCTGAAAGTGCTTCCAGGGTCAATGGTAGATGATTGTGTAGTCTGAATGAGTAACAACATGAAGTAGGGAGTGTTTTACAAGGAATCTAAAATTTTATCTACGTTAACTTGAGGCTCTCGGTGTAGAGAAGACATTAAGCAGAGTCCTGCCCATCCACCTGTCCCCTAAGCTCTTGGACCTGGAGATTGAACCAAATCCTCTGTCACAGAAGTCTGTGTCAACGACTCTATCCCTTGGGAATACTTTCCTTTGTCTTACGATAGGATGCATCATTGTTTGACTCCGCAAAATCATTCTCCTTTGCAGAATTTGATTTTAAAAATTTAGGGAAGTGAAGTATGTGCCACATGTCTTCTGAGGGATGTTCAGAAAATGTATTGCCCAATATTTATAGAAAGTTGTGACTGATAAATCACTAAGTGAATTTTTTTTAAAGAAATTGAGCTTTTTATAGAAACTGAAGTAATTTTTTTCTCATTTGAGTATCTATATTGCAATCACAATTTCAGAGTGTACACCAATAAGTTGCTTCAAAGCAGGTGTATTTCATCTTATATACCCACTTTTAGATCACAGACCACGGAAAAAGGAAGTCAGGGCAGGAACTCAAGCAGGGGCAGGAGACTGGAGGCCAAACTCCTGTCTTTTTATAGTAATGAAGGCTATGAGGGACTGTTGCTTATTAGCTTGCTCTTCAAGGCTTACTCAGCCTGCTTCTATTCACACCCATACCACCTGCCAAGGCGTGGCATTGCTCACTGGGAGCTAGACTCTCCTACATCAATTATCACTTAAGAAAACATACTGCAGGCTGGGGTATGAACAAAGGCCAGTCTGGGGAGAACATTTTTTTGAGTTTCCCTCTTTTCAACTAACTCTAGCTTGTGTCAAGTTGACATAAAACAAGCCAGCACACACACACACACAGACACACACACATATTTTATACATAGCTATGTGTATCTGCATATCTGGGAGACAAATACTACACTGTTTTCAATTCGACATCACCAACACTCACGCACTACAGCTCAACATCTGCTTCTTCTCTCTCTTTTTCTACCCCAAGAAAGGGTTTCTCTGTGTAGCTCAGACTGCCATAAAAAATGCTCTGTAGACCAGGCTGGACTCGAACTCGGAGATTACCCCTGCCTTTGCCTCCCAAGTACTGTGATTAAAGGTGTGAACCAGCATTCTCTGGCTAATTGCTTCCCTTTCATTTTTTTTATTAAAAAAATATTTTTCTCATATACTATATTCTAACTACAGTTTCTTTCTCTCTTTTTGTTTGTTTTTTGTTTGTTTTTGTTTTTGTTTTTTGAAACAGGGTTTCTCTGTATAGCCCTGGCTGTCCTAGAACTCACTCTGTAGAATAGGCTGACCTCGAACTCAGAAATCCATCTGCCTCTGTCTCCCAGGTGCTGGAATTAAAGGCGTGTGCCACCATTGCCCAGTATTGCTTAGCAAGGGGACTCCTTCTAGTTTTAGTTTGGTTTGATACAATACTTGAATTTCCTTCTTTTGCAAACTCAGGAAAATTCTGTTATCTGCCACTGAGATTTGTAAACACTCAAAGAAACAATACAGATAAAGTAAACTGAATAATTTCTGTGACATTGAAAATACACAATGTGCTTTCTAATTCTCACACATTGTGTTAGAAACTATTGTCTTTCATATTTTTTAAAAAAGTCAAACGTATAAGAGCTGTTTTTTATATCCTTTCTCCTTTTTGTAAGTCTTCAGTATGTAATTCAGCCAGCTACCACCACCATCCTTTGGTTACTTCTTGGTAAATCTAAAGGAGTAGAAAAAGAAAAATATTCCTAGGGGAATATTCAGAAATACTCTGGAAATTCACTTCATACATTTCACATGGTTCACTTTACATGGTTTATAGGCTTAACTTCTGTGTAGAATTTCTGCATCGACAAGTGTTTAGGTGTGTCTAAAAGCTGCTCGTCAGTATGGTGTAGTGGTGTATGCCTACAATTCTGTCACTCAGAGGTACAAGAGCCAATCTGGGCTACACATTGATTTTGAGGCCAGCTGACACTCTATGACAAGACATTGTTTCAAGCAAACAGTCTAAGGGAGATATATATCTATATCTAAATCAGTCTAAGGGATAGCTCTCTCTATATATATCGCTGTAGTAGAGTGCTTGCCTAGTAAATAAAATACATGAAGTTGGGAGGGCCACATATTAGCTAACTGGTATGCACGAGGGGGGAGTGACAGGTAGGAGTTGTGGTTGAGTATGATTAGGATACACTCTATACATGTAGGAAACTGTCAACAAAGAAATAAAAGATATACTTTTTGAAAGGACAGAAAAATTAGAATAATTTCAAGCACACAAGTAACAAGATACAAGCACAAGGCGGTAACATTAGAAGAAAAAAGACAAGTTACAATTATACAATTGTGCTCACATCATTTATCTGATGACCCTTGTTTCCCCCGGAGTATGAAGGTTGGGTATATGAACTACATGCTTCTAGTAAATCCCATTGGGGAGGGACCATGACATATCAAAAGATTGGTGTAAATTCGAAACTTTAATCCCTAGGGGAATATTCAGAAATACTCTGGAAATGTTTCGCAGCTCCTCCCTTGAATACAGGTGGCATTGAACTGGGGTGGGGGTGGGGGTTGGGTGGATGAGCAAATAACAACTCAATCTCACACCCTCCGAAGTGCAGGTGCATGCTGACTTTCAGAGCCGGCCCCCAGAGAGGAGCAGACATTATATCACAACGGATGTCATTAGACATACAGAAGGTAGCATAGAATGCCTAATTTATTCACAAAGTGACATTTTATTTAGCGCAAATAGGCAATTTGGGTATTTTCTGGAGGCACTTTCAGTAATATAAAGGGGCGTGACTGACTGAGGTTGGAAAATCTGACTTTCTCTCCATGACACAAAAGGCCGTTCTTTGCCAGTGACAGAATTTAAAAACAGCAAAAATAAGATGTGTTGTGATTAGTAACCTCTGCTATAGAACACCTTCCTTCCAGGCCCATTGGTACGTGACACCTGGCCTAGCCACATGCTTCAGAAGTCAAGTTACTATTAGGCATACATATCATATCTCCAAAGTGAATTTGTTTTATAACAGGAGTTTGCGTTTCTTTAGATCTGCATTAATTTACTGTTAAAGTCAGAGGTTAACTACTATAGTGAATGGTGTGCTTAGTAGAGCAAAGGGTCACACTCTACAGTCTTGCTGCTCTGACAGTTTATAGCTGTTTATGGTAGCCAGCAATATGGTTTAATACTGAGGTCATCCTGAACTATTAATGAATTTGTACATTCTAGTTAGCCTTTAAATGTTAAATATCTGCCATATAGCTTGGAGAGAGAATTATATAGCATTCATTCATTTCATTCTTTTATGACTAGGTTTATTTCTGAATATATACAAAGCATATTAGGAATCAAATGATATATTTTGACAAGTGGCTGTCAAGTGCACAGCTTAACCAAATGTAGCCAAGTCTATTTCTTTTTGAAATTGTGAGTGAAGTAAAATTGGTTTTCTCTGCTTTTTTTTTCTTGCCAAGCACAAACCAGATACACAGTTTAGTCTTACCATTCAGGACAGACTTTCCAGAAGGCCTTTGAGACAGTTGTGAGTTACATAGCTGTCATTCAGTGTCCATGGTTCACAAGAGCCTTAGGTACTGAGAAAGTGCTAGGTGCATGCTTTTTTGAACCAGGCTTCATAGAAATATTGATTGTTGGCCTTTTCTGGAACCTTTTGATTTTAATTAAATCAATCCCGTGATATAAATTTCTTTGACAAGTGGGGAAAAAACTGGTCTCTAACTGTGGAGTTCAGATGCTGACAAGGATGGGTATTTGAGGTAGGATATTTTGATGCTTTCTTTTTATTACACTTTGGACCAATGCCTGCTGCTAAAACTAGACCTGAATGTTATCTAACTTGAAAACAAAAACTAAAACCATACCTCCCATGACTATGCAAACTACTCACATTGCATACCTTCGTGCTGAGAAAAATAACAATTCTTCAAAAAAAAAAAAAAAGACTTCAAATGGCTGCAAAATATAAGCTTCATAATTAGGAAGCTGGGAGAGCAATCCACCAAGCATTTCATTATTGTGGCGGCTGGTGTGTTTTGTTACCACTGAGGTGGATGGCTTTAGGGTCCACACACGGCCACTCCATGCGAGTTTTTCAGGACATATCATTTCCTCTAAATAGAACATGGTTATTGCTGTCATGCAGGCTTTCTGAATACCACCTCTGGATGTGGAACGCTCACATTCAAAGAAAGTTTGAGGCATTTCTCTACCAGCCTTGTGAGATACTTAGTATAATAGAAGCATCTGCTAGAGGTGAAGGCCTTCCTTGCAATGAAAAGGTAGCCTACAAATGACGGTTTGCCAGGAGCTGTGTTTGGCATGCAGGGTGGGCAGAAACGGTCGCCCAAGACACTGTCTCTTGTCATCCCTTTTCTCCTGAGTCAGCAGGGACCAGAATGTGCAGGGATCCTCTATGTGCTTGTTATCAAAGAGCATGGATTTGTTGACGCTGCTTCCCGACAGTTCACAAGAAAGGAGCTCTCAACATCAGGGACAGGCAAAGCACATTTGAAGTCCTTTGTTTCCTAGAGAACTTCAGATCATATCCCAGCAATGTGAATCAATTTTAAGGTAGTAAGAAACCAACAATAGTCTTGGCTATATTAACTGAGAAAAGCATCCAAAATAAAAAAAATCTCTCTCTCTCTCTCTCTCTCTCTCTCTCTCTCTCTCTCTCTCTCTCTCTGTGTGTGTGTGTGTGTGTGTGTGTGTGTGTGTGTGTGTGTGTAAAATCTTCTCATCTGTGATTAAGAGGAGTAAGGTCTTGCTTTCTAGGTGAGGCAAATAGCTATCTCGAGGATATTGATATAAAATTATACGACTCTCAATGACTTTATTTTTCTGAAGGGATCATGGATCAGTTGCCTTTCTCTCTGTTTGAGCTTTTGCTCTGATGTACACGTTCATGTTCTTTTCTGTCATCCCACATGAGGAACGGTTTCATCCATCATTGGTGATGTGTCAGTGATCACAAATGGAAAAAAATCCCGCTATGATTATCTTGAAACACTTGTACTTTAGAGGGATAAAATGGTATCATTTGAGGAAGAGCAGCCGTTATAACAGTGCACTTAATAGTCAAATAAAATACAAAATGAGAAGCTCTCTTAGAACACATTTACTTATTGAATCTTGCCTCTCCCCACTTGTCAAGAAAGTCTGCTGAGAACACATTAGGAATCCTCAGCAGCGAAACTCATTCCTCAGTGATATCACTCAACGCTGCTGATCGACTATTATGTGGCAATTTTATTGGATACAGAATCTAATATGATTAGATATACTTTTGAGGGCTTTTGTAATGACAATTAGGATTACAATTGAGGCCAATCTAAATGATATCCATGGAAGTCCTGGGGTAAGATATCTTAGCATAACTTAAAGCTGTCTATATCATTAACTCCTAGTAGAGGTTATGAGTGCCAATCAGTACTCCTCAATAACAGATTTCAATAATTTTTAATTGCTGTGACACCAGCCTTCCTTAAGGCTTCCCAATGAATGCTGCTACCATTAGCAGTTAGTGGAGTGTGCCTATGTGTCTGTGTGCATCTGTGCATTCTACACCCCAAGTTATAAAACCATAATTCTTTGCACTAACACTTGAGGGTTTAGAACCTCAACAACATATCCATTGCTAAGACAGCACACAATGGGAGTCTTATATGTGAGTCAGAAATGTTGAATAAAGATTAGCCTAGCTTTAAGCATCATTACAAATATCTGATTCTGCATTTATTTTTCAATTGTTCACAGTTACTTCTTTATTCTGTTCTCTGCATGAGATTTCTATTTGACCCTAGATTGCTCATTATTACCAGAAACACAACATAAAAGCTTCCCTTTTCTGGGTTTTAATATCCACAGGTAAAACTCTGGAGTTTTATAGAAGTAGATACAGGTATTGATTTTTCTCCATGAAGATCATAGGGAATTTCATAACTTCTTGGCCATTTTAATTAGTGTGCAGCATACTTTTTAGTGTAATCATCACATATGGATCTTTAAAAGGATATTATTATAACTACCCTGCAAATAAAATAATCTACAGTGGCTGGGTAAAATTTTCTCCCCTTAAAATATATGCTCCCAGAGTAGTTTTGTGTATGTGAGGCGTTCAAACTTTTCATTTTGTCTCTGAAGCACTGTTGTCAGTTTTCTGTGCATTTAAACCATGTCTCCAATTGATTGAATGGTTCAACACAATATGATATTATTATAAAGCTTTAACAAAGCTATGACAATTTTTCTTACCCTTGTACATTATGTGACATTGTGGAAAATGGAGCAGTACAAACACCAAGATCTTAGCAGACAAGAGAGGTTGTTTCCAAATATGTGCCTGGGACAAAGAAAATTTCACACTGGATTCCAAACTTTAGGGTTTTATTCTTGAGAAGGAGGTTCCCAATTTAAGTCAGTGAGACACCATTCAAGTTGCTTGCCATTTAAGGTGACCTCTTTATATTGCAAAAGCATCATTCTCAAGGGCCTAATAAATTCCCTTGAAGCAATTAGTTAAGATAGATACTATCCACCTATGCTGAAGATTTCTTATCTTTTCCACTTTCAGTTAGTTACGTCTCAGTGTGGTGGCATGGACCTGTCTCCCACAAGCTATACTTCAACAATAATTGAGTTGACAATAACATTTAAACAAAACCTCCAAAAGTTTCCTGTTCAAGTCTCTAACTGGCTGCGATATGGAAGGGATAAAGACTCTGCTTGGAGCTTTATGATTGAAAACTTTTTAAAATGCATGAGTATGTTCAACAAAGGAAAAAGCTTTAATCGAGCTGAAAGTTTTAACTTTTTAATTTTTTTTTTAAAGTTTTGGTAGAGAGAATAGCAAATAAAAAATCTCATAGTATGCACCCCTTGTCAGGGTTTCCTTGTTCCTTGGAATGGAGACCTATTTAAAGTTTATATTTTTTTCAGGTCAACTGATAATGTTTAGACTAAAATTTCTTTTTATAACACATCATATTAAAACATCAGACTAGCACCATTTCAATCCTATAGAGAAAATAGTAATACGCACTGATGTGGTCTCTCTTAGAAGTTAGAAGCAGTGAGAGTTAGACATGTGCAAAATAAGGTATGTGAGATTAATGAGAGGCACTATATGAAAGGAGTTAAAGATTCTAGTGTCAAATAAAACCATTGGATTCCTTTTATTGTGATGATGAATTTGGGCAGAGATTGATTTCCTTCACTGTGTTTGCAGAGAAACAAACTGAAGTTCACCCAATAGGCTATATGGCATGTAGTAGTTAGGAGAAGGCTGATGTGCTTTGACTGAGAACATTCAGGTAATAAAGGCAGGAAAAATGCAAGCTATCGGTTAGCTTGAAATACAAAACAAGGTCTTGTCTTAATAAAACAATACAACCCACACCAAATAAAGTAGGCTTAGATGCATTATGAATACTAGGTACCTTAGAATAGCGCTCTGAAAACCTGATGTGTGAATCCCCTGGTGGATCTTTGAGAAAGTTATGAGGAATCATATTATTATCTATCTGCCTAAAATTATATGTAATATATGAAAACCTATGTATAACCATATATATTGTTTAAATAAAAATTTTCCACTGGGGCTGGCAACATTCTCAACTCTCAAAAGTTATAGAATAAGAGAATCCCTACCCCCAGGAATGGGAACCCACCTAAAACGTTGTAAGACAGGAAGTTCAAGAGACGCTGAAATCACGATAGGCTATATCTTTTAGTCTTGGTATAGGTGGAAGGTTGCCAGGTCCAGAATGGCTGCATGAGGGGAATTGTGATACAGTTCCTACCCCTGGAGGATTGCCAGGCCAATGATTCTCTGTGATCCCCATGTCTGTTGATGGTTGATGTTGCCCTTAAGTTGATCTGCTGCCTTTACTATTCTACTTTCAGTCTTTCTTTCTAGAGAAGGTACTTTCCTCATTACTCAGAACTAATCACGCCATATTAACTAAAAGAGATGCAGTTCTCAGTAATGAGGAATAGAGGTGGTCATGAGGCTGTGGAGATGAGGAAGAGACCTTCTGATTGGCCTTCAGGGCCATGTGAAAGGATCTAGACCACATAACCACAAGGTCCATGAAAGCCTACATTGTCCTTTGTAGAAATAATTCATTGCCAGACTTGGCTTTAAATTTGGAATCATGTACCCTCTGGTCCCATGACTGCTGCATTAATTAGACAGGGTGAACTAAAATCAGGGACTAGACAGGGCTGCCCCCTTTCTCCTTATCTTTTCAATATTGTACTTGAGGTAAGAGCTCGGGCAATTAGACAACATAAGGAGGTCAAAGGGATACATTTGGAAAGGAAGAAGTCAAACTATCATTATTTGCAGATGATATGATAGTCTACCTAAGTGACCCAAAAAACTCGACTAGAGAACTCCTACAGCTGATAAACAACTTCAGCAAAGTGGCTGGTTATAAAATCAACTCAAGCAAATCAGTAGCCATCCTATACTCAAAGGATAAGCAGGCTGAGAAAGAAATTAGGGAAATGACACCCTTCACAATAGCCTCAAACAGTATAAAGTACCTTGGGGTGACTCTTTCCAAAAATGTGAAAGATCTGTATGAAAATAACTTCAAGACGATGAAGAAGGAAATTGAAGAAGACCTCAAAAAATGGAAAAACCTCCCATGCTCATGGATCAGCAGGATTAATATAGTTAAAATGGCCATTTTGCCAAAAGCAATATACAGATTCAACACAATACCCATCAAATCCCAACTCAATTCTTCACAGAATTAGAAAGAGCAGTCCTCAAATTCATCTGGAATAACAAAAAACCCAGGATAGCTAAAACTATTCTCAACAATAAAAGAAATTCTGGGAGTATCAGTATCCCTGACCTCAAGCAATACTACAGAGCAATAGTGTTAAAAACTGCATGGTATTGGTACAGTGACAGGCAGGCAGATCAATGGAACAGGATTGAAGATTCAGAAATGTACCCACACACCTATGGCCACTTGATCCTCGACAAAGGGGCCGAAAACATCCAATGGAAAAAAAATAGCCTTTTCAACAAATGGTGCTGGTTCAACTGGAGGTCAGCATGCAGAAGAATGGGAATTGATCCATCCTTGTCTCCTTGTACTAAACTCAACTCCAAATGGATCAAGGACCTCCACATAAAGCCAGACACTCTGAAGCTAATAGAAAAGAAACTGGGGAAGACCCTTGAGGACATTGGTACAGGGGGAAAGTTCCTGAACAGAACACCAATAGCTTATACTCTAAGATCAAGAATTGACAAATAGGACCTCATAAAATTACAAAGTTTCTGTAAGGCAAAAGACACCATCAAGAGGACAAATCGGCAACCAACAAATTGGGAAAAGATCTTCACCAATCCTACATCAGATAGAGAGCTAATATCCAATATATATAAAGAACTCAAGAAGTTAGACTCCAGAAAACCAAATAACCCTATTAAAAATGGAGTAAAGAGTTAAACAAAGAATTTTCACCTGAAGAACTTCGGATGGCGGAGAAGCATCTTAAAAAATGTTCAACTTCATTAGTCATCAGCGAAATGCAAATCAAAACAACCCTGAGATTTCACCTTACACCAGTCAGAATGGCTAAGATTAAAAATTCAGGAGGCAACAGATGTTGGCCAGGATGTGGAGAAAGAGGAACACTCCTCCACTGCTGGTGGGGTTGCAAATTGGTACAACCACTCTGGAAATCAGTCTGGCGGTTCCTCAGAAAACTGGGCACCTTACTTCCAGAAGATCCTGCTATACCACTCCTGGGCATATACCCAGAAGATTCCCCAGCATGTAATAAGGATCTTATTTCCTATGTTCATAGCAGCCCTATTTATATTTGTCAGAAGTTGGAAAGAACCCAGGTATCCCTCAACAGAAGAGTGGATGCAAAAAATGTGGTATATCTACACAATGGAGTACTATTCAGCCATTAGAAACAATGAATTCATGAAATTCATAGGCAAATGGATGGAGCTGGAGAACATCATAACACCCAGACTCAAAAGGTGAATCATGGTATGCACTCACTAATAAGTGGATATTAACCTAGAAACCTGGAATACCCAAAACATAATCCACACATCAAATGAGGTACAAGAAGAACGGAGGAGTGGCCCCTTGTTCTGGAAAGACTCAGTGAAGCAGTATAGGGCAAAACCAGAACAGGGAAGTGGGAAGTATTGGGTGCGAAAACAGGGGGAGGGAAGGGGGCTAATGGGACTTTCGGGGAGTAGGGGTCTAGAAAAGGGGAAATCATTTGAAATGTAAATAAAAAATTTATTGAATAAAAGAAAAAAAAGAAAAAAAATTAGACAGGGTGAACTTGGGGACATCAAGGATAGAGAGTTAAAGTGGTCCTAAGAAGAAATGCATGGATAGAAGAATTAGGAATTTATATATGAATTAGGAATCAATAGCATTAGAAGGAGAGAACATGAGGCCATGGAATTGCTAGGATAAGGAAACAAAAATCAGAGAATTAACAGATAATGTAGAAGGATACAAGAAGATACTACTTTGTTCTAGCTATTTGAAGAATTAGAGATGATAATGGCTGGAAAGATATTAGAGAGAAAACTGCTTTACTTACATACATTTAAAAACTTTGTAAGCAATAGTGAAGGAAAACCTGCATCCACCATATTACTAAGCCACCATAATACCTAACTACATTCTAAATAAGTAACTTTAAACTTACAGATGTGTGTAGTTCTCACTCCTCAATAAACAAAGACTTTTTTTGCAATTGACAGAGACCATTACAGAAAACTACAGCTGATCAAAATGCAGAGATGCGTGATGGTGTGGTAACTAAGAGATCCATCTCTATCACAACTCCTGCCCGTTCAGCTCAGGGGGGAGTGTTGAGAGAGGCAGAATGACTTTTTCCCAGGAAACCTCCTAAAAGTTATGCAATACCAAGTAGTCAACCCCAAAACCATTTCCACACAAGTTACAGTATATATACTAAGCAAGTCTTATGAATATATATGAAATATATATATAAACATATAAATATTTCTAAATAAATATATCTTTACATATCAAACATATATAAATTATGAATACATGTGTTAGATTTATACATAATATTGTATTTAATATATACTTATAAACCTAACAAATATATACCATATAAATATGTAATATGTAAATATATACAAATATGTATATGTATATGTATATGTATATGTATATGTATATGTATATGTATATGTATAGTATATAACATGCTTACAAATGAATATGTAAATATATTTATATCATATATAAATTATATAAGTAATGTATTTTCATATATAATATTATATATGCGTATGTGTATATCTATATATTAAAGAGAAAGAAAAAGTGAATGAGAGGTTACATGACATGTGGTTGGAAGAACGTAGGGGGAAAAAGGTGTAATGATGTAGGAGTGCTGAGATTTTGCATTTGTAACAAACTTTAAGGTCAAGTCCTGGCTGTCCATGTAAGTCATCTAGGCAGAAGGAAAATTAAACACAATTCTCTCTACTTCTCATTAAAATGCAGTTGATGACTGATCCTTAGAAATGAGACAGTGGAGCTGAACCAACCAGGTATAGATTTTCTCACTATTACCTGGACTTTGCAGGCACAAACTCAATGAAAGTCTGTGGCACCATTATAATAGAAGGCATCACCACCCTGAAAGAAACAGACTGTTACACAGGAGGCAGAACAGGGGCGAATGTCAGGAAGACATACATTCATATGGAAATGGCCTGACCTGAGGGCAGGAGCATGCTGAAGAGCATATGGGTTAGGACAAACAAAGAGTACTGGAGTCTTATCATTATGAGAGTGTGCAGGCACACATGGAGGAAATGTACAGTTTGTTACTAGACATGGATTGCAGCATTGGTACAGAGAAAAGACAGAGTAGTGATGGGGAGGGATTTCAACTCTCCAGACATCTGCCAGAAGTCTCATTTGGAAAACACCAGAATCTCTAACAGGTCTTTGACTTGCTTTGCTAACAGCTTCATATCCCAGAGGAGACAATTTCCCAGAGGGTGCTGCCATCCTCTTAGTCATTGTTGGCCAATCACAAAGAATTAGTTGGCATTTTAACAGTGTTATGTAATTTAGGAACAAGATATCACTTCTGAGTTCAGGAGGAGGTGGGAGGGTGACGACAGTTTCATGTATCAGAATTTATGCAACTCAAGTCCAAATCACTTGGAAATGCTTGAAATGATATCTTTAGAAGGGAAATCAGTTGAGCTCATGAAAAGAAAATCACTTTAGGATGTACAATTCCAGAGGAGCTAAAGGAAAATGAAAAAATGGAGGTATCTAGGAATCTTGTACAATATCTCAGTAGCATTTTGATACTAGATAACCAAAGACAGACATGGCATGTTTTAGTTCTAAGGAGTCAATTCATTTCCCATTACTCTATGACTAAGTCTCCATGTAGATCAGAAGGCATAGGTGAGCTGCTTTTGCTACTTATGGTCAATATGTGCAATAAACAATGGTTTATTGTTCTGTTTTCTTTTGAGTCAGCATTTCATTTAATATTGGCTGGCCTTAAACTCTGTAGTAAAGTGGTTTTGTTCCCTTGAACTCCTTGCTTCTACTTATGTTCTAGGATCACATGTGCCTGACAATGATCCCAGCTTTGAAATAGGTTCCTAACTTGCAAATGTCATTTACTCTCTATCTCATCTTCAGGGTGTTCTACATAGTGTCTTTTTTTTTTTTACCTGAGCATATGACAGCTTGTTAAATGACTAATTAAAAATCATACTGAGGTCTCAGCTTAATCATCACATGGTGGTTCCAGGTGGATTTAATTCCCACAGTACAGCCCAAATTTCAGAATTATCAAAATCTTCTGCTGTGTCTCCCACCCCATTGTATAAAAATGATTAGACTAATGGGCCTTACCAGTCTCATTCCCAGTGTACTTCTACTATCTAATCAATGTCTGCTATATGTTAAATACTCAATAAATTTTAGTTATACAAATAAAAAGTCTAAATATACATTATTCTTGATCCTTACATCTAATAGCTCCGAGTAATCTATTTTCTTACATCTTAGCAATGTCTGTTGTATATGACATATTTCTATTTTTATTTGCTGAGTAATTGTATTGGTTGAGGTATCTCAGTTCTTCACTTCCTTTGTCACCTCCATATGAGAGGACAGAGTTACCCAGAGCCAGGCTGACTCTGTGACAGGCTGCAAACTGGCAATTTGAGAGACTAGGTCTAAGCTTCTGTTTCCAAGAACTGATAAAGTCTGAAACTAGTCAATTCCAGGAAAAAAAAAAACACCCCTTATGGGCAGCCAATCAGCCAGCTGCCCAACTACCTGATCCTGCAAAGTCTACATCTCTGTATTCAATCCCAAAATATGGTAGCCGCATATGCATGGAGATTCTCTGTAGAATAAACACTATTTGATGTTGTATACTATTCAAGTCTGTAGTATCATTCTTCATGAATTACAGACCCTTTCACATATTTAAATTCTAATTGCTTCCTCAGAGGGAAATGGGGATGACAGGTGAACATATCAATTTCCTTTTTGAGCCTCTCTTCTTTCTCCAAGCATATACATTAAGTCTAAGATGATAAGGTACCTTTGTGCCTCAAATATAACTAATTTGATATCCAGGAAGATGGCTCAGTTGGTAAAGTTCTTTCTGTACACGCATGAGGACCTGAGGGTGGACACAGGAATCTACATGAAACCAGGTACATCATAGGATGCCTATATAGGCGTCCAGCACCACGGGCTAAAAAAGACAGGCAGACCCCTAGAGTTCATTACCAACCTTTTCTACCCTTTAGTGGTAAGCTTCAAGTTTCGTATGAGACCTTGTCTCAAGAAGTGAAGATGGATGTTTGTACCTTACATCAATTTCTGGCCGTTGTATGTACAGCATGTGCATACATACATGTACACATGCAAATTCACAAGTATATACAGATACACACACACACACACACACACACACACCCTTGCAAACATCCTGAGAAAATAGAATGAAGAATTTGAAAACCAAAAGTGGAACAAAATGTATACAAAGTGCTAGCTAGGGCTCAGCTTCGTGATTCAGAAGAGAGAGAAAGGGTAACAGTGATACAGCTATTGAGGCCCTGGAGCTACAGTTGCCCTGCCCTTCATGGGACATCAAACTTCATTTTCTAAAAATACCTACTGGTACAGTTTTTTTTCATCCTAGGATATGAGTGAGGGATGCCTGAACCCAAATAAAAAGTATAAGAACGGTCCCATTCTGTGTCCAGGTTGCCCTCAGGTCTTGAGACAAGTTATAGACACAAGACAAAAATTCCAAGCCATGGAAATAAGATAGGAGGGTTAATTAACAGGCAGATTGCTACAGGTGGAAGGAAAGTTACCGATAAAGATAAAATTTAGATTCCCCAATTCTAAATGTATTTACAAAATATTCCAGGATTAGAAAATATAAAACCAAGAACCAAGTGAGCAATTTACTCCAACAGGATAGAAACATAACAGTCTCTACGCACATAACAAAGATGACTTTAAACTGACTGTGATTAGCATATTGCAAAGATAAATGATGAAATCAAGTCCAAAATATAGAATAGAAATTATTCTAAAAAATTCTGCAAATAGGAATTAAACCAGGTGGAAATTTTCAAAAGAACCAATTAGTATTGCCAAAACAACAACAACCACAAAAAAACCAGTCAATTATTTAAAAACAGAAACAAAAACATCACTCTAATGGGGGAGTCGAAACAATAAAACAGGTAATTATGTAATGACGTTGTAAACGCAGCCATGGAGATTAGCAGATGGCGTACTGAATGCCTGCAGACACGTGGCTCTGGTATGGGCTCTGAAGAAAAACAAAACCTGAAATGTAGAAGGAGAAGGAGTTGCATCAAGTTTTGAAAGACATAGAAGTTTGTAGACAAGGAGAGAATTCCATCTAGAGAAAGGGAGTAGGTGAACAGAGGAGGTTACCTGCAGCCCGTGTCACTCAAACAGTGAAGAGTCAATGATGACTGGGACTGTGGACACGCCAAGCTGCAAAGGACTGGTGATGCTATACAGCAAGCTAAGCAATGCAGCCATCAGAGGATGGAAATGTAATATGTCCAGCTTTATTTTTGATATTGGTCACTTTTAATGACCATGTGGCGAATAGAGTAGATGGTTCAGCAAGACCGAAGCCCTGGAAAAGAGGCAGGAGACTGGCCAACAGCCTGTTTGAAAAGTGATGCTATAAGGAAACTTTTCCTTATTTATTTTGTCACTCTAAGCCCTCAGCCTAGAACCTTGAGTCAGGCATGCATGAAGAAGTAAATTTGTTCAACATGGAAATCAAATGGTTTCCCAAGCTGACAATAATGAAATTATTCATAGATCCAGAACCAAAAGCAGTATGTCTATGGACAGCTCAGCAGGAATCCCTAGCAGCATAAACACTGGGTGCTGCTTTGAGGTGAAATAACCTGATGAGATCTTGGTTTTCAGTCTCACAGTCCTGAAGATGAACCGGCCATTGACAGAAGACTCGAGGCCTATTTGTCATGACAGCATCAGATCTGGGTCCGGAACTTCTGTGCAAGTGGGAAAACGATATGCCAAAGAATCAGAGAAGCAGTCCATTCTCCCCAAAGCACCACAGTGAGGAGGTCAGTGGAAAGAAAACATGTTATTTAAAGGGAATAGGGGAAAATAACAGAAAGATAAATATGGATAGTGACACAAATACCAAGCCTGCATAGCCTATGTCTATACGTGTATACTGCATGAGGCTTCTTCATGTTCCAATTAACACTGCCATATATGTACAATATTAGTAATGATAATTATACTCTGCACATGCTTAATGTCTATCAATGTAGCTACAACTCTTAAATTCTCTTAAGATTCTTTCTACTAGAAACACACACATATATGTGTATATATATATATATACATATATATGTATATATATATCAAACCAATTAAATGTTGCTAACGGCTTTTCTAATTTGTAAACACTTGAATAAACATGAGCTTTATAAAATGCTTAATTAATCTGAAATGCCAATTTAAAACTTGAAGTAATGCACAATAAGCATCATTCTAGCTCAGGTTGTCATCCTATATCAGAGATTGCCACAGGTACAAAGACATGGTACCACATTTCATCAGTCCACTCTCATGGATTGAGATTTGGAAATGACCAGAAGTGGTTAGTTTTCTGTGCAAACCATTTAATAAAAAGTCAGACCTTGTGAACTTTTTATTCAGAAAATTACCTTTATATCAATGAAAATGAAGCCCAGATTTTATATTTCTGTGCTTTCATTGTATACATCGGACTCAAACTCATCCATCTTGCTGCAGTCAAAGCTGCATATGCATTCATGTCTAAGACCCAAAGTGTTGTCAACTTAGAGCTCTGTAACAACCTTGCTTGCAATCTATTACATTCTATTTTTTTCCACATCTGTTTTTCAAGTACTGGGCATTAATTTCATGGTCCTATTGAGGCTAAGCTTGTGCTTTAGATTTAAGCTATGTCCCCAGCTCACAATTTGTAGTTTTCATATAGAGACAAGGTCTCAGAAAGTGGCCAAGATAGACTTGAGCTTGCATTCTCCTGGCCCTTGCGTTGGCAGTAGCTGGGTACAGGCCTTGTACCACTATATCCAGCCCCCCTAAAACTGATAAGAATAATGTGTGTGTATGTGTGAGATCCATGGAAGGTGAGTTTGGAGTCTGACAAGCAATCCTTAAGTGATTATCACAGCACACACATTAGACATTCAAACATGCTCCAATAACTACTATGCAAATTAACAGCGATGAGATATGAGAGCTGCCCTAAAAAGAGAAAAGGGGTATGTAGAAGTACAAATCCTGGCACAGGGTCTGTTTCCCACCTTTGACCATTTATGTTCCCAAATGAAAGATATACAAAGCCTTCATATTTTTTAAATATGCCTTAGGCAGCACAATAGCTGGGCAACCGTCTACCCTCCACGCTGTTAGAATCCATTTTCCCATTGATAACCCCAAATTATTACTTACTATTACTATGTTTCATCTGGGTTGTTCTTAGCTCCAATTAGCCAATTCACATGGCCATGTTTTCTTTACCTCTACCCGACAGTGGCTCTCTCTCCCCACTCTCTCTCTCTCTCTCTCTGAAAACTAAACCACATCTATTTCTCTTCTGCCCAACTATTGGCTGTCGGCATCTTTATTCGCCAATCACAATTAACTAGGGTCAGGGTCACTCAGTATCTTACATGAGGACTCTTGAGGACTTTTCTGCAAACAATTTTGGGGGGCTGAAAATTAGCATTAGAATAGAAGCAGTAGGAGGGGGTTGATAGGAGAATGGGCAGAGGGCAGAGAGCTTAGGGAACTTATGGGGAGGGGTGAACCGGGAAAGGGAAAATCATTTTGAATGTAAACAAAGAATATTGAAAATAAAAAATTATATAAAAAAAGTTCTAGAACTGTTTTAATCACTCATAGTAAACTAAACATGTAGCCCCTTATGGAGATATATTGTATCGTTGATCACAATGATTTGTGTTTGACTTGAGAATAAATGACCTCCTGAAAAATAAATAAATAAAAAAGAATAGAAGCAGCATTAGATCAACCCACGACAGGGGAAATCCTTCCTCTTTCCTGTATTACATAAGTTTGGTAAAATAGAGGTGAAAAATAAGAAAGGCTTCAAGTAACATTTATGGCACTCTTCAAGTATAATGCCTTTCTCATGAAGAAACTGGTTAAGTACATTAGGTAAGGCATTGCAAAACCAGAGTAAACCAATAAAAGAACTCCTCTAAACAGACCCTGTTACAGACTGTAACACTGAGGCACAGAAAGAGGGGTAAGGTACTGAATGTCACAGTGGTTAATGACAGGTGGACAGGGCATCTCTATGTCCTCACTTATGAGTCCTTAATTGCTCTTTGTACAGCATTCTGTGAGCTAGAGTGTGCCAATACCCCTGAAAACATCCTATGTTGTAGCCCAGGCACCCTTCCTGCTAGGGCAGTCTCTATACATTTATGTTCCTTCCTGATACTGGTTCTTCATGGGTCGATCTTCCCAGACACTGAGGAGAATATCGTGCAGGAGAGAATTCAAAGCTTCAGTGAATTGAGGCAGATTGCATCTACTGCTCTTCCTTTATCTTGTGGCCAGCCTCTCTATTATAGAAGGAAATTAAGTTGGTCTGGCATGATTCACTCTCCACAAAACCTTGTGTGCTGCTCAGAACTACTCAGGAACACCTTTCTACGAGATTGCAGTACAATTTTTAAAATATATATATATATATATATATATATATATTATTTTATTTTACTATCTTCTTGGTAGTTACCACTAAGGTGACCAGTGTGTAATTTGTGGGTACTTGCCTTTCCAAATACCAACTTTGTAAAAGCAGGCTCTAGATGTATTCTATTCCTTATAGACCTTTCCCATGTTATCATTAAAATGTATACAAAGTAGTAATAGAAAACAAAAGGAAAAATCATTAGAACCCACTAATGCTACTACTACGTCAAATTTTGTCAGGTGTGTTTTACAACTACCTTTTTCTTTTTATTCTTGTCTCTTCTTTTTCATTCTTGACTCTATAGTCTTACTCTTGATCATATGTTCTAGCTAAACTGTTTCTTAAAAACATAAGTAAAAATAAATAAATAAATAAATAATCTCTGAGGCACCTACTGTGTTCTTCTCCATTGTCAGTGCTTACACATCTTCCCTCATTACCTCCTTTCTGTTGTTGTTGTTCTTATTCATGTGGCATGGTTGATTTGGTTTATTTGGGGGTTTTATTGGTGCTTTGAGGCATGGTCTTTGCATTAGGCCTGGACAGGCTGAGGCCTCCTCATCCTCCTGCCTCAGCTTCCCAAGTTCTATGATTATAGTATAGCACAGCTACCATGCCTAGTTTACACTTAAAGAGCCTCACCTCCCTTTACAGAAGGATAGCATCAGCATGTTATGATTTTTCCTCCTGTGACTACTGGCCATGTTACCCTGAAGGTGCAGGACAGAGGCAAATGCCATTTATCCATCCTTCTGTATTCTTTCACGTAGCATTTGCCACTGAGTGCTTACTGGTAGATACAGGTACATTTTCACTGTAAACTGCTTTTGTAAGATGATCCCTGGGACACCTGGACAAATACCTGTTTATCCCAGACAAGAAGTTAATGATAAAACAAAGAAAGAAATTCAACCAAGACTAGCTGGTTGAGCCAATGAGTTAGGAAGCACAGGTGAGGGGGTTACTTACAAAATCCTCATTGGCTAAGATAATTATCTCACTGAAAATTTATTCTCACCAGGGGTAATGAATCACAAAAGTTGCATCACTAGAGCAACCTGAACATCCTGCAGACAGCACGACTCATGATTTTCTCTTACCCTCAAGCATTATTTTCTGCATATATAATTTTCCCTGCATGAGCCTCATAAGTTTGGTGAGCTTCCTGTGTCTTTTAACTCTTTTGATAGCATATGAACTTTACTTACAGAACTTCAAATGCAGTATTCCAAATTTATTTGGACTTCACACCGATCCTCACTTGAAATCTACATTCTAAGATTCTTCTATAATTTCTGCTTTACAGATCTGTTATTTTTTAAGTACTGAGTATTAAGGCAATGGTCTTGCTTATGCTTATGTTCTTGCTAAATTATGTGTTCTATCACTAAGTTATACATAAATCCCATATGCAGTCCTTTCTCCCTTGCTCCCTCCAGGGAAGAATGTTTCAGAACAAAATAAATCATTTCACAATAAAATGGGCAAGGCTGATGTTCTTGTTGAACTTACTTTCTAATGGGTAATTCAGGCAATGCACCCAAGTAAACATAGTTTTGCCCGTTTATAATTTTTTAAAATTACCAAGACTGAAGGATATGCTAGGAATGTTACCAAATAAGTTCAATTCAAGGAATACACACACACACACACACACACACACACACACACACACACACACATATCGTCCATGTGGTCCTGTCTTAGTGTCTTCCCTAGATTTTCTCAGCCTCTTTTGAACAGCCATTCCTTGGGCGTGCACATGTGGAAGCCTTGTGAGGCACCCAGGAGAACTGCCAATCCATCCCCCACTTGAAGCAAGCAAACAAAGAAGCCAAAGTTTGAGAAATTTGTTACATTCTCCCTCTTTTTCTTCATTCTTCTTATAACCTGCAGTATAATCTAAAGATTTATCTTCAAGGAGGACTTTGGAGGAGCTTGATTACACAGCTTAGGGTTTTAAATTTTCCTTTGATCTTTTAGGCGACTGTGTTTCTAAAACAACAGTCCTGATAACAGTGGATTAGACACTCTTTGTTGGCCCACAGACCAAATGGAATCTACTACCTTTTTTTCCCTTAAGAGCCATATATTTTACATATAGCCATGTATGCCTGGAGCTATGTTTGATGTGAATATTTCATTTTTTGATACTATGAAACTTTCCCCACAGTGAAGGCAATAAACTCATTCCCTGCTGCCACCTCCGCAGCTTAGGGACTGACCAGGATGAAACAACAAGGAATGAAGAAATGACAGATACCATATGGAAAAGCTGGCATTGGGAAGGTCATAAGGTCTGATAGAAATGTACTAAGAGCATCCCAGAAACTTAGAGCATTTTGTTTCATACATCTGAATCAAGAACGCAAGTTTATTCTCTCCTCATACAGCTGAACGATGAGGTAGGTTTAGCTAATCTTTGTAGAAGGCCTCTACAGGGGAGAATTCTCAGGCTAAAGACAGGAGAAAGGAGGAAGCTGTACCTCTTCTACTTTCTGCATACATAAACCCAGGTACTAGGGGGAAGGCTTTGACATTCCCTTAGTCTGACTGAGGATAGACTTAGCCATTCCATGAGGCATTGGGGTGCTTCACATGTCAGTGTTTATGTCAGTCACACACATTCACTCCGGAGTTACCTGCTCCTATAACCCTCCACTTTCAATAGTTACCTTAGCTTATTTGAATTCTTCTGATAAAACTGAAACACACTCAACAGTGATAGCTATAGACAAAGTAATATATTGCTCCAAATGGATAATTGCTGCTTCCATCTGAACAGTACATGTATAAAGTATGTTGTAAGACCAGCTTTAAACCACTTAAGAAACAACATCTTATATCCATACAAACTCAACAAGCAAGAGACCAATGCCATGCTGCAGTGTGGGGGAATGCTGGGACAGGAAAGCGGGAGAGGGTTGATTGGGGAACAGGGGGATGGGAGATAGGTTATGAGACTTTGGGGGTTGGAGCAGGAAAGAGGATAACATTTGAAATGTAAATGAAGAATATATCTAATAAAAAAGATAAAAGAAAAAATAAAGAAGAAGACTGACTATTTTAAGGACTTGCATAGGTGGAATCATATGGCTTAGACCTTCTGTGACTAGTTTATTTCACCTAGAAAAACGCACACCTGATTCACCGAAGTTGTCACAAAAGCCTCCCCTTTGCTCTGAACCTAATGCTTCTCTCTATGCATTTGCTCTGCGTTTTTCTTTCATCTACTCGTTATCGCTTAGACCGTGCAGATATTTTTGTTTGTTTGTATTTTTGTTTATAAATTTTGGCTCTTGTCCCAAATGATGTAATGGACATGAGAGTGTTTCAAGTCATGTAATGTCTGGACTGTTTTGTTAATGGTAGGATCTCTGGCTTGCAAGATCATAGAAGTTCTATATGTGATTTCTGGAAGAAAAAAATAACTTAATATTTTCCCATATTGCCTGCACCATTTAACATTACTATCTACAGTTTTCAAGTCATTTAATTACTCTCTATCTCTGCAAAATCTCAGCTTCATTTTTATTAATAGCACCCATCCTAACAAGTGTGATATGGTATTTCACCACTTTGCAAGACAGACTGTCATGAAATGCAGCACTGGACCATCATTTCCCCATAGAAGAAGAACCTCAAACAAGCTTAAACAGAGGCAATAATAAAAAGTTATAAAGTTACTCATAATTTTGGTAGGTATAAACAAAAAAAAAAGTTACTCTGCCATCTAAGGAGTTTCAGACATGCCTTGCCTTGTCCAAATGACCAGCTGATGCTTCCATCTGAATTGCTCTAGCCTAATAGTTGGTTGTCTCTGGATTCCTCTTATCAAGACAAACCAGGATCTCACTCACTTGAGTTCATATCCGCTACTTTGTTGCTATATGTTTTTTGACCACAGGTGTGTCTGATGGGTTTTGGCCATAGCATCCTTGCCTTTAGCCCACTGGACACTAATAACATCCAAACTCTAGTCGTGACAACTATAAACCATTTCCACATACTGCTAAGAGGTCTACACTTAGGGGTGGCTGATTTCTCATTGAGGCCCTGTGTGGTCACTAAGTCAAGATTTTATATCTAAGGTCACCCTGGCTGTCAACACATTGATAAATATTGTCAGTCATTGAAAACCGAACTGAAGGGATCTCCTGTTCAAAACGATTCTATGAATTTTCTTTGTCTTCCTTATTTCCTTCATTTTCTTAACATCTCAAGCTCATTGTGAAATTAGCATTTCATTCATTTATGACTTGAGCCCTTTGTGTAGCATTTGAATGGATTTTGTTATAGCTTTTGGTAAATACCTACCACTTGTAAAAGAGAACAGCCGACATGTAGTTATATTTTTTTTAATAAAATCTGTTTTGCATGGATTTCAAGCCCTCCAGGCACCCTGGTATCTGTTGTTGTTTTTTTATTTACACTCACTAGAGAATCTCGAAAACCAGGGATGTTTCCAAAAACTGCTGTGAGAAGTTAGTCTTGTGTTTATTAATTTTTTGTGCATATGCCCATAAAGCCTTGGGGCAAAGAGTTCATTTAAACAAATATAAACGATACATAAATAACCCATTGCCCAGAACTCCTCTCTATGATTAGTCCCACTTGGAACAGCAGGACTATTTTGTGATTCCCACCTGCATGCTGTTAGAAAAGGATGGTATTGTACTCATTGTCAAGGGTACTTATCGTATTTTAACCACAATAGAATGGAATACATCACACTTACTCACTTGAACAGTGGTCCTAATCACCCCCAGTCTCCCTTAGACTCTGCTATTTGTTGTATTATTAACATTCTTTTGCTATAAGCCAAAGAAATCCATCCTGTCTAGGTTTAGATGTAAGCTCTTATTAGAAAAAAATAGATAATAAAGAATAAAGCAAAGAAATCAGGAATAGGTAGGGGCAGGAGCTCTGAGAAACTTCATGTTAGGCTGTGTGGCAGTGTCTTTCCTGGTCTTCAGGGAACTGAATGGACTTAAGCCTTCTTGGTGTATAAGTTGCTTTTGCTTTTCTCAAGCAGATATATGTAGGATAAAGTACAGCTGGCCTTTGAGAGGTCATATGACAGTTCTTAGAACACAGAAGGAAAGTCTCTGTGAGACTACATCGAATGGGAGACATTCAATTATTTTGTTGTAAAGCAAAAAATTATTTAAGTGACATGCAGGTACTAGGCTCTGGAGATCTGAAGTGCACTGGGGAGGGATTCTGGTCATTAAATATTAGGGATTTAAAATAATTCAATGAAAACTTATAATTGAGGGAGAGATAAACATTTGACAGAACAGGGCTTTTCACTTAAAGACTGCTATACTACATTCACTGGAAGATATTAAATTAGTGTGCTGGGAAGAGAAAACGGTTCTCCAGTGTCATGCCTGTCATGTTCCCTGGAGTCTTTGAATGTATTGGAGTATATGGTCAAGAGTAATAAAATGTGTAAATCAGCTATCTTGAAAATTAAAAGATTACCTATTATTTGGCATATATGAAACCAGAGGGCCATCTCTTACATGGTTGGGCTTCATTCATTCAGATAAAGGCCAGAATAGAAGGGAATACTGGTTCTCCCTCGTATAGACTTAATCCTATGGGCCAGGGGAATGTCACACATTCTGTACTAAGTCTGTCTATTCATCCATCCATCCCTCCCTCCATCCATCCACGGGGGAGCCTAGTGATTTCTTTCATAATCTCTCTAATACATTGTATAAGGAAAAGAGATATTCTATGAACATTGATTTTTATTCTAATTATGCACACACAGTGAAAAAAGCAGCAATTACCACTACCTCATCAATTTATATAAGTACAATACAAAGTCACAATTATTTTTTAAAAAATGCAAAATAAAGGAAACAAAATAGTCTAGAAATTGTCCTGTATCTTGTCTAATGGAACTCTCCTCTCTTCCTTCCTTTCCTTATTTTCTTTCCCTACACACATCTGTGTCCAGTAAATGACCATTCAGCCAGTATCGGATCACCTGAATGATGGAGTTCTGTAAGCATATACAACACAGTTGTTGAAATGAGCAATGTCTTAACAATGCCCACTAACTATATACTCCTTACCTATTGCTCAGCATTTAAGCCATTTTTAATTTTAATGTAGTCAGCAATATCAACAAAGGCATCCTAAGAGTTACTGGCATAAAAGAATAGAAGTCATAGGTAAAGATCCTGTTGATCCAAGATGATGATGATGATGATGATGATGATGTGTGTGTGTGTGTGTGTGTGTGTGTGTTTTGTGTGTGTGTCTATCGATCCATTAACTTGCCATTATTAAGTTTTGACTAGGCACTAACTTTTCAAAATGGAATTTTGAAGACAACAAATACTAGAAGTCATGATGGGAACATGATTTTCAAGATGGCTCCTGGTTATGTTGGGAAAATCCCATCAAGATTGAAATTTAAGACTGGTAATAGTCTTACTAGTAATAGCCACTGGGTGAAAGACACAATTCTCAGAAATTTAAAAGACCTACAGATTGCTTTCTGTTTGCTCAGGGGCAACGGTCTTGGTGTCTCCTGCTTTCACCTCAACAAATTTTAAATCACTGTCTTTGGCTGACACTGCTGTTCTTTTTCTTGTCCCCTATATCACATATATATCAATTTAAACAAAATGCTAACTTACTTCTCAAAAGGAAAGCCATTTAAAATCAAATCATTAAGTTGGGGGAAGTTGTAGTCAAGTGATTAAATTTTAAATATTTAAAGTACTTCAATGAAAATATAGCTTTAGAGTCAGAAGAGATCATTTGACCCAAGAATGCACACACATACACACACATACATACACACACATATATGTGTGTGTGTATATATATATAATATATGTTAATGTTAATATATTAACATATATGTGTATATATTAATGTTAGTATATATATATATATATATATATATGTGAGATTTTTATCTTTCAGTTCTCTATATGACAGGGAGTTTCAAAGACATTTAGTCTATATTCTCTATTTTTCACATGAATAATTTCTAAATCTATATCAAGTGCCAAATGCAAATTTATTATACTTTTTAATTGGCTCTATAATGGGCTGAGTGACAAAAACATATGATTTAATATTCTTCATTATGGTATTGTTTATGTTCTGTAGGAAAGTTTCTTTATTACTATTTAACCACATTAAATTTCCCTAAGGAGCATGATTATCCATTAATGCTCCAAAGAGATGCATCACCCTGAATGGGCTAAAGAACTGAGTATCATATTTGATAGAGACCAAATGCCTAGGGTCTCTAGGGAGGGAAGTGCCTGTCCTATGTGACTTGAGTGAAAATGAACCTGGTGACAGGGTAAGGGTTATACAGGCTGGGGCTAGATATTTTTGGACTTAACAGAAAAAGTCATGTTATAGCTTGAAGTAAAATGTAAAATTATTCTTAAGATTCTCTTGTTCACTAACCTAGGTGGAGATGATAAACTTCCAAAATTAGATTATATGTCTTCATCGTGACCATCATGAGCCTTTACTAAAGCAGGACTTCTCGTCAATTCTTATTAAACAACTGTCCATATTACTAAAGAATCAGTTTTAGGTGCAAAAGGCAGTGAAGTCCTGAAGATTTATGTCGACGTGTTAGAAAGACACAGTAAAAGTGATTTCTAAAGTTGAAGTGGGAATTTATTTACAATTTTTTGAGATATTTTCTTTGGCAGGGCTTTTAAAAAAAATAAGAGCAAAGGAAATCACTCCTTTTAAATCATTCATTTCTGGAACTAAACTCGCAATAATTCTCAAGTAGGATACATCTCTTGGCTTTATCCATTTTCACTTCATTATTTTTCAGCATAATTCAAACAACATTTTATCAGTGGAGAAGCTAGTTCAGAAATCTAAGCCATTGAAGGTCTTGCCAATAAATCATTTCAGACTCCCAATTCATGCCCCAATTATCTCCGAGGAACAAAGAGCACTTACACAGAGACATCCCAATTCCATTCAGACACTCACTCACCATGGGTCTACCAACTTCCTGCATGGTGAGGAGCCCTTGGGAGATAATAAACATACAACATTTTTATTAGAAGAGCAAACAAATGCTGTAGTAGACTGCTCCCTTCTCCAGACTAATTCAATCATTTTTTTTTTTTTTATCTTTTCCTTGGCTCCCATCCCTTTGGACTTAATGTCCTCCAACTCTGCCTAAAAATGATGCAGATTGTTTTCTTGTTACTGACCTTTGGTGCCTCTATTTCCAATGTGTGGAATGTTTCCACCACCCAGCCTTCTGTCGTTTATCTCTTCAGATAACAGCTGTATCCATCTTTTTTTTTAATGCAACTCTTTTTGATCCCTAGTCCAGAACAGCTACCTTTATTATGTTTTTATTATAGTTATGTAAACATTAATGTGGTTATTTTTCTAATATCTTCCTCTCTGTCCATAATTGCTATGAAAGATAGACTTGGCGTTTCTTGTGAGCTGTTGTCAACAAATATAGTTCAGGGAAAGTGAAAAGAATACTTGCAGACTTGTTGACAAACTAAAATTCTAAACAGATCACCAAGGGATGGATGATGTGACTGGAAACCAAGTTGTAAGAAAACACATTGAAAGATGAAAACAGAAAGCAAAAGAGATAAGGTTGATGAATCTTAATAAAGGTTTAAGAGACTTCCACCAGTGATGGCTAAATACTGTGGGACATCATAATGACAGAGATATGAGGGTAGACTGTTGTAAGATGTAGGAAAGATGGATTGGTGACATTGAAGACAATTCTAGATTCTTTGTAGTTCACTATAAAACTCCAGCATAATGAAGAAAGGCACAAGGTGGACAGAGGAATCCAGAAGACTCTTTGTGGAAAATGACAGAAGGTCAGGAGGGAGTGTTGAGATTGAGCCAGGTTGCTGAATGTACAAGCAGAGAAGATAAGTTGCAGAGAATTTGAAGAGTTTCATGACAGAATTAGAGGCATCTTCCCCATGCACCATACAAAGTAGTATCAGGAGACATGTATTTTAGGAGGAGAAAATAATACCAAGATTTCACTTTGCTATGAACATGACTTTCACGGAATAAAAGAGAGTATGCACATGCACACATAGATATAAATAGATATGTATTGAATAGTAACCATAAAGAACTGTAAGCAGTTATTTACAGGCAGCACTTTATTTTAGCCCACCAACATGAGTGAATGGTACTATTGTTCCCTAAGAGTTAAGATAAGTTTTCAAAGTCTGAGGCTGAATCAAGATTCAGACTACACTGTCTCCAAAGTACTTGTGTATGATTCAGTAAACTGTGCTATCTGTCATTTAGGGGTTAGTCCATCCCATAATTAAAATTAACCATTATTAACCTACTACAATTATTCAGTATTAATCTAATATGAGTAACTATTATATGTTACATATAATTATATATGTAATTATCATTATTATATAACATACAATATAAATTATATTCATAGACTATTACCAGATCATCCATTAAAAACAAAATATATTAATACTGTTTTATTTGCATCTAATCATTATGATATTATATTGGTTAATACATTGTTTTGTATATAATCTAATATATTAAGTACATATGGTAATTAACCTCCATACTAGAAAATCCGATGACATTAGAGCACATTAGAAAATAATTACAAAGCCGGGCGCGGTGGTACATGCCTGTAATCCCAGCACTTGGGAGGCAGAGGCAGGCAGATTTCTGAGTTTGAGGCAAGCCTAGTCTACAGAGTGAGTTCCAGGACAGCCAGGACCACACAGAGAAACCCTGTTTTGAAAAACCAATAATAATAATAATAATTACAAGATATAAAGTTTGCTTAATGCTTTATGTAAGCAATTCTGCCAACTCTTCTTCAGACAGCACTGCTTTCAACTCTCTTTTGAAGCATGTTCCTCTTCCCTTCCTAGGTACTAACACTGTTCACAGGCTGTACACACTACCATTTATAGCTCTAGTCTCAGACTATGTATTCACTCAAAACTCTTCCCTCTTACACTAGCTTAGGAGATGACTTAGTTCATATTCAAGTTTCGGTCCTTCTTAACCTATCTACTCAAAAAACCCTGAATCCTAAGATTAACTTTCCTGTAGCCTTTAATAATTCAATAATCACTTAGCAGTGATTTTAGATATCAAGTTTCAATATTTATAGATGCAAAAAAAATTGCATGTTAAGAACATAAAAATATCCAGACTTGCACAGATAGTAGTGACTAGAACCTTCATTCCAATCAGTTGAATCAAAATTAATAAGCCATATGGAACAAGTAGGTCTGGTCATCTGAAAGATGTATGTGAAACTTCAAGCCAGGCACTGGTGAACAGGTGAGGTTTAGACACTGGTAAATATGGATGTCTAGGAGGATGGATCGGAGAATTTCCACCATCCCAAGAAATACAAATGACAGAGACACTCTTCCCGGACATAAAGATAAAGATATACCTGGCTTGAATGAGTCCAGGGTATTGGCCCTCAGTTTAATCAAGAATCCCTAGGACACAAGTTATTTGCAAGGTCCTGGATCTGCAGTAGCTTAAATAGCCTTCTTGAATTTGGGTGATCAGAGGAGAGAATAGAGATGGATGAGCCCTCCACGGGAGCAGGTGGCATAATCAGCTGTGTCTGTGTTTCCTGGTGCCACCTGGACTTAAATGCCCTGTGCTGAACACCAGTGAAAAATGGCCTTTCATTTCACTTAGGATTCTTTCCTGATCCTTAATGTCTTCCATAATTAAGGAGTAACTACCAAGGTGTGGGGCATTTCCAGGGGATTAATGGCCAGCTGGGAGAGTTGATGGCCCGGAGCTGAGTGGGGACTCATTAACCTCAGCTGGTCATTAATTCCTTAGGCACTGCCTGGGGTTGGGGGTCCTGAGGGCAAGGACTTCATTTGCCTGTATTTCAGGAAATGGGGAAAAAAAAGTAAACTTGAAAATACACAAAGGCTCAATTCCTCTCCTGTGTTAATGCAGAATGGCATCTCTGGAGGTCCAATGGCATTATGTTCTTTAGTCTTCTGTGTGAGGGAGAATTCTTGTCCTGGGTGCTAGTGATAAAGATGGAAAGTAAGTGAGATGGCTCCCAGAAGTGACAACTGATGGGAAAAGGACAGAATATGCTAAATGAATGACGGTTAAAGGGTAACATTTCAGGCCAACTAAACCTAGTCCTTGCTCAAACACACAAATACAGGCAAGGAGGACTCCAATAACATCGAATCTTCACTCTTCTTACCTCCCTCTCTCCCTCCCTGATTATTACATAGAAGCAAGTAGAAACCTATTTCTGCGTGGTGAAAATGTGTGGGGGAAACCCTGAATGCCAGTGCTGGAGTCGGTGGATGGGTGGGTGGTAGGGGGAGCACCCTCATAGAGGCAGGAAGAGGGCAAATGGGATAGAGGGTTTCTGAAGGGGAGAACTGGAAAGGAGAAAATATTTGAAATGTAAATAAAGAAAATATCCAATCCAATAAAACAAACAAACAAACAAACAACCCCCCCCAAAAAAACCCTTAGGAGAAAGTCTTTCAGGTATAGTGAATTAAGCAAATGATACAATGTTAGTACTAGAATATAAAGAGAGACATAACACCAACATGGGCCATCTATTTTGCACCTAGAATATGAGTTCTTTGGAATAAGCAATTGGAGAAGTTGCCATGACATTTTCCAACCTGCCTGCTCCATATTACAGAACTCATCCGTTGAGCACAGTTCCTAGAAAACAACTTTGCTTGTGTAGGTAAGGATATGAGGGTCAAGGGTGCTCACCATACAACATATAGAACAGCAAAAACACCAGTCTGCCTAAATGTTCCTCACAGGAGAACAGAGAGATAGCATAACAGAACATCATCTCTCTGAAGTTAAGCCAACTCTTAAAAGACTGAAGTGAAAAAGACACAGGCAAAACTCCTTAAATCAATTACAACAGGGAAACATGAAAGGGAGACATGTGCTCTATGATACAATAAAGATGAACATAACATATTGTCCAGTTTGGTCTGTGTGGATACATGGAGACAAGTCAGAGAACAGAATGTGTCTGGAGGCAAAAACAGAGGGATACACACATTACAACCCAGGGAACACAACCCCAGCTATTTCTGGAATACAGCTTCATCTATATTTCTATTTTTACTTTCTTTCCAAAACCTCTGTTTTTATTCAGTACTTGTTCTTATTTTATTTTAATTAATATAAAAATGAGAGAACATTGAAAAATGCACATACTTTATAAGGTCATTGAATGTCTTAGGAATTATATAGTAGGTGAGAAGAATAGACATTCTCCAGCTGAATTCCTAGAACCCAAACTTACTGAAGACTTTCCTTCTAGAATGGTATTCTGAAGAACTGTTTGTCTTGAACTAGGGGGAGAAAACGTCTTCTAATACAAATATTGCCTGAAAAACAATGGAAGCCATTGCAAGATGGCTATTGGCTATTACCTCTTTGCCAGAATTCATTTAATGAGAGGAGTTAGTGCCCCCAAAGTATGTGGTAGGAACAAAATGACAGAAGATAATGTCCTGTATGGTTTAGCAATAGCCTCAGAGCTTTGTTTCTTGGGCTCCAGATAAACCACATAGTAGGTACTTACTGTGTACCAAACTCTCTCCTTATGTACTGCAAATGTAGGCATATAGGAAGTCTAAATTCAGAGTAAAATTACTCTCCTATCTCTTTCCATTTCTGATATTTGTTACCTATTTACTCACGTCAAACTATTTAAATTTGTTATCTTCAATTTTCTCATTAATAAAATTAGAAGTCTAATAATACTGGATTCATAGATTGCAGCAAGGATTATGGAAGATAGCTATGTAGCATGGTGGTTTGTAATAATTTAATAGGCAGTATTCATTATTTAGAAAGGCTGCTATTACAAGTCGCCACTGGCCCTGGAAATTGGGATCAGTCACTATACTATCACACGAAAGTATTAGCTCTGTAATTTAAGTGACTCTGTAGGACAAACTTTCATTATTTGCTAAATGAGTTGAATAACAAATTGAAGCAAAATATGTCAAGGTATAAAAAGATACTGTCAAATGAGTTTCTTTTTATTCTGATAAATAAAGTGGATTGTTGTAGTTTCCAACGACTTCACAAGTGATCTGGCAGAATTCTTTGCTTTTGTTAGTTATTTCTCTTCAAATATTGTGGCCAAATCCCATTGTATTCCATACAGAGAATTTCACCTTAAAAGTAGTAGTGGTGCTGGAGAGATGGCTCAGCGGTTAAGAGCATTGACTGCTCTGCTGGAAGTCCTGAGTTCAATTCCCAGCAACCACATGGTGGCTCACAACCATCTGTAGCAGGATCAGATGTATTCTTCTAGTGTGTGTCTAAAGACAAATGCAATGTACTCATGCAGTGAGGCAGTGCATTTATTTATAAAAATAGATAAATGTTTAAAAGAAAAGGCAATATAGAAGTCTGCAAGTGCACACAAATTGGGGGGGGGGGGGGAAGCAGGGAGAATGGGCAGAGAGATGAATGGACTGGGAGAATCAAGGCAGTAAAACTTCCACTTTCATTTTTGTCAGAGCTGGGTCATTGGATCTTGGAAATTGTTGCATATGAAGATCATCAGTTGGAAGTTTCTCATTTTAAGTTGGTGCAAAAACAAATGTTTTAAGATGTCACAAAGATGGAATTCAAACTGTGAACCTGTGAAGGAGTCTTTCCTGTCATCCCAGTCACTCCATCTGGGTACTCTGCCTTCTTTGTCTGAGGCTTTCCTGGTGGCCTCAGAGACCCTGCAGGTCACTCACCTTTAGCTTCCCTAAAGTTTAATCTCATTTGCAACTAAACTTTACTTCTTGTTTTCTGGAAAGGGAAGAGAAATTGTACTGGCAACACTTAACATAACTGCAGATGGTATGCAGTTTCTATATGTTATTTTAGATTTATTTCCTGTGTATGAATAGTGCCTGTAGCAGTCAGAAGAGGGCATCAGACCCGGAATCAGGATGGTTGTGAGTTCCCACTTGCTTTTTGGGAACCTAACCTGGGTCAGCATGCAAAAGAATGCAAATTGATCCATTCTTATCTCCTTGTACTAAGATCAAGTCCAAGTGGATCAAGAACCTCCACATAATGGAGAAAGAGGAACACTGCTCCACTGCTGGTGGGATTGCAAGAAGGTACAACCACTATGGAAATCAGTCTGACATTTCCTCAGAAAACTGGAAATGACACTTCCAGAGGACCCTGTTATACCTCTCCTGGGCATATAGCCAGAGGATTCCCCGGCATGAAATAAAAACACATGCTCCACTATGTTCATAGCAGCCTTATTTATAATAGCCAGAAGCTGGAAAGAACCCAGATGTCCCTCCAAGGAGGAATGGATACAGAAAATGTGGTATATTTACACAATGGAATACTACTCAGCAATTAGAAACAATGAATTCACAAAATTTTTAGGCAAATGGTTTGATCTGGAAAATATCATCCTAAGTGAGGTATCCCAATCACAAGAGAATACACATGGAATGCAATCACTGATAAGTGGATATTAATTAGGCCAGAAGCTCTGAATACTCAAGACACAATTAGCATTTCAAATGACTCCCATGAAGAAGTAAGGAGAAGGCCCTGATCCAGGAAAGGCTTGATCCAGCATTGTTGGGGAGTACCAGGACAGAGAAAAAGGAGGGAGGTGATTGGAGAATGAGTGGAGAGAAGGCTTATGGGACATATGGGGAGGGGGGGAACCAGGAAAGGGGAAAGCATTTGGAATGTAAACATCAAATTTAGAGAATAAAGAAAAATAAAAAAATAAAAAATAAAAGAATATAAAAAAGAACCTCCACATAAAACCAGACACACTGAAACTAATAAAAAAGAAACTGGGGAAGAACCTTGAGGACATGGGCACAGGGGAAATTTTCCTTAACAGAACACCAATAGCTTATGCTCTAAGATCAAGAATTGACAAATGGGACCTCATTAAACTACAAAGTTTCTGTAAGGCAAAGGACATTGCCAAAAGGACAAAATGGCAACCAACAAATTGGGAAAAGATCTTTACCAACACTACATCCAACAGAGGGCTTATATCTAAGACATACAAAGAACTCAAGAAGTTAGACTCCAGAGAGCCAAATATCCCCCTTAAAAATGGTGTACAGAGCTAAACAAAGAATTTTCACCTGAGGAATATCGAATGGCTGAGAAGCACCTAAAGAAATATTCAATATCCTTAGTCATCAGGTAAACACAAGTCAAAACAACCCTGAGATTTCACTTCACACCAGTCAGAATGTCTAAGATCAAAAATTCAGGAGAAAACAGGTGCTAGCAAGAACGTGGAGAAAGAGGAACACTCCTCCACTGCTGGTGGGGTTGCAAGTTGGTACTGCCACTCTGGAAGTCAGTCTGGCGGTTCCTCAGAAAAGTGGGAATGATACTTCTAGAGGAACCTGCTATACCACTCCTGGGCATATACCCAGAGGATTCCCTAGCATGTAATATGTTCATAGCAGCCCTATTTACAATATCTAGAAGCTGGAAAAAACCCAGATGTCCCTCAATGGAGGAATGGATACAGAAAATGTGGTATATATATATATATATATATATATATATATATATATATACACACACACACACACACACAATGGAGTACTATTCAGCCATTAGAAACAATGAATTCATGAAATTCTTAGACAAATGGATGGAACTGGAGAACATCATACTAAGTGAGGTAACGCAGTCTCAAAAGAACACTCATGGTATGCACTCACTGATAAATGGATATTATCCTAGAAGCTTAGAATACCCAAGACACAACGCACATATCAAATGATGTCCAAGAAGAAGGAAGGAGTGGCTACTGGTCCTGGAAAAGCTCAGTGCAGCAGTGTCAGGGAACACCAGGACAGGGATGTCAGAGGGGGTGGATTGGGGAACAGGGGGAGGGAAGAGAGCTTATAGGAGTTTCAGGGAGGGGAGATCCAGGAAAGGGAAACTCATTTGAAATGTAAATAAAGAATATATCAGGGGGGGGGGAAGAGAGAGAGCAACAAGGCTCTTAATGACTGAGCCAACCTAGAACAGATGACATCATAGAAAAAAATCTCACCTTTCTAGTTTTCGTTCATCAATGTTGACATCAGAGAGCGTCTTCATTTGCAATGGTTGACCATCAAATAACATTGCTTAATCACAGTCCTCTAGCAACATGATAGCAGGACTGAGGCAGAACTCTATCTTTGTCCATGTGTTTTTCAATTCCTTTTAGTTTTCTAAGACGTCGTACTGAAAATTTTAATCTTTGTAATAATGGCACAATAATCATACTTTGGTGGGTATAGTGTATTCTTTAAATGGAGTAACAGAAAGAAAAATACCAAGGAATAATATTTGGATGAGCCAAGTTTTGATGCTGTAATATTTTAATTTACATGAAACACCTAAACATATTAGCCCTTCCAAGGACAGTAAGATCTTTCAGTAACTCTAGGAACTTATCTTTATGTTTCATCCTCAGGAATTTGCCAGGAAAAAAAAAGTGTGTTTTTCGATGAGTATTTTAAAACCAACAATAAGGACTGGAGAGGCATCCAACAGGTTAAAAAACCTGGCTGCTCTTCCAGGGAAACTATGAATTGTTACAAGCAACTGCATAGCAGCTCACAACTGTTTGTAATGCCAATCCCGGTGGATCTGGCTTCTGTAGACATCAGGCAAGCTTGTGGTGTACAGACATACATGCAGGCAAAATAGCCACACACAGAAATAAAACTGGGGGCAAAAAAAAAAAAGCCATGAGGAATAAGAGAAAACACATTTGAAGTGGTGGCACATGCCTGCAATTCCAACACCTGGGAGGCTGAAATGCAAAGCTTCTTGTGAGTTTGGGGGTAAATTGAGCTACAAAGTGATTACAAAGCCATCCGGGCCCACGTAGCAAGAACTGTATAGTCAAGTCAATAATAAAGGAAAGTAATGGGAAGAGTAGTGAGTAAGAAGAAATGTAGAGAATGTACTAAGGGTTGCAATATGGCAGGCAGATGGCTAGACTTTTCTCTATGAAAAGCCCATACATGTCCAGTGAATCTGGAGGATTTCAGGTGTGAGCAGCTAGGACTAGCAGTAGGCATCCTTCCACCTTAGGAGGTAACAATTTGGATCTCTATCAAGACAATAATGCTCAAAGCATGGGCCTGGAATATGAAGTACCTGTACTCACTTTCACTCTCTGGAAATACAGATTGGAGGGCTGCATCAGGACCTCCTGAATTAGAAGTTCTTGAGCTGCACCCCCGCAGCCCTTTCATTTTTAGAATCCCCAGGTGATTTTTGATGCATATGAAATTTAGTCCATAGTCGCACTGGCAATTATACATAATCAAAGCTCTGGCTCCTAAGGGTAAGAGAAGGCGGACTCAATCTCAATTTGATGAGGTTTGGTCACCTCGGGGTCTGAGCACTACTAGTTATCAAACTGGTTTTAAAAATGTGAGAAACTCTCCTCTTTTGTAAGTCTCCACGTGTAAGGTTGGTAAAGAAATTACTTAATGTTACCACCTTCCTAAAATAAATGCTGAACGTTTCCTAAAACCCGGGGAAACAGGAGTCTTAGTCACTTGTCTGTTGCTATAGTAAAATATCAGAGGTCAGGGTTGGGGGCACAGGAAGGGATTTAATTTTGGCTTGTGATTTCAACTAAAAGTGGCCATGGTCTCTTGGATCCCATGCTCTCTCAGTCAATCACAAGGAAGTCTGGGGTAAAGGGAACATATTAACTCTTTGTGATTGAGTAGAAAAAAGAAATGGGGTGGCTTGTAGTGGAGTGGAAAAGTCACATCACCCCCATTCCAGAGCTTTTGCCCTTTGGCATGACTTTCTCCTCTTAGGAGAAAACTAAAAAAACTCAGATGCCAAGGATTTCATCATTGTTCAATGGAGTCGAAGGTGGTAGTTAATCTTTTAATGGTGGGCTTTAAGGATATTCCAAATCAAAACCATAAAAGTCTTTCTATCTTTTTAATTCTAGTTGATTTTTTTTCAAAGTGAGAAATTCTAGACTACAGATCAAAGCAGAACACAGTATAAATGGCTGAAGCAAGCTCCTGAAATACTTTATAAAGAAGACCTCGCCCTGTGTGCTTTTTAGATAACCTGGGGTAACCTAGGTGGGATTTTTCTCTTTCTCCAATCTCTAAAGCAAAGAACAAAAAATAAATTACAAAAACAAACAGGGAAGGCTTGTCTGGACAGAGCAAGAGGCCATTTCAAGGGTTCTTAGAAGCCTATTTAAAACGTTTCTTCAAAGAAGTCCCCGCAACAATTATCACAGCTCATTTGCCTGCAAATGTGCTCGCTGTTGTTAATCAGTCAGTCATTAACCCCAGTAATATCAATGTATTGTCACCATGCATTTCAAAGAGGCAAAGGCAGAGGGGCAGAGGGAATTACTCATTTGAAAGAGGCCATTACATTATTTATTCTCCCAAGGTAAGCCCTCAAAACAGTTTGTTTGTTTTTTTTTTCCAGCACTCTATCCAGTGGTCCTTTATTGAGGTTCAGGGCCAAGGTTTCCTCTGATTGCCAAGGAAATGGTCTCCCAGATCAAATAACACAGTTGGAAAAATCAGAAGATTAGGACAGAGATGAAATTCAGGCAAAGGTCTACAGTTAAGCGGTCTGAAGAGCAATTGTTCTTGCCTTCTTCACAAGAAAAAAAAAAAAAAAAAAAAAAAAAACAGAGACTCAAATGAAGAAGGCAGGAGAGGCCAAAGGGGAACTGACCATTAATTACCTAGAGGATAAACTCTTAATGTCGTTAGACTGCAGTTTTTCTCCTAAAGGTGGCCATTTAAAACTCCCTGTGGACATCAAGCCTGGTGCTTGTCCTTAAATCAGTTCTCTAAGCCCCCTGGCATCCTGCACATGCCCTATGGTATCTATCTCTTTCCACAACTTTATGAAGTAAGCAGGGGCTCTTAAATGATAGGATTACTGCGAATTTCTATGCAGAAATCCATAAATTTCTCCAAATTTATTTAAAGGTTTATTATGTAGTCTTGGGGTATAGCTCAGATTTAGAATCCTTCTCTCTCAAGCCCAAAGGCCTGACTCGGCTCTACAGCACCACAGAAACTGGGTGTGGTGGAACATGTCTCTAATCCTAGTACTGAGGAAGTGGAGGCAGGAGGATCAGAAGCCGGTGCTCAACTTTAGCTACTTAGTAAGGCTGAGGTCAGTATGAGCTACATGAATCTGTTTCTTTTAAATGAAAGTCACTAGAAAAAGCTATGCCAAGCTAGAGTTTTTGATGCCAATATATCAAATGAAATTACATTTACTCTTACATCTAATTTATTGGATCACACAAGAATGCCCATTTTTGTAGAGAAAGCAACATTCAGTATCAGAAATTTCAGCTTGTTCAATCTAACAAATAAATATCTAGTATAAGCTTATAAATTATATATATATACATATATAATATACATTAAAATAATTCCGACATGAATAAAATGATATTTCAAGGTTAGCACACAGTGTTTAATAGTATAGCTGAAAGATATTAATATATTTTAACTATTTTGGACTGAATTATATGTCTTAGTCATTGACCCCCGGGCTAAGTGAGATTTATTTTTTCTAGAATCAGGTTTTTAGGAGTATTTGTGTACCTCAGACATAAGGCATGGGCAGGAGAAATCTTCAAATGTGAGACAAGTCTTTCCTCCTTAGAGACTTGGCTGTTCAGCTTCTAAACATTTGAAGATTTCCTCTAAGAGGATCTTGTTAAATGTAATCAAATGTCCAGCAACAGGATCTGGGAGAAAGGAGAGGGAGGGAGGGAGAGTGACTGGGGGGAGAGGAGGTAAGAGAAACTGACGTCAGTCAGGATGTAATTTATGAAAGAAGAATAAATAAATAAATAAATAAATACCTCCTCCTCCTCATGAAGATGACACTTCTGATGACTGTTGTGTTTTATAAAAAGTAAAAGAAGCCAGGAGATATGTTTGGTGGAGGTCCAGTATGGTGCTGGGGACAGGGTATTTCTACTGCTCATGCTCAGGCATCCCTTCGCCCTGAGGTACCAGCCACATGATGGTATAGTATAGAATAGAGTTAATTTAGGGCATGGGCGAAGAGTTGCGGGGGTAGTAGAGACAAAGAAAGGGGGGGGGGAGAGAGAGAGAGAGAGGGAGAGAGAGTAGGAAAGTTGAAGCTGGCCATGAGCACATGGAGAGAGATGGTGGGAGGGGAGTGGGGAGAGCAGGGACAGAGGGGGAAGAAGGTAAAAGAGCATGAGAAGAGGAACAAGAGAAGAGAGTGAGGAGGAGGCAAACAGCCCCTTTTTATTCTGAGAGAGGTATACCAGGCTGTTGCCAGGAAACTGTGGGGTGGAGACTAGTAGAAATACCAACAATGGGCGAGAATTCGACCCCACAGAACAGCATGAAAGCACACCTGGAGCATGCCCATCTGCTTACTAAAGTCTGTTATAGAGGAACAGACTTGCATGCAACCCCTCCAACCTCATTTTACATACTCCCTTCTTCTTTTATGGCAATTTACATACATGAAGCTATCAATTTCATTAATTAGGCTTTAAAACTGCTATTTAAATAAGGATGAAACTTTTCATTTCCTCAGATAAAGCAATGCACCTAAATTATGCCTGTTGTCATAGATTGCCTGCCTGCTACTTTGCTAGAAGGCTTCAAAGTAGAACTTTGATGTGAAAAGAGTCTTAGGGAATATGCATATGAGAAATGATCTTGAAAAGAAAACTTTAACGCCACATCTTAGAAAAGTAAAAAAGTACAACGAGCTGGAACCCCACCTCTGTTACATGACAGGCAATAAAAATCAAAGAGGATTTATACCTTTGGATAAATTTGATGGCCATAAAAATAATATCTTTATTTGTGTCTGAAAATATCAGATGCCCACTGTTTCCAAACAAGGAGCTAGGCAGAAAATGCACTGGCTATTCGCGAATGCTCAGAAAAACAATAGAAAGCCCCCTGAGATGACCTCTGTGGGAGAGCCTGAGATCTTTAAAATAAATCTGACCCATTGGGAGCATACTAGTAGATGAGGTAATGACTGAACAAAAGGACAGGGTTTGGGCGGTAGAGGTGGGACTCAGTCTGGTGACACACATCCCTGTAGCAGCTTTACAACAGGCTGGGGTATGAATTCAAAGACTTTCTCCTCTCCAAAATCCACTACATTTCCATGAGGGAAAAAAATCCCAGGATGAATCAATTCTAAGCTATAGTTCATGGTGAAAGAGAGGGAGAGGAGGTCCTATTTGTCAATTCTTGATCTTAGAGCATAAGCTATTGCTGTTCTGTTCAGAAAATTTTCCCTTGTGCCCATGTCCTCAAGGGTCTTCCCCCAGTTTCTTTTCTATTAGTTTCAGTGTGTCTGGCTTTATGTGGATGTCCTTGATCCACTTGGACTTGAGCTTAGTACAAGGAGATAAGAATGGATCAATTTGCATTCTTCTGCATGCTGACCTCCAGTTGAACCAACACCATTTGTTGAAAAGGCTATCTTTTTTCCACTGAATGGTTGTAGCTCCTTTGTCAAAGATCAAGTGACCATAGGTGGGTGGGTTAATTTCCTGGTCTTCAATTCTATTCCATTGATCTACTTGCCTGTCACTGCACTAATACCATGCAGTTTTTAATACAATTGTTCTGTACTACTGCTTGAGGTCAGGGATACTGATCCCACCAAAAGTTCTTTTATTGTTGAGAATAGAATAGAATTAACTATCCTGGGTTTTTTGTTATTCCAGATGAATTTGAGAATTGCTCTTTCTAACTCTATGAAGAATTGAGTTGGTATTTTGGTATGCATTGCATTGAATCTGTATATTGCTTTTGGCAAGATGGCCATTTTAGCTATATTAATCCTGCCAATCCATGACCATGGAAGATTGTTCCATCTTCTGAGGTCTTCTTCAATTTCTTTGAAGTTCCTGTCATATAGATCTTTCACTTGTTTGGTTAGAGTCACACCAAGATACTTTATATTGTTTGTGGCAATTGTGAAGGGTGTCATTTCCCTAATTTCTTTCTCAGCCTGTTTATCCTTTGAGTATAGGAAGGTGGACATTGTCAAAAGGACAAAACGGCAACCAACAAATTGGGAAAAGATCTTTACCAACCCTACATCCAACAGAGGGTTTATATCCAAGATATACAAAGAACTCAAGAAGGTAGACTCCAGAGAGCCAAATGATCCCATTAAAAAATGGGGTACAGACTAAACAAAGAATTTTCACCTAAGGATATCGAATGGCTGAAAAGCACCTAAAGAAATGTTCAACATTCTCAGTTATCAGGGAAATGCAAATCAAAACAACCTTGAGATTTCACCTCACACTGGTCAGAATGACTAAGATAAAGAATTCAGAAGATGGCAGGTTCTGGAGAGGTTGTGGAGAAAGAGGAACACTCCTCCACTGATGGTGAGATTGCACACTGGTAAAATCACTCTGGAAATCAGTCTGGCAGTTCCTCAGAAAACTGGGCATAATACCTGGGAGGACCCTGCTATACTACTCCTGGGCATATACCCAGAGGATTCTCTCGCATGTAATAAGGACACATGCTCCACTATATTCATAGCAACCCTATTCATAATAACCAGAAGCTGGAAAGAACACAGATGTCCCTCAAGGGAGGAATGGATACAGAAAATGTGGTATATATCCACAATGGAGTACTATTCAGCCATTAAAAACAATGAATTCATAAAATTCTTAGACAAATGGATGGAACTGGAAAATATCATCTTGAGTGAGGTAACCTAATCACAAAAGAACACTCATGGTATGCACTCACTGATAAGTGGATATTAGCCTAGAAGCCTGGAATACCCAAGACTCAGTTCACATATCAAATGATGTCCAAGAAAAAGGAAGGAGAGGCCCCTGGTCCTGGAAAGGCTCAGTGCAGCAGTATATGGGAATACCAGGACAGGGAAGTGGGAAGGGGTGGAGTGGGAAACAGGGGGAAGGAAGAGGGCTTATGGTACTTTCAGCGAGGGGGATCCAGGAAAGGGGAAATCATTTAAAATGTAAATAAAGAATATATTGATTAAAATAAAAGAGAGGGAGAAAGGAAGGGAGAGTAGAGAGAAAGAGATTTTATGTGTGTTTGTCTGTTCCTTTGTGTCTGTGTGTGTGTGTGTGTGTGTGTGTGTATCTGTCTGTCTGTCTGTCTCTCTCTCTCCCCCTCCCTTTCCCTGTCTCTCTCCCCTGTCTCTGTATGTGTGTGTGTCTGTCTGTCTGTCTCTCTCTCTCTCCCTCTCCCTTTCTCTGTCTCTCTCCCCTGTCTCTGTATGTGTGTGTGTCTGTCTGTCTATCTGTCGGTCTGTCTCTCTCTCTTTCCCTGTCCCTATCCTCTGTCTCTGTGTATGTGTCTGTGTCTGTGTGTGTGTGTGTGTGTGTGTGTGTGTGTGTGTATGTATGTGTGTGTGTGTGTGTGTGAGAGAGAGAGAGAGACAGAGAGAGAGAGAGAGAGAGAGAGAGAGAGAGAGAGAGAGAGAGAGAGTATTGGTACACTTGAAGACATAAGTCAATTGTGAATGGTATTACTAAGAATGTCCTCACATTTTGTTGACTGGGTCTTTTGGCCTGAATGGGATTCTGTGACTCAGTTATGTTTACTGACCCAGAAAGCCCAGGATTCTCCTATCTGCACCTCCTCAGACCTAGGAATACAACAAGCAGGAGCCACTCTACCAGATTTTCTCATGGATTCTGGGTACCAAAAGCTTTTTTTTTTTATTATTGCGCAGTGGACTTCATGTATTAAGCTCACTAGCCATAGAGTTAAGCACAGGATTTGACAGACAAAAACAAAACAGACAACCAAAAACCACAAACAAACAAATAAGCAAACAAAACACTCAAGTCAGAGGCAATCTTGCCACCAAGTATGGATAACTGTGCTGGAATTCCTTAACCACAGCTGATAAAAGACCTTAGGCAACCAGAATCCAGGCCCTTTCCCCTCCCATGTCCCTTAATTCTGCTTGTCCTTCAGAGTAAAACCATTCCTTTCTGATGAATCTCAAAGGTTAAAGACGTAGAAGATCTGGGTGAGCCAGACAGTGGTGGCGTTCGCCTATAATCGCAGCAATTGGGAAGCAGAGACAGGCAGATTTCTGAGCTCGAGGCCAGCCTGGTCTACAGAGTGAGTTCCAGGACTGCCAGGACTACACAGAGAAACCCTGTCTCAAAAAACCAAAAAAAAAAAAAAAAAAAAAAAAAAAAGTTCTGGAGTGAGAACAGTGCCTACAGCATTCTCTGTGGGCTGCAGAGATGGCTCAGCAGTTTAGAGCACCAAATGCTCTTCTAAATGTCCTGAGTTCAAATCCCAGCAACGGCATGACTTACAACCATCTGTAACAAGATCTGACACTCCCTCTACTGGAGTGCCTGAAGACAGCTACCGTGCATTTACATAAAATAAATAAATATTTTTTTAAAAAATAAATATTAAAAAAAAAAGATCTGGGTGAGGGGGAACAAGAAGGACTGAGCTAAAACATGAAGAAACACATTAAGACATTAATACAGGCACCGGGTTTCTGCACAATAAACCTGAAGCACTTAGAAAGAAGGATAAACATAAGAAGGCATAATTACACAAAAGGAACCAGTTCTGAAACCAAGCCCTTCGCATGAAGCCCCTTCTTCAAACAGCCGAGTCCCTGGAAGTCGAAGAGAAGGACCGGCGTGCACAGGAAACGAACGTTGATCTGGAGAGCCAGGGCTGGTTTGCTTTCTTTTGTTTCATCTGCTTTAAGTCCTGTACCACAAGGCTAACATGGTGCCCTGAATTGGTAGTGAATGAATTGGGTCTCCATAATAGTTTATTTTTTTCCCTATTTTATTGGCGTATGCACGTGCGTGCTCATGAGCATGTGTGTGGTGGTGGGGGGGGGACAAAAGAATAAAAAATGTGACTGTCAACTCATTTCTTTTGCAGAAAGCCACTTTAACAATGGTATTGTCAGAGGAATATATCCATATGGATATATATATGTATATACATATATATATTTATGTAGCTGCATACTTTAGTCTTGATGAAGTCTTACAGTTGTCATCAAAAGGCAGCCATAGATTGCTGCTGCAAAGCAGTGTCTGATAAACACCTTCCTTTGCCACCAGGGAAGCAGCAGAGGTAATCTTTAAAAAATAAATAAATAAATTCTAAAAGAGCTCAGGATTCCTTGATAAGGGTAAGACACTCTTAAATGAGAAAGCCTTTCCTGGGAACTCAGACTAAGACACCACACTGCTCCCATCAAATTAAAATGCTAATCGGAGGGTGGCAGGCTGCTGTATCTCAGATCAAGTTTTAGTTTTCTTTGGTTTCACTTTCTGTCAGGGTTATTCTATCATAATGTATCAGGGAAAGCATTGCGCTCACATCAAATCAAATCCTTAATGGAAAGGGTGGCAGCCTAAAGTACTCTTGATCAACTGCTAATTTTGTTTTATTCTTCTTCCTCTTCCAGCTATTCTATGAAATGAGAAAGTCTGCATTAGAAAGAGGTTTTTTGAGAAAAGCCGGGCACTAAAACAGATTAAGATGAACCGAAGACACAGAGAACCATTATGTTCACAGAATAAACAGTTTTAGTCATTTAATGTTATAATAAATGCATTCTACTGTGACGTGTGTGCTGCTTTCACGATAAAAGCACTCCTGGTAAGTAGGTATATGTCTCTGCAAGAGACACAGATAGCTGCAGGACACCCAAAGGGTGACAGTCCCACTGCCCCATTCTCAATTTGACATTTTGAAAAACAGACAACTGTTTAAAAAAAAAAAAAACCCTCTGATCAAAATGGAGAGGGAGCAAATTTAGGAAGGCTGAGAAATGTCCAATTCAAAGCTTTAGAGATCAAAGTAATCAGTTTATTTGGAGGATAGAGAAAGAGCAAGAGTAGCAGATTCTACCCGTCTGCCTTTGATAGCCAGAGCTCTGGGCAACAGAAGTTTTCCGGTGAGGCAGTCCACAGTCCTAGGGGATCTGAGCTGAGATGGAACTTGCTGCCCTCTTGGAGAATGAGGGGATGCATATCCAGCAGGGATGTGACAAAGGGAATCAATTGTCATCAAGTGTACTTTTACTGTTTCAGATGTAAAAATCCTTCTTTTAAGCACAGGAAATCAAGGCCTGCCCCTATTGCCAAAGACAAACACTGCACTTTGATAAGCCCTTGACAAGGTGGAGTTGGGTGGTGTTTTATTTACTTTGGAGTCAGTCTCTGGCTTTGCTGGTGATACAATATCCCTTATGTGGCTGTGCAGTGTGTTAGGCATTAATCGTCACATGTCCAGGGGAGACAAAAAAGTAATAATAATAGCTAATCCACAAGAGAAGCATGGAAAAACCACTGTTAGCACTCCCCTTACAATGCAGGATACAGACAGAGAATTTAATATCATCACACTCTAGTGTTGATGGGGTGTAGAGAGAAATGCAGGACTTGCTGAGGTTCTAAAGAATACTAAAATAAAAATATTGTTCTGTAGTATATGTCTTGAAGTTTTTTTCCCCCCTCTTAGTTCCCAGTTCATTCTCCAGTTAATAACGTGGGCATGTCCACTGTTAGGAACAATTCTTGCAATGAGAACTTATGGTAGTGCTGCCATTCTGCTAGGGTAGAGATGTTGCTTTCACATTTTGATGTTCCCTATGCATGGTAAATGAACTCTCGGCTATAAGTCATCTCAGACCCCATTTTCCAATAGGTCTTGTGAGTCAAAGTAAAAATGAAATCAAAACCACAAAACACCCTTCAAACAAATGGTTTGCATAAATGTTTGTTTTCATTTTTAATGTAAGATCGCAGAAGCGATCTTGAATTAGTTAGCAGACGCTCACCTTGAATTCAAAATGCTCCTGCCTCCTAGTTCTGGGATTACAGGTGAATGCCAACAAAACTAGCTTAACTTGTTGATAAGACAGATCCCATGGTCTTGTCCCTGCTCAGAAAGGACCCTACCACTTTAACCTTTGTGCTGTTGTATGACTGTCATTGTTGTTTTCTTGACAAGTAGAGTGACCAGAAACCTAGAACAACCAACTCTTTCTAAAGGAAATGATATTGGAAATCAAAAACCAACTGGGATACACCATTCACATGCAAACAGGAGCAAACCAGAATTTAAAGGGTGGACGTTCCTGACGGGAGCATTAATGACCTATTAAGCTCTCAAATTCAGGAATCCACAATTACAATAAGTAACACTGCTGCTAAGTGCTGTGTGTTTCTGGGTCGGATGCTGTATGTGGGGAGTGAAGCTTGGACCATTTCAGGAAGGGATGCAGACCTCTGTCAATATGCAAGTCCATCCGTGTTCTGTGTACTGTGCCTTGCCTGTGATCTCTCCTCTTTCCTGCGGTCTGGCTCCTGCTGATTCTCTTCTCCAAAATCTCATTGGTGCTCACCTTTCTGTCCCTCAAGAAATGCCTGCCAGCTCCTATGCTAGAAACACAGTCCCAGAATCTTGATTAACCTGTGCAGTCAATGAGCCTCCATGATTTCCCTTCCACTGCGTGGAGGTTCAGTCTGTAAGTCAGTTTATTCCTGTCATTTTTCTTGAGATCTACTGTGTCCCCTTTTCCATGCATGCCATGTATACATGTATCTATCCTTCTAAGTTTAATCATAAAGCACAGAACAGCTTGCCTGATTTTAAGTGTTCATGTATGAGAAAGATAACCTGTCAAACCACTTTGATCCAAGCATTTTTTTGTGTGTGTGTTTTTTGATGACTGAAAAAGCTGCTTTTGTAATACAGGTTCTGATCAGTTTTATATCATCTCATTCCAGGTCTCTAATGGCTAATTTCAAGTGCTGTCTTAACATGGTAAGTGTTACTCTAAGCTGACTGATAATTCAGTACTTTCCTGTACTATTACTATAAAATTCCAAGATGGGATTTAAATATATAGTAATTATAACTGAGACCACAGGTGAACACTAGATTAGAACACAGTATACAACAGCCATCACCAAGGCCTTTATTAATGCTAAGTTCCCAACCTAGAAAAATCTCAAAAATGTATCGGTGGATCCTAAAATAGTAGTTCTCCTTTATGCTCTGTGGATTTCTCATAGACTCCCTTCACAAGAAAACCTAAGGATATAATACTAGCATCAAATGAAAATGCTGCTTTATGTCCTATGGATTTAGATTATCTGGCTCTGTGGCTTTAGCAATTTTGAATATTTTAAAGGAAGGATATTCAATAGAAAATAACTTTTGATCGGTAAATAATAGCAAAACTTTAATCATTCTAGTGTTTCAATTTAAAGATAAGTTCAAGGATGATTCCATCTTTTTTTCACCAAAAGAAAAACAGTAATTTTAAACACAAAGCAGACAGGAAACCTTTCATCTCTAGTCAAATTGGCAAGCCAGTGTAGGGGATGCATATTTGACTGAAATTTAGTTCAAAGAAAGTAAAAGATTCTCTCTAATACAACTCAAATGAAGCATGCATAGTACATCTTCTCCCCAGTGATAGATATAGGTATTGGGATGAGGGTATGAAAGTGCCTGTACCCTTCAGAAACAGAGTATTTGCATAAAAATGCAGAAGTTACTGGAAAGATGGCCAAGTGGTTAGCAACATTGATAGATCTCTTGCAGAGGACCAGGGTTGGATTTCCATTACTCACATGGCAGTTTGCAACCATATGTAACCCAAGTTCCAGGGGATCTCCTCCCTCTTCTGGTATCTGATGGCAATGTTAAACATATGGGATACAGATAGACAGACAAAGCACTTAAAATATAAAGTATGTAAAATGAAAATTAGATAAATCTTCAATAGAAATTCAACAAAGATAGATGCAAAGTGAAAATGTAAAATTGAGCAGGGCGGTGGTGGTGCACTCCTATAATCCAAGCACTTAGGAGGCAGAGGCAGGCAGATTTCTGAGTTCGAGGCCAGCCTCGAAGAGAGTGAGTTCCAGGACAGCCAGGACTATACAGAGAAACCCTGTCTTAAAAACCAAAAATTAAAAAAAAAAAAAAAAGAAAATAAAAGAAAAGAAAAAAAAAGAAAATGTAAAATTGAGTAACAGTATAGGTTCTCAATTCACCAAACTGATACGAAGCAAGGACCACTGATTATCAAAAGCATCCCTAAGATTACTTCCCACATGGGGGAACCTCAATTCTGCTCTAAAAACAATTGTACTTTGATTTCATTTAGCCCCTAAGACTTTGTTTTTCCTGGGGGTAGGAAAGGAAAGGCAGAGGTTTACCCTGAAATGGAAAAAAAAATATGGAGGAATGAAATGAACTGATGAGTAGAAAAGGGATAGGGAAATAAAGGACTGAAAAGAGGGGATTCACCAAGGAAATAAGGACTCTTGCTTCTCCACATATGAATGCTCTTCTGTAGGGACACCGTTATGGAGTGTCTCTAAGGATGGCAATGGAGATGGACTTAGTCAGACCTGCAGATGCTACCATGAGGTAAGCAATCCCTTGTAGTTATAAAGGGAAGACTTTGCAGAAGGCAGCTAAAGAAAGCTCTGCATCTGACCAGCTCTGAGTCTAAAACAAACAAACAAAAAATATAAAGGGAGAAATTGCTGGGCCACATCCAGGAGGTGGTGGTAAACACCAAGGGCTCTTTTGTGTAATGTTTTCCCTTGTGCCTATCCTGGACTCCCATCCTTAACTCTCCAACATTTTCAATTTATTACCACAGGAAGCTACCCTGGATGCTTTGGCCAACCATATTTCACTGCCGTCACTACTCAATAGACCATACAATTTCTGAGGATATCATTAACCCAGCCGTCAATGCAGAGAACATGCAGAGAAAGTGAAATAGCAAATGTATTTGTAAGACCTCCATTCCCCTACACAGTAATGGCTTAACACTTTGGCATTAATTCCATTTGTCAAGCTGTAAGATAAATACATGCACATCAGACACTTTCCCAGCATTTATTCAAAGGCCAGACAGTGAAGACCACTATTTAAATGGGAAATGTGTTCATTTGTTTTTGAAAACAAAGCAGAGGCTCACAATTCATGTCAATCTTCTTAAAGAGGCAGAGCAATTTTCAGAACCACTCACTGCAGGCTAGACTTAATCTCCCTCTAAGAATTCTGACATCCTGCAGGCAGGAGAGATGTCTCAGCAGGTAAATGGGCTTCCCACCAAGTCTGATGCCTTGAGTTTCATCCCTGGCACCTGTATGGTAGAAAAAACTGACTCCTGCCAAGTTTTTCTATGACCTGTGCATGTGCATAGCACACACACACACACACACACACACACACACACACACAAACACACAAAATAATAATTCTGAAATTCTAAACAAAACAAATGTGTCATATTGTTGTTCCATAATCAAAGGTTAAAAATGCAAATAGTGCCTCACAAATGACATTCTCCTTTGAGATTTCTGTACAGCTGTACTGAGAACTTCAACTCATGGAAATCCATAGCTCCTGACCTTAGGCAAACAATATCAATTCTTCCATTTGGCAAAGCTTTTCAATTGCAGTGATATTCGCATGTGGATAAGTGATGACATCTCGATAGAGATTCCTAGAGCTCTCCTATGTCTCTTGCTTAAACTGGTCCCTATATTGCACTGCCAGGTTGATGTTCTTCTTTCAAATGATTACAAGTGCATTTCGTATGGATTTACAAATGGCCTAAAGGACAGGGCTCTAATGCATGATTTTATCCAGGTATTTTTCCTCACCAAATGTACTACACCTTAAAGACTCCAGAATAGGTCAAACAGGTTTAGAAATATTGGAACTCTTTGTCAAAACATAAGATTTCTGTACATATAAGTATACCCAGGGCTGGGAATATAGCTGGGTTGTAACATAGTTGTCTAGCATTCATGAGGACAGGAGGAGCAAGGAGAGACCAATCAAAATGGAGCAGCATTGGTTTGGTATACCTGGGACACCAGGTATAACTTGGAACTGGGCTGTAGAAACAGTTATCCCTGGATGAGCTTCAACCTTTGGCACACTGAAAGCTCCGCTGGCATTCTCTATAAAAGACCCCTTTCCCCAAACTACCAAGAAACTGCTGGGTTTTTATTCATAGTTTTGAAAGGAGAGTTAATTCATTCATATTATCTCCCAAGAAACATGAGAACAACTGTGGAGGTAAGAGATACAAGTGTCCTCTTGCATGGTTACAAACCAGAAAATAATATGATAAGCATCCTTACTTTGGTGCCTGGAGGCCAAAATCAGTCTTTTTTTTTTCTCTCTTCATTTAAACACTAGTGTTCTAAAGAGATTACACACTAGGCAATACTGTTATACAGCAGAACAACTGGAAAAATAAACTGTCAGAGCTAAAACAATCTAATATATTTAAAGCATGGTGCTGTCAACCCTAAATCAAGATTTATTTCTAAAGTTGCAATACAAAATCAATATTGGAACAAGCATCTAAATTGAAAACTGGAGGCTCCCAAGAATTTACATTCTATAAGGATTTTTTTATTTAAATGTATGCTTCATATTTATAGCTGATAAAATTTTCATTCTCAAAGCCTGAAATTCATAATTATATATAGTATTCGTAAGGAAAATGGTCAATCGGCTGAATCTAAGAGTGCTATTATAATATAACTACTTGAGGCAAAATAATGATGAAGAATATAATCCACTGAAAATGCTATTTTTAAATCCTCAGACCTCACATACCCTACTCTTCCTTACAACATACAGTTTTTCTGACAGCAGATGCTGTATTCCATGTATCAGCTTGTCTGGAGTGCTGTATCCATAAATTGAACTGTCAAGAAGACTGGGTCAGAATTGTGAGTTCCAGGTTATATCAGAAAACCAAACCAGAGCTCAGGTATACAATGTTCTGAGATAAAGACCTCTGGGTTAAAATTTTGTTTTGGACCATAGTATCCAAAGTGAATGTGTGCCCTGTGAGGACTGATACTCACTCTTTTGCCCACTGCTTTCCAAGGCACTAAGAGATCACTTCTAAAAGATTAGTGAGGAAAAAAGAAATCTCTTAGTGGTTTTCTTTCTGGTATAAAACATTAGAAAAGATGGAAGTTTTATATATATATATATATATATATATATATATATATATATATATATATATATATATATATATATACATATATATATGTACTTTCTAAAAGATATGGAATTTAAAGGCAAGAACTTAAAGACAAGAATATGTTTAAATTTAACCCCATAGTCACCGGTCACCATCCCACTTGCTCATTTTGTGGGTGGTACGTACTAGTTTGACATGAATGTTAAAGGTCAAAACAACTGCATTCTACATTCCAAAGGTGAGAATGTCTAAAGATTTACTATAAAGTACAAGTCCTGAAACTTAAGAAAAAGAAAAGAAAAGAAAAACTTTCCCACTAGAATTTGAAGAAGGAGGGAGAATATATTTCAGATATGTAAAAGTAGTTTCTGATGGAGAGGTTATTAAACACCACAGTAGGCAGGTAATAATACCTAAATGTCTGAGATGGGGTAAATGACCTGCTTACCAAAACTCAGACTGTGGAGTTTGGGACAGGATAATGTCTCAAATTCTCTGCAGCCACAGGAGTTCAAAATTTTATTACCGGAGGATGCGAAAACATTTTAGCCCACGCTGGGCTTCGGCAATTCCACTAGAGTCCAAATGGACTTTAAGATGCAGAGACCTTTTTTTTTTTAAAGCCCTGCTCCAAGAACATTTAATATTTGAAATTATTTGAGATGAAAGCATAATAATACCCAATTGTTACCGCTTCCTGAGTGACTCCCTTACTTGCCTAATTACAGCAAGCGAGGTTGTCAATAGTAAAACATTTTCAAGAGATTAACTCTGCCCAGTACGAGTTCCCGTGGCAGCCTGAAAATCGTTTGAAGTGTTCCAAATATTTTTGCAACCATGAGTGGGTAGCCACTCATTTTTGTATTTACAGACAAAATGATATTTGGATAAAGCAAAGGTCAGACTTGAAAAGAACAAAACAAGGCAGAAACAGCATTCTACATTTCTAGAGTGTAGCCCTGAAGTTGGCAGGCCCCATGGGACTGTCACGAGGCAAGAAGAGAGAGAAGTCTCGCTGTACTCTTGCCTTGTTAAGGGGTTTCCAAAACTTCATTTCTAAGACAGGTTTAAAAGTGTTGAGGAATCCTTCACAAAGAACACACACTTACTGCGATTTCCCCCCTGTGATAGTGTTGTTCCTTTCTAAGTAGGAATATAATTTTTTTCTGCATTAGTTAGTTCCACGTTTAGCACTAAGTCTTTCCTGTAACGGATATTGGTGGCTTGGAATTGGAAATTCTTGTTTCAGGAATATGCATGCTATGCTCACGATTAATCAGAAACATGACAGAGGAAACATTCACTCTGCTCACAGGTATCTCAATGTGCAATCTGGTTGATCGTCAGAATAAATGGCAATCAACTCTAAAATATGTGTGCGTCTCCCTTTTTTCTGACTGTGTCTCTCCGTCTCTGACTCTGTCTCACTGTGTTTGTGTCTGTCTCTCTGTCTGTCTGTCTGTCTTTCTCTCTTTATCTCTCTGTCTCCATCTCTCTGATATACACACATATAGAGGTTTTGTCTGTTTATATGTATTATAATACTAAATATTGGCCCTGGTTGCCCCAGGATCTTTACATACATCAAGTAATGCTATGCAACCTTGCTCCCCAATTCATCCCTGATTGGTCAATAAAGACGGAGGAAGAAGATGGAGAGAGGAAGCTGCCATAGGTTAGGTGAATCATAGGTTAGGTGGTCATGAGGGCTGACTAATTGGAGTTAAGAATGGCCCAGATGGAGCATGGCAAGTAATAACTTGATGTTATTGATAGGGAAGTAGATACTGATAGCTTAGAGGATAGATATTTGCCCAGCTCTAGTGCTTTAAAGGCTTATCATCAATATAAAGGTCATATGACTTTTATGTGGGAACTGAATGATCTAAGGGCAGGGTAGAGTCTCAGACTGATGGTTAAATAATTACTACTACTACAACAACAACTACTACTAACACACACACACACACACACACACACACACACACACACACACATACACACACGATAATTCCAATTATTTAGATTTAGGAATCCCTGACACTAGGTGATGAATTACAGATTATAAACACTGGACACCTAAACGTTGTCCTCCTCCTCTTCTTCCTCCTCCTCTTCCTTCTCCTCATATGTCCCACATAGAACCAAACAACACTAATTCCTTCCATAGACATTAAATTTCCCCCACGAGAAATTTGTTTACAGTTTTAATATCCTGTAACTTAAAAATAACAATATAGATTTAATAGCACTTGAATGTTGGCAATATCAATGCAAAGTTGCACAGCAAAAAATTAGTTAAAGAAGGGAACATGGTTGTCAGCCTAATTTATATGAATATACATGCAAAATTATTATTGACAAAAATAGAAAAGAAACAAACTTGGTTATTAAAATCCTCCTTTCTCTAATTGATCATATGTCTATAGTTCATATTTATACATAGTGAATTCTACCACCCATTTCAAACTCATTCCACCCTCTGCAAACACCTCAGCTGGCCATGGTTCTCTATCTATAGGGGCCATCCACATTTCCATTCTTGAAGTGACTTCATCACTATTTATGAACCTTCCTATGTTGGGAGTACATTTTCCCCACAGACTTAATCCTATGGATGTGATGGAAATACAGTGCAGTCATTCTGCCATCAGAGTGTTGTCCAATCTAGGAAATGGTGCTAAGTTAGAGATACAGATATTGGAAGACTGTAGCCCACTCATTCTTTGTTAATTAAAGTCCAGGCTGCTGAGCCCATATATGATCTCCATTCTTGCCACCATGACAAAAACATCTTTTTATCCTTCGTTCATTTGGAGCTATCTAAGGATATGTCTATATATCCTTTCCCTAAATCCCTAAATGTCTTTATCATCAATTTTCTCATAAAAATTCTTAGAATTCCATGGCAAAATTATTGACTGCAATATGTAAATCAGTATACAATTGCACATCTAGCCACTTCTCCTTTTAATCAAAATGTGTGATAGCTCCAAATGAACAAAGGATAAAAAGATATTTTTGTTCTGCTAACAGGAGAGGTTTCCTATCACTACTGTCCTTCATGGATACCCCACAAAGAAGCTATCATTCTTCAACTGCCTATTTCTGGCATGATACCGACATAGCATCACCTGCATAGAAACAATTGTATATAGGCCCTAGTTTTTGTTTTTTTTTTTTTGTCTTCCTGAATCAGCCAATAATAGTATACATAGGCCATAGGTACAGCTTAAGGAAGAAGGCATTATAGAAATCAAACTGAATACATTTGCGGCACTTCTTCCTATAAACTCTTCATGTTTTAAAACTTCCTCAGGTCTGATCATGTATATAATACTTCTGTCTTATGATGGATTACTGCTATCTATGTCCAAATTATTAATCTGCAGATCAAATAACTATGTTGAAGATGTGCATCTCAGGTCACACGGTAACTCCATGGATCTTCGTCAAGCAGAGTTTCCACAAAGGCTCAATTGTACACCAAGAGTTGTTTCTCAAAGGGAGAATAGTTGTTTATGAATGATGCTGGGACTTCGTCCCATACTTTCAAGAGCCTTCATTATAAGTCTGCTTTGAAGATGTACCAAGTCTCTACAGAGCATCTTTTACCTCCACTGACACCTCAACTTTGATGGAATCTCTTAAGTCCTATGGTCCAAGTGGCAGAATAGCTTGCACAGTGGCTGGGACCTGCTGAAGAGCCTTTTCTTGTTGTGTTACCTGGATGAGAAATGTCATCCATAGGCTCAGGCATTTTAACATTTGTTCCCTAGTTAGTGTCACAATTTGGAGAAGGGTAGAAAAATGGCCTTGTAGGAGGAAGTATATTTAGGAGAGCTTTATAGCTTTACTTGTTTCTAGTTTTTTCTTTCTCTTTCCATCTCTATGTACTCTCTCTCTAACTACCTACTCTCTATCTCTATATATCATCTATGTATATAGCAGTTTATGTATCTATGTATCTATCATCTATCATTGCTATCTATCTCTATATATCATCTATGTATATAGCAGTTTATGTATCTATGTATCTATCATCTATCATTGCTATCTATCTCTATATCTATATGTACACCTATGTGCCTCTCTCTTCTTGTGGTTGAAGATATGATCTCTGAGCTCAGAGCTTATTCCTTTTGCTGCTGTGCTTCATTATGATGGGCTGTTTATCCTTCTGAAACTATAAGCTCAAATAAACTCTTTTAAGATGCCTTGGTTATGGTATTTAATCCCAGCAAAAGAAACTCAGACAGAACTTGGGACCAGAGAGTTAGCCATTGCTGTGAAACCTGATCATGTAATTTGGGGGAGGGGGGGGCGGGAAATGTACAAGACTTTGTTACATTAGACTAGGAAAGTTGTCTGATACTGTAAGCAGAGTATAATAGGCCATTCTACCAGGAACATGGAAGATAGTAGAGCTGAGACTAATTTATACTGTTGGGATGGAGATCAAGATATTTCATGGGGAAGCAAGAATTTTACAGCAAATGAGTAGCACCCATTCTTCTAACATTTTGTCAAAGAACCTGTATGCCTACTACTTCTGGCCTAAGAATGTGTCTGAGACAAAATTTTTAAAGTAATGAGTTGGTTTTTGGCTTTCTTTTTGGAAGAAAATTTAAGACAACCTAGTAATAAATTTGTCACATGGTAAAGACTGATAACACTTATGTAGGCCTACAATGAAAGGGGGAAAGTAGGGAAGAAAGAAATAGTTAATGTGCAATTTGGAGAGAAAAGCAGTGCTGAGAATTTTAGTGTTCTTCCTAAGGTAGGTCCTAGAAGAAAGGCTGTAATTGCTAAGGAGATTAGCTCTGAGAGGGCAAGAGCCTGTGCGAGGTCTTTCTTTGAATCTGTAAAAGGGAAGGCAGGAGATGCCAAGATTTTAGAAATGCCATGGCTGTGAGCCATCTGCCAAGGAGAGCTGGATATAGACATGGAGCCATAGGATTTGATGGTTGCCCTAAAAGATACCAGCCTTGCTTTGTCCAATATGTCCTCTCTATAACATCATTCCTCCCTTTCAGAATGGTAATGTTTATTCTGTGCCATTGTTTGTTTGAAGTACACATTTTGCTCTATAATTTTATGGAAGGTTACAGATATGAGTGACTTTAGTCTTATAAGAGCCCTTGGACTTTTGCACATTTTTGAGATTATGAAATACTATAATGCCATTTGAATTTGGACTAAATGCTGAGCATAAATTCATTTGTCTTATGATATAACCATGAGATATGGGAGCCAGGGAGCAGAATATAATGATTTGAATGATAAAGGTCCCCCATAGGCTCTGGTATGTAAGTGCCTGACCACTACTGGATGAAATTGTTTGGGAAGTTTTATAAAATGCAGCCTTGTTAGAGGAAAGTACACACTACCGGAGACAGCTTTTGAGAGTTTTACGGCCTGAAATTATATAAACCTGAATCCTTTCTTTCTAATCCAAGTTTACAATTGAAGATGCCATCTTGGTTTCCTATTCTGTCATCAATGCTGTTGCCTATCAATCTAACTCCCTAGCATGATGGACTCTCATCCCTCTGAAACAATGATCTGTAATAAACTCTTCCTTCTTCAAGGTTCCATTGTCATTGTATTTATCAGAACAACAGAAAAGTAACTTAAACACATCTTCAGGGCCCCACTGAAATTTAGAAGCTTTCTTAGCCACTTGGCATATGGACCAGGATAACATACCCAAATGAGAATTGTGCTATCTTCAATAACCAAACAGTCCCACAAAGTGCTAATTACTTTCCTGGTAAAAGACGAGGCAGAATATTACTTCTGAAGGACTGTATTTATATGGCCACCCTATGGATAAATTCCTATTCTACTGAGGTGGAAGCCCCCTAAATTTTGCTTGTTGTGAAACTGTTTTGCCAACAAGTTCAGAATGCTTGCTACCTCCTGCTTAAAATCAGTATAATATCTATCACAAATTTAACAAACATCTGGGTTCATGTAGAAGAAACAGGCAAACCAACTTAGAAGAAAACTGCTTAGGCTGGGTTTTATGAATAAGTGTGGAACAGATCAAAAGGTTCACACCAAATAACAGAATACATGTTCTCAAGAAAGGAAATTCTATCTAGCACAGTATCTTCAACTGGAACTACCATATGATTAAGCACGTGATAATCAACTGTAATATTTTTTAATAACCAATTTGTTTTACACCCAGGATAAACAGTAGGGTTAAGTAAGACGTGGCAGAAACCACCACCAATAAATCTTTCAGGTCTTGATAGAGCCACTAATCTCTATAATTCCTTCAGGGAGACAACATTCTTTTGTTTTATCCTTTTCTCAGTGAGAGAGGAAGCTCCATTGGCTTTCACTTGGCTTTTCTAATGCTAAACAGCCCTCCCTTCACAGTTTTGGAAACCAACATGGGGATCTGCCAAAGTCTAAGCATAGACTGTTCCAGTATGGGGTTTGAGAATATTGAAATGATAGATGAGTTTAGAAACCCACTGGACACACTGTGTCTTGCTTTGGCCATTGAAACCCTGACATCCATCAGCTCTTATTTTGACCTGAGGGCCACAGTACAGTTTGAGTTCTTTGAGAATCCATGTCAGCTAAAGACCAGTTTTTCCTCGGCCTTTGAAGGTCTGATTTATTTTCTCATCCCCAATGCCCAGTAATCCCATTGAAAAAACACACACACACAAACAAACAAACAACAGAAACTCTAAAATCATAGGCCCATTTCAAGAAGGTTGGAAGAAAGATTAACAGTATAAATGTTTGCTAATACAGCAGGGGCTTTCTTGAATCTTTTGGACCACTAAATTGGCTTAAGTCTCTAAACTGGTTGGAGTACTTGATTCACTGTTATTGTGAATCAAGGTAGTCTTTCATTTATTTGCTCTGGAGCTTGTCTGTTCATGAATACCAAGGAAGAATTCAGTTGGCCTCCTATTTCTTTACTTCTGGGAACATCCTGAGTAATTAGCCAATGCCATAGGTCAACATGACTCATAGCATTACGATCATTTGCTATGATTCTGCTGTTCATTACAGTAAGTTCACTCGCCTTACCTTTGATGTCTGAGTGATGTCACGATGTCCTTACCACTTCAGTATCCCACTAGATCTGTTGTGTTTAAGCCAGCCAATGAACTTCTGGGGATCCAGCAACAGCCACTGAAGGAAAGAAGAATTCATCTTGGTTTTTATTTCTGTGGGATCCAGTCTATCATAGCAAAAAAAAAAAAAAAAAAAAGAAAAGAAAGAAAGAAAGAAAAAGAAAAAGAAAAAGAAAGAGAAACAGAAACAGAAAAAGAAAAAGAAAAAGAAAAAGAAAAAGAAAAAGAAAAAGAAAAAGAAAAAGAAAAAGAAAGGAACAGGGAGTAGATGGTACCTGGTATCAGAGAAGTTATGAATGCTTGCACTCATAGCTGATTCAAGACCGTGGATGGAACTTCTCATATGGATACTATATCTCTGTACTTCAGTTAATTTAATTTAGATACTCCCTCACAAACATGCCAAGAAGCTTGTCTCTTCAGTTGATTCCAGGTTCAGTCAAACAGGCAACCAACTGTAACCTTTACATTCTCATCAACTTGCAGCCAAGTGATATCAGGTGTCTCTAGCTTAAGGCAGGCTATTTTTTGATCACTATTTCAGTCAACTGATTAAACAAACGAGTAGTTTAAATAAGAATGGCCCTTGTAGACTCATATATCGGAACGCTTAGTCATCAGGGAGTGGCACTATATAGAAAGAGACAGGAGGTATGGCTTTATTGGAGAAAGTGGGTCACTGGAGGTGGGTTTGGGGGTTTCAAAAAAGCCAACACCAGGCCCAGATCATCTGCCTATGGATCGGGATGTAGAACTCTCAGGTACTTCTCCAGGACCATGTCTGCCCTTGTGCTGCCATGTTCCCCACCGTGAAGAAAATTGGCTAACTTCTGAAACTATAAGGAAATCCATAATGAATACTTTCTTTGATATGAATTACATTGGTCATGATGTCTGTTCACAACAATAGAACAACGACCAAGATACAAAGTTTTAGCAATATTTCGTAACTACTTGAGATTCAACATTAAACCATGAATTTTTGATCATAGCTATAACTGAAGCCTGTGTTAGACTGATTTTCCTACTACAATTCTCTAATACATTTAAAATTAATCTATGTCTCACCAGATCTCTGCTTATAAGAATAGAAAACAAAAGAAAACTTTAGAAATTTCAGTGTACTACCTAAAGACTCGTACTTTGTGTCTCACCTCTGGGAGCCTGCTGAAAATGAAATCTGCTTATAGGTCTAGTGCCAAGATGGGTAGTAGAGGTGAATCCTGAGGAACAGAAGCATTGACTTGCTTCGTGTTTTCTTCAAGGAATGTCAGCTAATTCCATAGACAATGCAGAGTTAATTCCTTCAGGATAAAAATGGATAGGGTAATATTGTTGAGACATGGGTACTTTAGGGGTAAGGAAGGTGATTCCTTTGACAGAGAATCCCCTATGATTTTATTGTCCATGCTTAGAATCTCATCAGAGCCTTCCCACACCTTCCATCTCAGGATATAGGATCCTATTCTTTTCTAATCAAACTGCATATAGCCTTTGAGGCTAAAGTTTAAACTTAGGTTATAAGTCAGCCAATCACATGACTAGCTAGGGCTCATGTTTGGTTTTCAGTAACTTAAGCTCCATGACTCCATGAACACAAATCCTTTCTCCAGGCATACTTAGAAAAATTTAAAGGCTTAAGCACATCTAGATCTTGAAAATCCCATCTCAGAGCCCTTGCTTTTCTTTGTAACTGTGTCAAGTGGTGTTAGAAGCAAGCAACCTGTATCATATTCCTTAGTTTTCTAGAAAGGTTGAAGTGTTATAGAAAGCCACTAAACTCTTTTTAAAAGTTGTGAATCAGTGTGTTTAATGTGTTTATTGTATACAACATATTTTAAAAGTTTAGCAAAATATATTATTAAGAATATCCATAAAAACAGAAGAATCTTTAGAAAATTTCATAAAGGCACTGTTGAGAGCAAGCGATGGAAATTATTGGAGAAAATTATCTCTGCAATTGTATTTTCTCCAGATACACTTATGGTGCCCCAAATCTCTGTTCACAGCATTCTCTATTTATAAAAGTGTGTGTGTGTGTGTGTGTGTGTGTGTGTGTGTGTGTGTGTGTGTATGTGAGAGAGAGAGAGACAGACAGACAGACAGATAGACAGACAGAGACAGAGAGAAAGAGTCTGACACAGAGAGAGACAGAGAGAGACAGAGAGAGAGAAAGGTATATGTTCACATATGTGTACAGGTGCATATAGCCATGCATGAGTACTTAGAAGTAAAAGGGTGTACTTGGTTGTCCTGTGACATCACTCTTTGCCTTATTCTCTTGAGACAAGTTTTCTCACTAAACCTGGATCTCAGCCAATATCCAGAAATCCCTGGAGATCTCAGTTTCTGCTCTCTACCTTGCTGAAATAACATATGAACATGTGGTCATACTTAGATTTTTAAGTGGGTGCTATGGATTTGAATTCAAGAGTATTGGCTTGCATAACAAATGCTCCTGCATAATGAGCTACTTCCTCAGTTGAGTCAGGGTTAGATATAACAGAACTAATATATGTCATAGATGTGATAATATATGAACATTATTAAAGGGGATTTGCTAGATTGTCTTCTATGATAGGAGCTGGGCAGTTCAACATTCTCTGTCTATATGCTCTAATGCATAGACCCTAAGTTTGGAAGCTACTCCCTTTAAGAAGTTCAGCTCCTCATCAGTCCTGATCTAAGGGTGAACACATTAGATCCTGGAGAGTTGCTAGCTATAAGCGCTATTGGGAGGCTAGAGAGGCTGGAGCCTGATGTCACTGCCTAACAGTTGCATACTCTAGATGAACCTTGTTAGCTTTTCCTGACTCTTACACAATACTTGATATAAAAAAGTTGGAAGAGCAGAGACTGGTTTTGACTGTTGGTTCTAAATGGTTGGTTCCCTTGTTTGTGGGTTGGGATGAGGCAAAGCTTCATGCCAGGAAGGCACAAAAGAGCAAAGCTCTTCAGCCCATGGTGATCAGGAAGTGGCAAGAGAGAGCACCTTTGCCATTGGGCTTGTCCCTTGTGTCCCATCTGGGCCTCTAGACCATTTGATGGTACTGACCACATTCAGGGTACGAGTAAAAGCCTAATCTCTAGAAACTCTCACATGTGTCCTACCCTGCTCCCTGGCATCCTCAGCCAATATCAACCCACACAAGCAAACGAAGCAGGGGTGGGGGTTGGGGTGAGGTCAGGAAGCCCTGTGAGTACATAAAGTAATGACAGCACAGGCTACCGTCAAACATGGACTATTTCTGCTTAAGACTTCCAAGTGCTAGGATTACCGTATTTGCTGATGTGCCCTGCAGGACATTTTCTGTCAGCCTCTTTGCAGGAAGGTCCAGGTGAAGGGGAGAGAACCCGGGCTAGCAGGGCTGAGCAGCATGGTGAGTGTCAATGACCAAAAAGAAACACACTGGGCAGTAGTCTGGTCAAAACAGGAACTCATTTTATTGTATCAGTTTCTTGTTTATAGAGGGTTGAGGAACTGGGTGGGGATTTTTGGTGGGGTGAGATGACATAGGAGGCAGGGAAGGGGGACGGAAGGTAAGGGGTGATTGACAGGGTCAGTGAAGTTATTCTATACCAGTGGTAGCTAGGCAAAGGGAAGCTTAAGCAGGTCATGCTGAGTCACTTTCGTACAGAAGTGAGCAAGACAGGTCCCCGGACTCGAGCCAGGCTCAAGTCTTTCCATTAGGCTTTAGATTTTTGGCTGAGTTAGGCCCAACAATTTTTGTTTGATTTTAGTTTTGTTAAGGACAAATGTACCCCAGGCTAGCCTTGAATTTGCTATATAACTGAGAATGACTTAGAGTTGCTTTGATTTCTGAAAATGTAATGTATTATTTATTTTGTAAATGTATATATGGTACATGCATGCTACCTGTGTGTGTAAATCTCAGTATATGTGTGTGTGTGTGTGGACCAGATATGTAATACTCTGGCTTTGTCAGTTGCTGCTCACCTTATTTTAATGAGACAAAGCCTCTCAGAGGTCCTCTAATTCAACTAGACTGGCTGGTCAAGAAGTTCTCAGAATCTACCAATCTTTCCCAGCTCTGGGCTTGTAAACACACACGTTTATGGGAGTGCTGGATACTCAGGTCTTCATGTTGTATGGCAAGCATTTTATTGAATGAGCTATGTTCTCCACTTCTAACTTTGAACTTTTGACCCTCTCATTTCCGTTTCCTGACTCACCTGGCATTGTAATCATGTAGCACAATGTCTGGAGAACAAACTCTGGATAGGAATAATGAATGCTAACCCAACCCCCAACTTCCCTCTAAAGTCACATAATCTAGTATCTAGACCTTATGCCTGTTTGGTGTGGGTATGTCTGTGTATAATTGTGTTTGTCTGTGTGTCGTGTGAAAACATCCTTGCCTATGCGGGTCCATCCAAATCTGAAAAGCCATCTCCAAGGCATGCATGGGTGGTAATTTCCAACTAACAGATGACAAAAGAAATAGAATATACATGGAGAAGTGAATCTTTCAATGTCAAGCCTAAGAGGAATATGTCACTTCCAACCACATTTCATTTGTCAGAACTCAAACAAATGGCCGCACCTCCAGTGAACACTGGCTAACAATTACAATCAGGCTGCCTAGGCATGCATAGAAACTTCTGTAGCTGGTTTAATGCTATTGAAGAAAAGTCTAATTGTTCCAGTCATTGTAATTCGACATAATTGGCCATGGGGTTACATCATTGTAGCATTACAGTAAATTAGGTAATATTCTATCAAATTGAAAACACATACCTGCTATGACTTTGAAAGAGAAATGTCACCTCTATTCCATTCTCTGCTGCAGTGCTCAATTTATCAGATTCATCCAGGGAAACTAAATTCTTCAAACTGCCATAAAATCTGTGGCAATAATTATGAAGATGATAATAGTAACTATAATGACATTTATTATGTTCTAAGTCAGTATCTGATACTATGCTGAACTCTTTATGGGGCTCTCCTACAGCAATTTAGACAATAAAGCAGGAAAAAAGATAATATTGGTATCCCCATTTCAAAGATGAGCCAGAGAGACCAAGAATGAGGACATGGTCTTATGTTTTGAGATGCACTGGTCTCGACCCTCAGTCTGTGACATTCAGAATTGATTTCTGCCATGCTGATCCATACTACAGGATGCAGCCTACCAAACCATCCAGGATCTGATGTGTTTTGTCAGTATTAAGTTCTTCCACTTAATAAAAAAAAATGCATTTGTGTCATTAGAAGCCACTAAACAGTTTCAGTACTGCTGAATCTTTCTTTTTACAAAAATCTTGGATATTGCTCTACATGGTCAAACTGCTAAAATTCATAAGTGACATAAATAATTTGACAATAGCAAGCCTGTTGTGCTTAATGTATGCTCAGTGCTATAGTTCTGGCTCAACAATGGTCCTCCTTGGTAAAGCTGCCAAGTTGAAACAATAAAGGGTTTTAGCTGCAAAGTGAAGTTTTCTGGAAGTACAATATTCCTTTTGACCTCTGAGATGACTAAATACTATTTAATTATTTTCCCTTTATTCAGAATAGCAAAAAGGACTTGGAAGCCTGCAGGGCAGTGGTAGCATTCTCTTTGAATGCCCTAGCCAGACATTAATAATTTAGGGGAAGGCTGGGTATCTTTTAGGTTAGTCGGGGGAGGGCTTTATTTACTGTAATGCTACAGGTGTCCTACTTCTTCACTGATCTTGCAAGAACTATGATGTAACACTGGAGTCAGTTATTTCAAATTATAGTGCCTGGAACAATTAGACTCCTGCTTCCACAGTAGTGACTTGAAAATTGAATGGAGGCTGAAATGAACTAGTTTATAGCTGGCTAAAGGTAGTTATACAGGAGCAGCGTGAAGGCTGCCTTTTTCAAGAGCCGGAGCTTTTAGGTACTGTTACTGCTAATTACTTTAGGTGAGGAACACTATAGCTGTCAAACTTCACAATCAACTCTGGCTTTGAACTAGCTCAAGGAGAAATGCTTGAGGAGTCCTGAAGCTTTCTTTCCCTTGCCATTTCCTTGAGGTGTTAAATGCAAGAGTGCAGGCAGAGTCATTGTGTGCGGTCCCCTCTCCAGGCTGATTCAATAGCATTTGATCTGATGGGAAGGTTTTTAACTTCCCTGCTATCCAGAGCCCTATCAAGATTCATGCTGAAATGCATCTCCCATTGGGCCTACTCTACATCTCCTTTGCCTAAAGAGTTTAGAGAATGAGATCACAAGCAGGGAAATCTATAAATGAGCTTCTGACAAGGAGGAAATGTCACCCCGAGATGATGATTCCAAAAAGTTACACCTGAAGCTGACTCAGAAGGATTTCAAACTTCAGACCTGTATCTACTAGCAAAGCAAGCAGTCTCAGCTAAACCAAAGACAAAAGCTAGCCCCTGCTACTTCTTGGCAGGCAGCTCTTAGTTTATGTCAGCACTTATGAGTATCCCTTCTATTCTCTTCTTAGGTGCATCTTACCTACACATGTCCTTCTTATTCCAAACTCAGTAATAAGTTGGTTTTGATTTCTTCATTTACACTAAGCTCACCATTGGTAGATTAATCGGACACTACTACCTTCCCAAGACAGGACTTTATGTTTTCAGAAGAGACCAGCATAAAGTGAAGAATAATACAGGAATTTCCCATTAAGCCAAAGCACTAGAGGGGCATATGAGATTGCCTTGACACCTATAAGACCAATTCAATGTAATGAGGTACCTTTCTTTTCCTATGGGGAAAATAAACTACTGCATTCAAGGAAATTGAGAGCCTAAGGCACTAGGACTGGAAGTCTTACCTAAACTGGCATTTCCCCTTAAAAGTGCAATATGTGACACAGTACTGAGAGATAACAAACACTGAAGAAGCTTGTTAAACAAGCAAATACAGGAACTTAAACAAATTCTTGGATCTTTGCCAAGTGGAAAAGAATTCCTGTTGGTACATTTAGACAAGCACTCCCAAATATTGTGTGACTAACAATGATTCTGGGGTCAGTCTGCTTGGGCCTCAGAACTAATTTCCACCAATTATTATGGGAAAAAACTTGGAGCAGTTTCATTTGTAAGACTCTGACAAGTCTTCATTTCCGGGGACTTGCTGAGTGAGCCGGGTGGAGCTGAGAATCGATGCAAAAGCAAGAGGAACGTATCCTTCCAGCGACCTCTGGTTGTCCAAGACCTGAAGGAGAGGCAGGGAACCTGGGTGGTCTGTTCATCAAGATTTTATACCCTTTTCAGGGTAGACTAGAGCAACAGCTACTAGGTACAATGTGATTGGCAGAAGAGTGTGATTTTAAAATTGAGTGGTCCTTAGGGAATGAGGTAGCAAGGGGTTCCCTTATTTGGGCGTGGCCAATGGTCGGTCCCCCTCAACACCTGTGGTCTTTCTAAGGAATGTAATTAAGCTCTCCCTTCCAGAGGGGAGGGGTGCCTATGTGTTCTATGACCTTTCTCTTCCAGGACACGAGGGGTATGGTGGAATTCCTAAGCTGATCTCTTCATATTTTCCTCATCTGCAATGAGGGTGGGGATGGACCCAACCTCATCATTGGCTATGAATAGTTGTGGAATTCATAGAATGTCACTTAACCCTTTAAGATACCTGCAAATTAAGACCTCAAATGACTAGATGGTTATTGCCCTGATATCACATAATCATTGTAAAAGATGACTGGTGGTAAGATATATTGGGAAATATACCCACCTAATGTGGCACTACAAACATTGATAAAGAATCTTGCTAAACTTTTGGGCTACAGAACACAGGGAAGACCTGGAGAGTGCTAGGTGGTACCAGGGAAGGTCAGAAAGATCCTTACATCTTTATACCAATTTTTTTATACCCTGCTCTACATATCTTTTCACTTAGATATTCATCTGGATCTTTTGTAACATCCTACATAATGAACAAGGGAATGTATTTTCTGTCATGGGATTAACTCAAGCAAACTGAGAAAATCCAAATAAGGAAGGAAAATGTTATTGCACCTGGTTCTGCATCCATTCTGTTAAAAGTATAAATGATAACCTACTGCTTGAAAATAGGGGTAAAATATGGACTGTTTAATTTGAGTGATCTAAGATTACTTCTGCATAGATGGTACCCAGATCAAATGGCATGGAAAACTGAGGGGTATATGAGGTCAAACATTAATACATTTGATTTAAAAAAATGTTGTGTATAACATGGTGATATAGCATGAACACATACAAAACCAGCTACTTTTCCCAGAAAACAAACATATTACACTAATTTGATAAATACATTATCTAAATAAAAAGTATTAGGTAACATATGCCTAGGTGTCCCAATTGCCCAAAGTATACTGAGAGCAGAGAAAACCTTGGATTTAAGATAGGGGCTCACCCCCGGTCAAGAAACTTATTTGTCTGAGAATCCATTGATTTAAAAAAGATATTTGAAAGAAAAATTTGACATATGGGGTATTTCTGAAAATGTGCAGAATGAACAGGGGGGAAAACTCCAATATCCAAAGCTGCTAGCTCCATAGTCAGTTTAAGAGCTTCAGTTTGCTGAACAGCGTGCCCACCAAACACATTGTACGATGACCAAACATGGCTGCAATGATATGTAAGTCCTTTGTGGAAACTCTTATGCAATGCAATGAAAAGGCAGTAGTTTGATTTTCTTTGAAGAATTTTCTCATAGCAGGAGATAAAAGCAGACATCTATTTGCTTTGATGTTTTTATCCTAAATTTTTGTATTTGATTTTTCTATGAGTATTATAGAAAATTTTCTTCTCCCATAATTCTTTTCAGAGAAAGAAAGAATTATAGGAATGGTATGTCCCTTGTAGATATCCCAACACTAAGAACAGATCTCTTATGGGGGAAGGATGAGCTTTGAATTTTCCCAAGTTTTAATCTATTATGTAAAATAATGCACACACCTTCAACTAAATTTTCTGTGCTTCAGTGCTTTGCTTGCTGTTTACATCTTAGAAGGGTAAAAAGAAGAGTGCTAAACCTCAGATAAGCAGGCATACATCTATGAACCATGATGATATTATTCAATGTCATGTTTATACCTAGTTAGAAATAAGTGAACATCTGTGGATTAAAAAATAGAACTATAATAGTGGCCAGCAGGGAATAAAACACTTTATTGGGCTTTGTTATGTAGATGGAAATGTGCTTTGTAGAAAATGTTTTATTTGCAAATAAAACAACTAATTGCGTGCACTGGAAATACATGCACAGAGAAGATTCTAAGTAAAATTTTGAGAAAGGATTCATTTTAATGTGGTATTGGCTAATGCTACTATCTATTCCTCCAATCTTTATTGATACTTCTGCATATTTGGTTTTTACTATTGTGGATAAGAAATATATAGCTGTCAATCAATCAATCAATCAATCCTGCCAAACAACAACAAAAACAAAATGATAATCTGTTGACAACAGACACAGGGAAAGTGTTCTGTTACCACTTCAGAAGCCTTTTTCTCAATTATTTCCTATATGTTTTTGATATATGTTACAATTGAATGGGCCTTTTCTTTAATTCTGTAAGTGTGAATTTTTATTATTAATTTATATATTCATGTATGTGCAGGTATCCATGAAGGCCAAAAATTGGTGCTGGAACCCGAGTGGCTAGAGGCACATGTGGTTATGAGCCTCCCAAAAAGGGTTCCAGTAACTGAACTCAGGTCTTCTGTCTCTTCACTTAGGAGCCATCTCTTACTTCCAAATTGACCTGTTCTTCAGACTACACTTGCCAATATTTGCAGCCTTAAACACGTGTGAGTCTTTTTCCAGATTTCTAAATATTATTTCCCTAGTTCTTCTGGGTTCCTCTGCTTCACAAAAAAACAATATTCCAGAGCCTCCATTCTTAGAGATCTTTGTTCTCCATTGACACTCTGGCTTTTCTTTTTCTAGATCCAATGATTCTGTTACTCTTTGAGCCTGATATGTGTCCTCAACATATAGCTTCCTTCCTCTCTTTACTAGCAGCTATCACTTTAATGCCTTAATCCTATAATCTATGTGTTATAAATTAACAACAACAACAAAACAAATAATCAAAAACACTCTATTGATCAGGTGAAACACCATGACTAAAATGTAAGTTGGGAAGGAAAGGGCTCCTTTGACTTCCAGTTTCATTTCCCTGGTCATCATCAAAGGAAATCAGGATAGAAATTCAAATAGGACAGGAACCTGAAGACAGGAGCTGATGCAGAGGCCAAAGAGGTATGCTACTTAGTGCTTTGCTCCTTATGGGTTGCTCAGTCTTCTTTCTTATCAAACTGTGATGGCACCATGCACAATGGACTGAGCCCTCTCAAACCAATTGCTGATTAAGAAAATGCCTTTCAGGCTTGCCTACAGCCCAATCTTATGGAGGCATATTTATTTTTTTTAATTTTTTTATTCGATATAATTTATTTACATTTCAAATGATTTCCCCTTTTGTAACCCCCCACTCCCCGAAAGTCCCATAAGCCCCTTCTCTTCCCCTGTCCTCCCACCCCTCCCTTCCCACTTCCCCGTTCTGGTTTTGCTGAATACTGCTTCACTGAGTCTTTCCAGAACAAGGGGCCACTCCTTTTTTCTTCTTGTACCTCATTTGATGTGTGGATTATGTTTTGGGTATTCCAGTTTTCTAGGTTAATATCCACTTATTAGTGAGTGCATACCATGATTCACCTTTTGAGTCTGGGTTACCTCACTTAGTATGATGTTCTCCAGCTCCATCCATTTGCCTAAGAATTTCATGAATTCATTGTTTCTAATGGCTGAATAGTACTCCATTGTGTAGATATACCACATTTTTTGCATCCACTCTTCTGTTGAGGGATACCTGGGTTCTTTCCAGCATCTGGCAATTATAAATAGGGCTGCTATGAACATAGTAGAGCATGTATCCTTATTACATGGTGGAGAATCCTCTGGGTATATGCCCAGGAGTGGTATAGCAGGATCTTCTGGAAGTGAGGTGCCCAGTTTTCGGAGGAACCTCCAGATTGATTTCCAGAGTGGTTGTACCAATTTGCAACCCTACCAGCAGTGGAGGAGAGTTCCTTTTCTCCACACCCTCTCCAACACCTGCTGTCTCCTGAATTTTTAATCTTAGCCATTCTGACTGGTGTAAGATGAAATCTCAGGATTGTTTTGATTTGCATTTCCCTAATGATTAATGAAGTTGAGCATTTTTTAAGCTTCTCCGCTATCCGAAGTTCTTCAGGTGAGAATTCTTTGTTTAACTCTGTACCCCATTTTTTAATAGGGTTGTTCGGTTTTCTGGAGTCTAACTTCTTGAGTTCTTTATATATATTGGATATTAGCCCTCTATCTGATGTAGGATTGGTGAAGATCTTTTCCCAATTTGTTGGTTGCCAATTTGTCCTCTTGATGGTGTCCTTTGCCTTACAGAAACTTTGTAATTTTATGAGGTCCCATTTGTCAATTCTTGCTCTTAGAGCATACGGTATTGGTGTTCTGTTCAGAAACTTTCTCCCTGTACCGATGCTGAAAAAGCATTTGACAAAATTCAGCATCCTTTCATGCTTAAAGTCTTGGAGAGAACAGGAATTCAAGGCCCATACCTAAACATAGTAAAAGCAATATGCAGCAAACCGGTAGCCAGCATCAAACTAAATGGAGAGAAACTTGAAGCAATCCCACTGAAATCAGGGACCAGACAAGGCTGCCCCCTTTCTCCTTATCTTTTCAATATTGTACTTGAGGTACTAGCTCGGGCAATTCGACAACATAAGGAGGTCAAAGGGATACAAATTGGAAAGGAAGAAGTCAAACTATCATTATTTGCAGACGACATGATCGTCTACCTAAGTGACCCAAAGAACTCCACTAGAGAGCTCCTACAGCTGATAAACAACTTCAGCAAAGTGGCAGGTTATAAAGTCAACTCAAGCAAATCAGTGGCCTTCCTATACTCAAAGGATAAGCAGGCTGAGAAAGAAATTAGGGAAATGACAATAGCCACAAATAGTATAAAGTATCTTGGGGTGACTCTTACCAAACATGTGAAAGATCTGTATGACAAGAACTTCAAGACTCTGAAGAAGGAAATGGAAGAAGACCTCAAAAAATGGGAAAACCTCCCATGCTCATGGATCAGTAGAATCAATATAGTTAAAATGGCCATTTTGCCAAAAGCAATATACAGATTCAATGCAATACCCATCAAAATCCCAACTCAATTCTTCACAGAGTTAGAAAGAGCAATTATCAAATTCATCTGGAACAACAAAAAACCCAGGATAGTTAAAACTATTTTCAGCAACAAAAGAAAATCTGGGGGAATCAGTATCCCTGATCTCAAGCAATACTACAGAGCGATAGTGTTAAAAACTGCATGGTATTGGTACAGTGACAGGCAGGAGGATCAATGGAACAGGATTGAAGATCCAGAAATGAACCCACACACCTATGGCCACTTGATCCTCGACAAAGAGGCTGAAAACATCCAATGGAGAAAAGATAGCCTTTTCAACAAATGGTGCTGGTTCAACTGGAGGTCAGCATGCAGAAGAATGTGAATTGATCCATCCTTGTCTCCTTGTACTAAGCTCAAATCCAAGTGGATCAAGGACCTCCCACATAAAGCCAGACACTCTGAAGCTAATAGAAAAGAAACTGGGGAAGACCCTTGAGGACATCGGTCCATGGAGGCATCTTTAAAATTGTAGTTCCTCCTCTCAGAAGACGTTAGCATGTGTCAAGTTGACATAAAACTATTGAGCACAGTATTTAGATGTGGTTCAATAAAATTAAATGACAACAGTGTTTATAGTAATGGGAGAAAGGCGGTGGCAATGTATGTGAAAAAATTCTCTGCTGTCTTCCTGCCTGGGTTTTTGGAGAAGCAAAGATTAAGTGATTCATTAAAGCCTGTTTGGAGATAAATCAATTCTTTTATTATGAGGTTAGGCTAGGTGGAACTAAAGCACAATGTTTTTTTCATTTGCTGATTTATCATTTTCTATAATTTTTTAAAACATTGAGTACCTATTAAAGTTCTGTGCTCTATAATTTCCTTGTGAGGATAAGCAATAAATAACATGGCTTCTGGAAGGGGTAGTGTCACATATTTTTAACTTTTAGGGACTGAGGTTATATAATCAGTGATAAACTTAGCTATGTAGCAAGACTCCCAAAATAAGCAAAGATTATCTCTATCTGTAAGTTGTTTACATTTCTTGAATGAAGAGTCAGGAAATAGAAACAGTATTGGTCAATTCACTTCAAATAAAATAAAACAAATGTCCAAAAAAAAAAAAAAAGGTGTTGAAAAGATAACATGATAGGAGGAGAAAGGCTGCGTGGAGGGAGAAGAGAGGACCATAGGGGACCTTAAAGATTCGCAAGTGAAAAGACATGATGCAGCAGACTCTGACATCCACTGGTCTGGAGAAAAGAAAAAGGGAAGAAAAAGACAATGTCTGAAATCAAAATGAACCCACAAGGCTGAGATCAATTGGTGGGAATGCGCACAGAGTAAAGCAAAGCTATGGTCAAATAAAGGACATTATTAATGACATAGACTTTCTTCTGGAGCTTCTCAGTGGAAGGCATTAGAAGGATTTCAAACACAGAACTCCACCATCTGATCTACTGGTTAAAAGAAGGTTCCAACTGCTTAATGAAGGTGGATCACAAGGGAAGAGGGAAGAAACAAGGGAAGCAGCTCCAAGAAAAATCCAAAGACTTTTTCAAAGTGAATTTGTGTTACCTTGTTGTTGTAATTTTCCAACTAAAATTGATTCAAATGTCCTATAGCTGGTGAATGGCAAAGCACATTTTTTCTGTTCACATAGTACAATGCTGCCAAACAATATGAAGGAAGAGTTTACTGGTGCGTACAATGGTGGTTTTTATGGATCATAAATATTCTCAAAAGACCTCTGTGCTAAAGACTTGGTCTGTAGCGTAATTGGTAACATCCCTCAAGAACTCTCCAGTTTTGAAAAGAATACTAGGGTCTTCTCCTTTCTCTTTGTTTGTGAACAGGATGATATGAGCAGCTTTATACTTCCATGTGTCTCAGTACCCAAACATTAAAATCAACATGGGATGAATGCTTTGAAACAATAAGCCCAAATAAATCTGCACTCCTTTTAAGTTGATTGTCTTTGGTACTTTGTCATAGCAATCGAATGCTTGACACAGAGATCAATCTGAAATGAATTATGTATAAGAAAGAATGCATACTCAGAAAGTAACAGTTCAAGTGTCAATGACACTATAAAACCAAACATACAGAGCTTGAGAACAGGTAGTGATTGCTAAGGTAAGGCCAAGGAGTGTGGCAGGTGTGTGTGTGTGTGTGTGTGTGTGTGTGTGTTACATCAGTGACATATTTGGGGCTGATGGGAACTATTGAATATTTGGATTACAGTAGTGCTTAGGAACTCTATAAAATTGTCAAAATTACAGAATTATATGCCAGAAAATTGATTTAATCTCAAGTTTGTGTTTATAGTAGTTAAAAAAACAGTGTTGGGAATCAATAGTTAGCTTTTGCAAGAGTGCTATATTGAAAGATATGTTCTTTGCTAACTTTTATGATTTTTTGATAGAAAATAAAAAAATTGGTAGGAATATATATACATATATACATATACATATATATCCTTCCTATATATGATATATTATGTTTTATTATATTATATTATTTTTTCTATATAAAAACCTTTAAATAATATTTGTTGTACTTTGATGTAATGGAATCACTATCCCAATACAGTTCAGACAGACTTTTATTTGCTCAAGATTCTTCAGATGAGCTGTAATGTTCTTTGTCATTATCTTGAAGCAATTTTGATAACTTTTCTGGTGTTTGTCATGCTAAGATTCTCATATCTCAACTAGTATATTTACTGCCCTAAGTCTAACATGAACCTCATGGGAAATTCTGCTGTAATCCACTGAGAAATGATGTTTCAACATCACAACCTGCGTGCAGAAGTTGAGAGTTCAACAGTACTTAATCACCAAATAAATAATGAAATAAAAAGATAATGAAAATATTTTTCATAAATTTAGATATTTTTTTCTCTATGCACTGTAGCTGATTTCATGTGATGCCTTTCGGGATTCAAAATTAATCAATCTGATGCCTCTGGCTCCTCAGAATTTTCTTGTAGGTGTATGTATTTTGTAGATAAAGAATTTCTTGAGAGGTTGAGAAGTACAACTGTTTAAGGAAGTGGGATATATGGAGACATATTTAGTGTTCTTGGACAAGGTAAGTTTAAAACCCTTTTAGTAATATAGGCAGATCCTTGATTAAGTGACTCCCGACTCAGTTGGAGGAATTCAAGCCAATATGTATGGATTTAGGTAGTTGTGAATACAATGAGGATGTTCAACTAAATGAGAGCAGTTGAATGTGTAAACACAAAGTGGGTGGCTACAGCTTTAAGGAACTCAGAGAAGAAAGCTTAGGAGCTGGAGCTGAAGATGAGGCAGAAGGAAAAGCTGCCACCAAAGCCTGTTGTCCCTACAAGGAACAAGTGATCTCATCCTCACTGTGATGTGTGATCTTACTGTGAATACCATCATCCTTACTGACATAGGGCTTTCTCACTTCTTGAACATCTTCTCATTTTTTACTTGCAAGATTGAATATAGTATGCACAGGTGATACAGTACTCTACCTTAAATGTGCTTTGATTTTGTCTTCTTCATATAGTTTTTAACCATACCCTTACTTGGACTCAGAAGTGATTCCTTCTTAGGACCTTTTGTCCCAAATTCAAATAGCTTTATCAGTCTTTAAGGCCAATGCACAATTAAAATCAAGCCTACTATTTTTCAATTTCCTCTTTGTACACCTTTCAGCTCAATACATTAAATTTTGCTGTCCTGTCAAATTCTCTCTGTATATACCTTTTACTGCACTATGTGCGGAAATTCACTGACATGATTTTGGCTACCCACCTTCCTTCTTCCTAACTTCCCTCCCAACTTGCACATGTCTCAGTTGGACTAGTGGTTCTCACCTAGAGTTCCCAGATGTTGCAAATAATGATTTGGTGATTGTTCTGTGTCTAATGGTCTAACTTCAGTAGGTGAGTTAGTGTGAGAGATGCTACAAGATATCAATATTCCAAAAAGAAAGCTGATACAGAAACCTCTAAGAAAAGTTTTACAACAAAAGAAATTCTAGCATGATAAGAAACTATACAGAAAATAAACTACTCAGAATTGAGATATTATGGAATTAGTAATTGACATAGCTAGTCTATGTCATGGTCAAATCACTTAACTTCCCTCTGATGTACTGTGGTCATTTCTCAAATAGGAAATAAACCACCTTCTGTCCTTATAGCAAAGGCGGGTGACAAAGAATGGCTTTGAGTTTTCAGTTATATAACAAATATTTACCTTGATACCATGTACCATGTCTAGAAATAAAATAAGTTTTCTATTGAACAGAAAAGGTGTTGGTTTATATTTATTGTTATTAATTTAGGATTTCACAGATTTAAATAACACATTGACTAAGCGATACAGTCATTGCCAATTAACAAAGAATAGGGGATCAGCAGCAAGCCCCAAAATGTGGTGTCACAAAAATATCTACTCTGTTTCTATTACAGATCTGTTATTAATCATCAATATGTCCAAAGAATTTTAATTCCTGAAGGAGGGGGGACTGTCTCAAGCTACTTTAAATTTATACTTAATTGGTACCAGAAAGTCAATTAATTAATGGATAATGGAAAATAGAACAACCATGGGGACCAATATTCAAAGTATCTGGTCAGCACATTCTTTCCCAAGAGAAAACTCCCTACTTAAATAAAGATCAGGAATTTGCTTGGTGAATATATAAAAAGAGAAAATGCTAAGAGCCGTGAAGCAGAGGCCAGACAGGCTAGCAATGGTGTGCTCAGTCAAACAAGGAACTCTCCCAAGCCATACTGAGAGCATATGACTTCTAAATGTTTTGTGCTTCATGGATACATATGCTGCCACCTTCTTTCACAATATACTATCTTCTTAGACAATGCATCCACATTTCAGTTTTGAGGAAGATAGAATTTTATCATAGTTTAAATGTGCACTTTGAAGTGATTCTGATCTAGTCACTGGAAATCTCAGATCCTCGGTAAGGTCATAATACTCTGAGAAAATCTGACAAACAGCTTGTCAGAAAGTACGAAGCCAGGGAAAAGTCTTATTTTTGGACTAAGATCCATATGCGATTTCTTAATAAAACATTTACTGTTATGTGACCATGAGCAAATAATTTTATTTTCATTTGTCTTAATTTCTTCTCTACAAAGTGTAGGTGCCGATAGTTCCTTAGCATGAGACATACTGAGAGCATATAAGAAATTTTATTAGAGAATTCTTACAAGTACCTGGAAAAGTATCTCAAAAGGATGCACTTGATGACAACTCATTCTGTGTGTATCATCACTATAATTTTTACCATCACCCCCATTGCTGCTGCCTGCAGCCTTATTCACTTCCGAATCCAGTGATTATAGAAAACACTTAATTCCCAGTGTTCTCCTTTGGATAGGGTAGCTATAATATGTTGATATGGCATTAAAAAGTGTCATAGGCCTAGGGAGTTGATGTAATGATTATTCAAACATATTCTTTAGTGTGTAGACAGACTATTTCTGAATGCTTACCACATAATAACTAGGACCAACCCAGGTACTATGGGTGGCTGGGAGATGAGACAGCTATTTAGATCAGCTACTAACTGATGGGTCAAAGCCTTCTAGTACTCAATACAGTCAAAGAAACCCTTCTGAAGATTTCATTTGCTCAGGTCCACTGTTGTCCTGTTCTTCAAAGTGCTGGCTACCACTCAAATGAATATTGCTTCTAGTGGATAGATTCACTTTTAGAACATCAATTCTATGTTTTGGATGTGGTAACGTTTAACAAAGTAGATCTCCTGGAAGCTTGGTCCTTAGTTTAATGATGTACTTTAGGGAGAGTAGATGGGTGCAAACTAATTAGAACTCTTAGGGCTCTGCCTCAGGACAGACTGATGTTAGTTAGTCTTGCCCAGTGATTTGGCTATTCTCATAGGAGTGAGTTTGCAAGTATACCATATTGTCATGATGCCACCACCAAGGGACCCTTACTACAGCTAAAGACAAGCTGGCACTATGATCTTGGGTCTCTTGATTGTGATTTAAATATTTTAATTTCCTCAGTCTCAGGCATTTTGTAGTAGGAATGCAAAATGATGTGATTAGAGACATGAAGTTTTCCTTACTCTCAAGAAAATTTCTGAAGGAAGGAAGAGTAAGAGAAAATTAGATTTTTCCTTCATTTTTTCAGTTACTTTTGCATGTATTATTTGTTGGTTTGTACAGGGATGGTGGTACATATGCTACAGCATATGTTTGGAAGTCAGAGGACAAGGGGCAGGAGGTTCTCTCCTTCTGCCATGAACTTCTCAGGGATGAAATTCAGGTGGTCATGCTTTACTTGATGCACCATGATTCCTCTAGTCATTGTACGAAGACAAAGATAGGTGAATGGGCAGAAAAGACAAGTGTTAAACAGAGCAAGGACCACCACAATTACCATGGCTCTCTGGAACTACTGAGGGAGACATGGAAAGAAATGGTGGGCATTTGCATTTCTAGATAAGCAAATAAGGGGAGCTGTGCTGACTTAATTCAGTATTAATAGTAGGAGTTGTTCAACATGTCAGAAACTCTTTAATGCCCCAAAGAGTCCCAAATGTATACTATCCATCTCCTCTGACAGGGGGATTATCCCAGTCTATACTAGAATAAGAAAAAGAGCACAGAGCACTGTTTTCTATGACCTAGAGTTTTTGTTTTATATCTTTTAAAAAGATTTTCTTGATAAATCTTCTGCATGTTGGTTCTTTCTGTTCCAATTAAAGTAGATGCCTGAATTCAGTTTGTGGCTATAATAACTAGGATTTCTTTCAGGGCACCATTCCTAATTAAAAGCAGCATTTACAGAGAAAGGTTTTTACATACTTATGTATTACCTTATTCAATCCAAGCAAATTGCTTCCCTGTGTAAACTTCTGAATAGTTTCATTTCTTCAAATACTAAAGTCATTCTAATGTAGATTTTGCATTAATTTGGGGGAAGGGAAATGAAGCAAAGTCTAATTGGAATTACTGTTTCTATAATTAATTCTCGATTTTTTTTAAATCGATATAAACGCACTGCTATTTATAAGGGCCTCCGCATGTATTCCAATCTTCAAGAGCTGAGTGAGCGCTGAACATGTTGGTGATCCTGGAGTTTACAGTTTTCCTTCTTAGCATTTGTCTTGCTCTGGAAACAAAGCTTGGGATTACGCAGGAGATCCGCAAAATGAATAATATACCACAGGCTATTTACATACGCCAGCCAATTTAATCCTAAGCAGTCCTACAATCTCTCCCTGCCCTCATTTGTAAAGATGAGAAATTTGAGGCAGAATGAGTCTCTGAGGCCTGACTGCGGTCATTAGCTTATATGGTGACAGAAAAGATTCAACCCCACTCAGCGATAGTAGATGTTTCCTCTGCTGCTTCATTTACTACTACAGCAGTAGGACGGTCTCAGGAAGAGAAGCTGTCTTTTGACAGGCAGATATACATCAGCATCAAAGCCTTGATTTTTCTTCTTTCTGATTGTTTCACATGGACAAGACTTCTTGATGTTTCTGTTCTTGAACTTTTTTTTTTTTTTCATCTTATCAAATAGAAGAACCATGCCCACAGAATTGGGTCTAAAAGGGAGGTCAAAGTTAATGAAACCTCTGTCAAATGGTTCTGTCTGCATTCCCTTTTTTTTGCTCATGAGATTTAGCTAAACTCCACTCTTTCTGAGGCTTTGTCTCCATCTTGATGCAGTCCCAGGCTGGCTCATGGCTTTGGGTGATGGTGGTGTCATGGCCTTAACAGCTGGTTTCTGACTAGCATGGGGCTTGGGCCACCCTGTGTTTTATTAGAGTAAGCTTGCCTCAGGCTCACACAACTAGCATTTCCTATTAAACTGATTCAAAAGTAAGCATAACCTTCAGTGGAAGTAATCACATTTGTCTTGTTTTATTAAAAATTAGTAGCTCTATCCTTCTAGAAGATGCTGCATCTTTAGGTGAATGCAAGATGATCCTGTTGGATTTAGGCCCACATTTTGGTTGAGAGAACATTCCAAAGTGTCAATTGATTATGGAGGTAGGAAGAGAGACATTCTGCAATTGTTCCTAGTGATCTGATTCCTAGTATCTTCTGCTGTCATACTATGGCATATTATCTAGTCATAATGGAAAGATAACTTTTTTTTTGTCAAAACCTATTTCTTCCTTTGCTTACACAGCCCTTCTTGGGACTTTAACAAACTCAGCCAGGAATCTGAGAAACCAGAATTTGTGACAGTCCCTGACATAAGCCATCAATCTAGTGAGCAGATTCTACTGATCTCGTCAGTATCTTCTGACAGTTCTTGCTAACATACATCAGAGTTGAAGTTTTGATGAGTTTAACTAAATTCATTTCAAAAAGAAAATACGCAACAATGTGCTGTTAGCCCTGTCTAGTGTCACAGAAATAGAAGCCTCCACAATCAACAGGTTTTAAGCTGTATTATTAAAGATGAAGAAAATTAAGCAGGGCACTAAACCCAAAATTTGGCCAGTGAAACATTTAGTTCACACAACAGCCTGAGGTTTCAGTGCATAGACAGCTAAAATTACAATATCCAATTAACTGACTTCCTAAAGAACTTACTTCTGGCCAGTGTAGTTCTCTAGTTACAGTTAGGAATGATCTTTATGACTATCAATTTTGTTAGTTGACATTCAACAATGATTCTAATATCTTAAAACCACCAGAATCCTTACACTGTTGTTCATGAAAATCTGACAATGTATTTTATTAAAAAAAATAAAAGGAAAGAAAGAAAAAGAAAGAAAGAAGGAAGGAAAGAAAGAAAGAAGGAAGGAAAGAAAAAAGAAAGAAAGGAAAGAAAGGTATGTTTCTTGCTCTTCATTAATGCTCCTGCAAAGAATTTGTGTCATCCTGGGATCCCTGAAGGGGGAAGTATATTTAAATATAAAACTTCCTTTAGTTCTCTGATCGCAGAGCTTAGATCTTGCCCTTACAACTGACGCGTCTATTGCTAGTTGTTCACACGTTTAGCATTAGATCATTTTCCTAGAGGCATCCTGGATGTAGTGGCTGGCAGGCAACCACTTGCCTAAGGCATCGTCCCTTATTTTGGAGGCTCCTTTCCCTTCAGCTGCTCCTCCCAATCCCCCAACCCCCACCATCCATCTGTGTACCATGAACCAGGCTTGTGAGAGGGTCAGTTTCATGCAGGGAGGGTTTTAATTTTTCTTCTTAAAAATAAATATCTTTGTTTTATGCATTTCAAGGTCTGCAATTCAGTTCTTGACGTCAAGGGTTTTGCCCAGCTAAATAGTTCTCAGACTCTCAGACAAACTTGGGACATTTGCAAACTTTTTATCTTGACTAGAAAGTGAAAGCTATGGGGGAGACAAAGTATCTTCTAATTACAAAACACTGCCGCTGAAGCATACTGGTGGCCACAGATAAAGATGGGTAGGAAGGAGGTGGCTCTCCTCCAACACAGCTTTACTTATGAAGCAGGTAGTGGATGGGGGTGGATTTGGCCCGCAGGCTGTAGTTTGTGGACTCTGACTAATAGCAATGCTTTCTTCCTTTCCTGGCCTAGCCTACTGATTGATTTTCAAGAGTACATCCTGTCAAGGTCTAGCCTTTCTGGAGCCCAGGTTGCGCCAGCATCTCCTCTTCATTTCTGCTTGTTGTAAAATTGCAGTGTCTTGTGCCAGCCACCCAGCTAATGAGAAAACGTGCCCACAAGTGAGCAAGAGGAAATCCTGTAAGACATTTAATAAAAACAACTTCAAAAGCTGCCAAGAGAGTACCTGCTGTCCACTCACTGTGTGCCCTGTGGCTTTGTCACCAGCTCACAGCATTTTGTCATTTAACCTGTCTATTATTCTTCAGCATTAGGCATGATTAGAACTTCCATTTCTAGGGAAAAAAAATTGTGCTTTCTTTTTTAAAGTTAGTTAGAAAAGTATTTAGAAATATTATTAGAATCTGCAACCCCTTATCCCTTGGACTGTGGTAGAATTACAATACAATTGTCTGTGGTATTTTATCAAACACTTTAAGCTGCACTATTCTGTTAACTAAAAGGCCAAGAATCTCTGTGATCTAAAGGTAATGATTTCCTTTAGATTAACATATTACATTTTCAATCAGTCATATTCACAAATACAATTCTCACCCACTTTTATCAGCAGTTTCCACATAGACATATACCAAGACTAATCGTGACTTTCACTTGCTATAAGAACATGAGGGTTTTGAAATTTTCAGTGCATTTCAAAATATAAAATTTTCAAAGTGCTAGGGCTCATCAAGGCAAGATCAAATCAGGTCCTTTTGCCTTCCATCCAAGGCTTTTCTCAAACAACTTAACTAGATTCTCATACAGCTCTAGCTTATGTATTTAGATTTAGGAGGAATCATTTCTTATGTTGATTCACAACCAAGATGAAGGAGGAAAGGGGGTGGCATCATGAGGGTTAGCTCTAGCATTGAGCTTTTGAGATCTAATATGCAATACATATGAATGAACTCTCACTGATATGCTCCCAAAGCAAGAGTTTCTGTAGAACTGGGCTATAAGCACAATAGTCTAGGTCCTACACAGAAGACCTAAGAAAAGAAAGGCTTGAGTCACAGTCCTATATCAGTTTTAAACCTGAATGGTGAGACATCCAGTCCAGTCGTACTTCCAAGAATTGAAGGAGAATTGGTTGTCTCATCATGGAATACACAGAGACATGGAGCCTAAGTGTGAGCTTAATTGTTAAGCAAACGATGAGGCTCCAAAGAGCAATAATATTGTCATTTGATTAAATGCCCTTGTGGGTATAAAACTGGGATTTATCTGGAAGAAAGAAGGCGGCACAGGACAAAGCATATTAAGCCCTTCTTAGCATCTACTAGATTTGGTTATCAGGTCTAATAAGTAGTGCTGGGCTCTCATTTAAATATAAAAATGGAGCCTTATTTCTTTATTAATAATATCATAATTACTCTTTGGTATCTTCAAATTCATTATGTTCGATGGAACTTTTCCAGTCAAGGACATCTCCTTGTCGTGAGCATTTTTAATTTTCTCAGCACGTGAAAGCCCAGGCAAAAATGGGCCTTAATCCCCGATGAGCTTCCCGGGATGCCTCGGGGGGTGTTTAGGGTCCCACTCAATGATAATATTTGCTCATCATGCCTATTCTCAGCCACAGCAATCAACTTTCATGTTGTTGTAGTAAAGTCAAATCTTTGACTTAAAATTTATGGGACTTAAATCCACATGTTTTTGTAAGCTATTCTTTTATTTCTCTTTAAAAATTCAGGATTCTGAGTAACAAAGCAGACATTGTTCTCAGAAGCTGCCCTCAGTACATTGTAAAGGCCATATAATTAATAAAAGTTGCACACACCATCTTAAAAGGCGATCAGTCTTGCTCTCTCTGGCCAGTGCCAGAAAGAATATATTTGACCAAGTCACACACCAGTTATATATTGTTTGAATGATTTATTTCTTAAAACTTATTTAAAATATCACCTATAATTTATTATTGTAAAATTAAGTCACCTGAATTTTCCAATTCACCGGGATGGATTTTTTTGGGGGGGTATTATCAAATGATGTCAGATTTAATTAGTAAAAAAGGAGATTGCACAAACATTGACCTTGGTTCCCGGGGGATGGAGAATAAAACAACCCAGGAGATAAGGAGATAACAATTGATGGATGGAAAAATATTCTATTTAATATTTAAGAAAACTTAAAAAATAGAGCATTAGAAATGGAATCCATGAGCTGTAAAACAGGATCAAATTAAACATGGTTAGACTAGTCTAAAAATAAACTCCCTGACTCTGTGAAGGCAGCAGAACATTCTAGATTTGAGAAGTAAAGGAGGGTAGTCAGAAATACCTCAATAAAACTGCTTTCTTATTGTAACTGAAAGGAAAAGGAATAGGAATGAAGGTACCCGTGAATAGCTATGAACCAGAGATGCCATTGGATGAGAGTTCAAGTGTAAGCAAAGGCATACCGCAGCTTAATTATACATTAACAAGGAAAATGACTCTCCACCTAGTTACACAACAGAATGGAGACTCTTCCTTCTGGGAACATAAGATTATTTTAACCTATGATTTACAAAGTATGCAATCCTCTATGTGTCTTAAATGTGGCACTATATGGGATCTAGCAGCACTTACTGAATGAGTATATAGCTCTTCAAATAAAGTTGAATACAACAAGGAGCTGTATACAGTGATGTGTATATACTTTCTAAGAATGTATGGACATTCAGTGATTTTTTTTTAATTTTTAGATTCAAGAGATGAATAGGAAGAGTCCTGATAATTCAGTGGATTTTTGATACTTACAGAAAATCCTACCACAATTTCCCTGAGCTATAATTTGCCTATGTGCACTCTGATGATAATAAAGAAGGAAGATTATTAAAAATATTATAAAGAAATCCTAAGGATATAACCCACACTAAGAGGGCAAGTGATCTTCATTTACCAATTCTAGAGAGAAAAGAAAACAAAATAAACGGATTCTTCTCAGTGGCGAATCTTGAAACAAAAGGCCAAGTGGAATTGAATGTTGAGCTAAACTTAGACTGTGAGGACAACAGGGCTTATTTCTGGTAAAAAAAAAAAATGCAATTATATTCGTGAAAAAGAGCTCACATCTCATTACTCTTCAAAAGTGAGGTGGGTATTAGACTGCTTAGTGAAGGAGGGGGATAGGCTGTGGCAAAGTCATCTGGTCACTCATTTGCCTATCATTTACTGGGCATTTTTTTATTACCAGTGTCTGCCAGAACTTGAAAATATACTGATTGAGCCGCTGTTGTCATGAAACTTCTGTGGCATTGAGAAATGGACAGAATGAAGCAACCAGCACTTAGCTATACGACTGCAAAGTGAGAGACTAAAAGACCAGCAAAGCACGTGTCTCTCTGAGTATTGTCCTACAAATGGAACACACACCAGTCTGCAGAGCAAGATGAGGCCTTCTTGGCAAAGCAATAGTAATGATTATCCATGAAGGGTCAGCCATATCTAATAATTTAAAGGAAGGAACAGAAGGCTAGGGGGGATAAAGCATGTGCAATGGTCCTGAGGTGGACCTGAGAACAATACAACCCTGCATATAAAATAGCTATTAATCTATCCGGATCCATACTGGTTGCTATTTTTGTCTTAGTTCCCCAAACTGTCTCTCAAGTATATTTGATCTCCTTGTCTCAATCCAGCACAAACCAGAACATATTCTTACCTACTTGTTATTTTGAATTTATTTATTTTGGTGTGTGCTTGTGCACAAGTGATGCTGAGTTTGTGTGTATAGGGTGCACATATTTCTGATCTATTTCTAGTTCAGCTCTATTTCAAATCGGTGTTCAGTACATACAAGCTCTATTTGATGTGAAACTCCTTCTCTCAGCTGAATGTCTCAGACCCTCTCAGTTGGGCACAGCACTATGGTGACAAAGGTGACAAAGATGGGAACTGACTCAGGTTTGGAAAAGAAGGATCCCACAAAGGAATGAAGATGCCTTCCTACACTTATGTCAAATTTGAAACTATAAAAGTTAACTGTGTGTGGTGTGTGTGTGTGTGTGTGTGTGTGTGTGTGTGTGCGTGCACGTGCGTGTGTGTGTGTGTGTGTGTGTGTGTGTGTGTGCATGTGTGTGTGCGTGTGTGTATGTGTGTGTGCGCGCGCATGTGTGTGTGTGTGTGTGTGTGAGACAAACTTGTAAGAAGGATAACTTGACATGAATGCTTTTCAAGTAAATTAGAGGCCTGGGCATTAGTGGTCAAGTCTACAATTTGCTAAGTTGTTCCAAGAAAATCCCCAAAACAAATGTGTAGATTATCTTGTACACCAGAACACTCAAACCAAGTGTGTCTTTAAATTGTGATCAGAACCCACATATTACTTTCAACAACTAACAACTGGGTGACCATCCTAGTCTAGAGAGTTGAGAGCAATTTATAAAAGTTATAGTGGGACCTGACAAAATGTTAATGTACCTTCCCTGTTAATAATTTCCTGGGAGGATATGATATGCTTTTCTTTCTCTCCTATAACTTGCTGCTTTTCTCCTCCCTTGATAATGAGACAATTTATGTTCAAGTTGGTAGAGAAAAAAATGTCCCAGAAGACTAGAACACAGTTCTCTGTCTGTCCACAGAGGCTGTGTTGCTATTGATTTGGGAATGTGTGGAGCAGGGTTCTTTTTCTAGCCATTGCTGCCTCTCTCATTTTGACTGTAGTAAACAAGTCAATATTTTACCATTCAGGTATCTCCCCACAAACACTTATCTTATGAGATAGAAATAACAGACTCATGAAATCCCAAATGTGCTCTGGGAAGTTTACTAGTATGTATTTCTTGAGTTACTTACTAGGAATTCCAATTTTGCTGTATTCAATTGAGATCTAATGACAGAGAACCCATAATTTTCCTAGTAGGAAACCCTACCAGTGCTTTTTGTAGGAGGAAAAATTACTTGGGGAGGAGGGAAGGATACAAAAGAATTCTGTGTGCTTATGCACATGTATGATGTGGATAGAATCTGGGAACTCATGCCAATTCTTTGAAAGAATTATGCATTCAAACATTTTTAGGAACAGGGGAGATGGCTTAGTCAGTGAAAATGATTGCTTCCAAGCCTGGTATTGGATGCTCTCACTAAATGACAGAGTATACAGATAGATTAGTACTTCACACACGCTCTACAAGTTACACCAACCTGGTTGAAGAGCCTCGAAGATCATGATCCCTCTGTAAACAAATACCTCACGAATGGGATGCCACACATATTCTTCTATTATCTGCCCTTTATCTACAGCTGTTATTCATGCTAATATAAACATGGCAAAGCTATTTTTAATGACTTCTTGATATAAAATCAAAATTTGCCACTAGCTGATTGTACAACCAGAGTATATTTCACATTTCAATAACTCACTAGTTTCTTCATCTGGGGTAACTCTAACACCTCTGTTATTAAGATGTAAAGAAAATTAAGTGACATAAGAATATATTGCATTTAATATGTGCTAACATATAGTTCAAATGCAGCAGGGGTGAGATGATTATCAATAATATCATTTACACTGCTATTAATCTTATTATTTTCTCATGAAGAGATGGTTTTATTTCCATCATGGTAAACAACACTGCCGTACATGTTCTTATATAAACCTTGTGCTTACATCACTCACTCTTCCTTTATGATTAGTTTATAGCTCTTGAATGGACAAACAAATACAACTTTTCCCATAAAGTATTGAGACATAATGCTATGTGGTACACTTGAAAGACTGTTTCATTCCAAACACCCATATATAAGAACAATTTCATATACCCCTAACATTTTATATCTTGAGATGATTGTGATTGAGCCAGGCTTACATTCTACCCACGATTTAAAAATGAATATTTTCTGCTCTATTTTCCTTAATTTACAAATATTTAAAGCAGGGACAAAAAAGAAAGGAAAATGGTGTTCGGGGACCATAAAGAAAGAGTTTTCCAACTGTGAATCCTACAGATGTTGATTAAGAGAGTGTCTGGGGAAGAGTTAAATAATACTTCTGGGGTGAGAGGCCTTAGTTGCTAAGGAGAAATTTCAGGAAAAAAGCCAAGTATGTTTAATTTCCCACAATATATCACCTCAGCCATCTGTGAGAATGATAATGCTCTCTTTAAAGGAGAAACAATTACTGAAAAGGGAGGTTTTGGGAACAATGATACATATTTCTTATTCTTCAATTAGCTCTTTGTTAATGGGTATCTGAGACACATAAACATAACTAATTAATGTTTGTTGAACAAAGTAAGGACACATGATCTAAAGTTAAATATTATTCCCAGTTAGAATGATGTTATTACATTTTGTGCACATGGTAATAATCCCACCCCTATTGTTGATCATAGACAGGCATACAAATAGGTGAGAAAAGTCTTCTCATCAACTGGTCCTGGTAATAATATAAAGTCATATGATTATATGAGATATTACTCTAAAATAGCAAACTAAGTAAGATTGTTTCTAAAATATGCATTATGGGACAATCTTATTCATTTTACCTTGCTTCTTCATCAAAAGCCATTTGTTCACATTTTTAGTGACATGTCCCTTAGCTTATCATTAGATCTACAAGGTTTCAGACTTGGCTCTTTAGTGATATCGCAAATATTTTTATCTTAGCACCACCTTTATGGGAGTGTAGTGGTTGCTTCACAAATAGTGTCCATGGAAGAAAGACTTGACTCAACAAAGAACAATACCAAAAATTACAGGATTAAATATCTCAGTGAGCACATGCTCCTATGGTACATTAAAATTCATCCCTGTAACGGTGTTACAAAAACAACATTTTTGGGGAAAAAATCACAAGACACTTCAAATTATGTGAAATGATTGGTTTGCAAGGACAAGTTTTTTTTCTTTTTTTAATCCCCCGTAAAATTTCCTAGAAACACAATTTATGTCCTAACATGCTTAAGGGCTAGGGTTGTCCCAGGCAACAGCAGCTTTTGTTCAGCATTTCTGGCTTTAGATGGATTCATGGACCGTTTGCAATCAGTGTTGAAATGCAGGCTTCAGTAAAAACTGTGAGAAGCTGAGAAACGTTACATGCATAATTCATAGCTCCCTCATCACTCACTGGATGTATGTATGTTTGAGGATTCAGGGTTACACTGCTAGCCTACTTCATTGAAAGTATGATTTGGATATAGTCAACAATTCTCTTACTAGTGCTTAAAAAACATCCAATGTATTTTCATTAAAATACATGTTTTGTCTTTTTTTTCTAGAAGATTTTTTTTTAATTTAACATTTCTAACTTACTATTAGTACCTTTAAGTCTATTAATTGGCTTTTATCTATCCTTCTAACATGACTATATTTCCTTTTCCTGTCTTCATGTTTTCAAACACTTTAGCCTCTTGACAGGTCCCAGAAAATTCCCAGCTGTTTTCTGAACCAACACATTTAAGACATCAGTGATATTTCCAGCTCTGATAGGCAAAACAAGAGACCCGGTGGCCTCAGTTCTTTTGTCTTTGGTTTATTTTGGCCAGATACTCCTTAAGTATTTTGCCACATGAGTTTTCAAGCAAACTACCTCCATCTTGGACAGCAAAGAATGAAAAATTGTGCTGGTTAGTCTTACCCCAACTTGACATACAAAGGCAGAGTTATCTGAAAGGAGGGAACCTCAATTGAGAAAGTGCCTCCTTAAGATCTGGCTGTAAGGCATTTTCTAAATCAGTGATTATTGATAGAGGGCCCAGCCCATTCCATTGTAGGTGGTTCCAGCCCTAGGTTGGTGTCTTAGATTCTATGAGAATGAGTAAGCCAGGCTAAGAAAATAATGGAGAACAAACCAGAAGGCAGCATCCCTCAGTGACTGCTGTACCAGCTCCTGCCCCCAGGTTCCTGTCCTGTTTAAGCTCCTGTCCTGACTTCTCTTGACAATAAATAGCATATGAAAATGTATTCCATGTGTCTCTGATAAGTGGATATTAATTAGCCCAGAAGCTCTGAATACCCAAGGCACAAATAGCATAACAAATGACTCCCATGAAGAAGTATGGAGAGGGTCCTGATCCTGGAAAGGATTGATCTAGCGTTGGAGGGGAGTATCAGGACAGAGAAAAAGGAGAGAGGTGATTGGAGAATGGGTGGAGAGAAGAAGGTTTATGGGACATTTGGGGAGGGGGGATCAGGGAAAGGGGAAATCACTTGGAATGTAAACAAAGAATATAGAAAATAAAAATATTAAAAAAAAAAAAGAAAATGTAAACCAAATAAACTTTGAAGTCAAAGAAACATTCCTCCCAAACTTGCTTTGTGGTCATGGCATTTTATATGTTAGAGACCATAAAAGAAGAAAGTGACCTAATTGCAGAAATAGTACTCCACCACAACTGCATCCTGTTCATTCAAAGGAAACCACCAAGTCTCACCTATTTTGTATGATAGAACATAGCAGAGGCCTGTGGATATTACTAACAGGGAAACCTTAGGGACTTAAAAGAACAACGAGGCTTACAACCTTGGTGCAAGGTTACTGGTGCCCCGTGCCAGAGGCACTCAGCAAGGCTGGGCTGGGTTTGCAATAGACTGATCCATATTGGGAAAGGTAAGTTTCATAATTGCTGTCAGTCATGGTGACTATTTCACGAACTTGGGGTTCCTGGCCTCATCTCTACTTTCCCAGAAAGTCTTGTTCATATCTTTCCAAGCGATATTCTCTATCTTTATGTTATTTTTAGATGGCCAAGTAGTTACTCACTTCTTATTTAGAGGGAAATTTAAATTTGTGCAGGCCTCCTTCATGGTCAGTAGGATGTAAGTACACACTGAAAGTAGTCTTTAGCTTGGCAGTGATGAGGACAAATTTGAACGGATAAGATGCAAACCTGGCAATGTAAAACCTTACAATAAAAAAACATTCATTTACTTCATAGCTGTTAAGGTTACAGATATGTTTTCAGTACTATTGTTGGTAATGAGTATGGGACACAGTCATAAGTTAACTTGGAAAAGATGCCATGTGAAATAGATGTGATGAACTTTGTTTAAACATCTGTGTTCCTTAATGTTCCTATGTCTACCTAGGCTTTTGTGGAGCTGGCTGTACCAAGTAAGGGTTCCTGGAATGATTCAAGAGATGATAAAGGAAAGAAGTTATTTCAGTGTTTTCTAAATATTTCATAGGTCTTCCAGCTCAGGTTTTTCAAAGACTGATGCTAGTGATGATAATTTAAAGAAGAGATATTCTTAACGAGCCTACCATTGATTAGAGACTTAATGGCATATCAAAGTCATGAAATGCTGAATTTTTGTATATAAACAAACATTTTTAGTGAATTGGAGATGGGTGCCTCAGGATTTTGTGAAGTTAACATGAAATATTTGTGATATGCTTCAATTATTGAAATGTAGAATTATAAAGACCATTTCTCTTATTCCATCTTTGATAGAATAATGTCCTCAGATATTACCAAAGTAAACTGTAGTTTTTAATTTATTTGAGTTGAAAATATATGCAAATAATATAAGCCACTCAGCCAGGACAATGAGGAGATAACTTTTAAACAATGTACTGAAAATATCAAAATGTTTGACCATTCCTCGATGAACAATATATCTAGGTAAGCGTTGACACATCGGATGATGACATCTGAAGTTGTCCTCAAACTTCCTCTGTGGTTCAAGATAAAGACAACCTTGAACTTTTGGTGTCCCTGCCTTCTTCTCCCCATGACTGGGATTACAGGCATATGGTACCACTCCTGTTTTATGTGGGGTTGAAGCTGGGGCTGTATAGATGCCAGGCAAGTACTCAAACAGCTAAGCCATATCACCAGTCCCCATGCCTACATTCTTATCCTTGGCCTGCCATTGTGCAAGGTGTTATTACAGAAAGTTATTATCTATGCAAAAAGGCAAATGACAGGAACTTCCTTTGGTTTAAAGTGAGACCATGCCTGGTGGTGTTGGCGCACACCTCTAATCCCAGCACTCTGGGAGGCAGAGGTCAAAGGATTTTTGAGTTTGAGGCCAGCCTGGTCTACAGAGTGAGTTCCCGGACAGTCAGGGCTATACAGAGAAACCCTGTCTCGAAAAACCAAATCCAAAAAAAAAAAAAAAAAAAAAAAAAAAAAACCTAAAACAAAAAAAAACTAAAATGAGATCGCATGAATTTCCACATACGGAGATCAATACTCAACAGAGGAAAAGAACCAAATAAAGTCAAAATATTAAAACATTTTAAACATATATGAATTCTCATTCCTTATTAGTATGTATGCCCTTTTGAAATTAAAGGGAAGAGAGAAAAGTGATTTTTTAACCTAGTTATCATGTCTATCTACCTACTATTATTTATGCATTATCTATCTCAGTGAAAAATCAAACCTGATTATTTGATTACCATCGAGAGAATGGGACACTTTTGAGTGACCAGTAAAAAGATTTTATATGATCTCAAAACTAGACTGTATAGATAAATCACAAAGGGTTTCATAATTTTTAACTCATAGAAAAGCATACACATCCAGGATTACTTGATTGAATGAAATGACAATTCATAAAAAAAAAATTAAAGATAAAAAAGCAAACTACTAAGTTAGGTTTTGTAAAAATTTGTGCCTAGTTTCTTAGTTTTCTTTGTTTGTTTTTGGTTTCTTAAGACTTGTTTGTTTTTACTTTATTTGTAATTTTGATTTTCTAAAGTATATGTTGCTGCACCATCAGATCCACCTAGAACTGGAGGTAGAGATTATTGTTAGTATCATACGGGTGCTTGGAATCAAATCTTGGTTCACTGAAACAGTAGCCAGTATAGTCACCTGCTGAGTCATCTCTCCACCCCCTATGTGACTCCAATAAATTCAGCACTCTGTTTATTTTTCTCTATAGATTAAATACATAAATTTTCAATACAGTATTACATTTTCATTGTCATCAGTCAAAAGAGCACAGATTTGATTATAGTTCTGTGAACATAGATTTAAATATTTTTATATCACCATCTATGAAAATGAATGTGAAACACATAGAGTTGGTTTCTTTTACACTAAGACTTAACAATTTCTTCCAGTTAATTTCTAGTGCTTTATAGGTATAACTGCCCACGGTCAATTATAATTGTGAGTTAGTGTTAGGTCCCAAAACTGCTTGAAATGTTCCCTGATTTCCACAGAACATCCAATGCATTCTTTAGTACTCTTTATGTGCTGACAAATTTGTCCATTCAAATGATTCTAACCACTGTTTCCATTCCACGGCCTCACGTTAAGCCTCCTTGAACTAAAGCAGAGACTGCCAGAGCCTTTCCTGAATCTTATAGCTAGATGCTTTTATGCAAACTGCCCCAGGTGAAAGGGCATCACTCCAAACTACTTTTACAATCTAACTTTAAGTCCAGGCTGAAATCTCAACATCTGAATGAAATCCCTACCCAATCTGTTATTAACTTATTGTCTATGAGTACTGAGAATGAACGACTCTGGTTTTGTTTATTCACTCTACATTGCTAGCAGTAGAGCCAGCTGTTGGCATTCTATACTCTTCTTGGTTTCTATGTTATTTTCTTTGGGAGACTTTAATCTTTGTGCCAAAATCCTGTAATTCATTCATGTATTCATTCATGGTTAACGCACAGTTGGGTAAGAAAATATCACACCTGAAGTGGATAAAGTGAATCAAAACAATTTTATTTTCATTCCTGTGTGTGTGCTAACAGAGGTAGCTCAGTGGTTGATTCATGTGAGGAAGCAAAAGTAGTAATAGGCATATGAATGATTAACCATACTTCTTAAAGTATATAGAGCAGAGAGATGAAAAAAATGTAAAGGTTGCTAACTTTCCTCCATTCACATGCATGTAACCATGGCTGTTTATGTTTATCAGAGAAGAAATGATTATACAGGAAATGATGTCATAGGAGAAGCTCCAAGGATAGCGTCATCCCATTCCTCCTGATTCTACATTAC